>NW_024424675.1:3402735-3679193 GCF_017311325.1 Ursus maritimus
GAAAGAGAAATAACAAAGTCACATTAACCCAAGTATAAAATTATCATAAGAGATTCAAAATAATGAAATGAACATTTTTTAAAAAGGCTTTTATGACTAAAAAGAAATAAGAACCAAATTTCAGAAATTGATGGGAATCAGCAAAAAAAAATTTTTTTCAGATTTTATTTTTAAGTAATCTCTACACCCAACATGAGGATTGAACCTACAACCCTGAAATCAAGAGTCCCACACCCCAGACTGAACCAGCCAGGCGTCCCAGCAAATTTTTTAAAAATAAATTTTAAAAACTTTTGTGTTTTATTTCTGTAGCAGTTTTGTTTCCTCTTTATAACCTCAAATTTTGCTACAAAGTACTATCCTCACATATTTCTTTATTTCTTCCCTACTGTATTTTAAAGTTAATTCCACAAAATAAGAATTTTCCTAATCAAATTATTTCACATCTACTTTAAACTAATCGCAAATGTAGCAAGTGCCTCATTTCTAAAAGTCATTTATCTTCTTGAATATCAAGCAGAAAGTTATATTTTCAAACACAGTATGTCTTTATTAGGAAATTTGGGACACATTAGAAATCTATTGGCTAGATAGAAAAGCAACAACCTAGAAAAAACATTTCCCTCTAAGTACTAGCTGGATATGTCAGAAGGTTTCTCAACATCTCTCAAGCCCCTATCTCTAAGCTTCTGACAAGAGCAAATCCCAAATCTGGAAAAGGCTTCTACTTCAGATTTTTTTTTTTTTGGCCCAAATATCTTTAGCCTTAATGTTAACTAACACATCAGAGATTTTCAATAAATACCACATTTTTCACATTTTTGTCAAGCCAAGAGATCCTACCAAAACTTTTTGTCTAGGAAAATTTACTATCTCTGCCAGAACCCATTTATTTATTAAGTTTCTACTGCTAAATGTGATGTGTAAAATTACATAAAACCTGAACTATGAAAAAGGCAAGGTACCAAATCATATAGAACGTGACCCCTAGTGTGTAAAATGGTTGTATGCTTCAAATTGTGCAGACTATCCCAGAAAAGATAACAGTGCCTCTGAAAAGGGAAACTGAGAAGCTGGAGGAGAGGAGAAGAAGGGCCGTCTCTTTTCACTGTATTCCCTTTGGTGGTATTTGCTTTTGTCCCCCACTGTGTGCCAGCATTGTATTTAAGGAAAGCAAACCCAACAAAAAACATTCCTTAAAAACACATTTCCTGTGAAATCCAATTTAGTCAATAATATTTAAGAATCTACGGAGTATAAATTTCCATACATAATTTAGACAGACAATAATCTAATGAAGTGAATTTGATGAAAAGCTTTAATGGAATATCAAGTGGACTGTTTTAATTTGTGTCTATATATAAATGTACATATACATCATCTAGACATCATCTGCACATATCCAAATAGTGTTTCCAGCATGAAGGTATGTCATTTCTAGAATGAGACACAAATAATTGATAAAGAGAAATGCTAAAAATTGTGAATTTTTTTTCATAAATACTGACCTCCAATGAAAGAGTAATATTCAGGGTATCAAGCGCCCCAGGAGCCAGAAAGTGACTCTCTGCAGAGAGCCTCCAGATATGATAAAGTGCTTTTTTATTTAAAAATGGGATCCTTCCATATGTAAATGAATCTGTAGCAGGACTCAATACAGCTGAAAAACAAAATAAGCAACAACTTGCAGTATAACCTCTTGATGTGAACTGCTATCCTGTAGTTCTATAAAACAAATTACACAAGATGAAATGTATAACCTGACAACAGACTAAATAACTGGAAAAAATGTAATTATAAACACTTCTTCAATGAACATTATGACAATAGGTTTCATTTCTGAGACATGTTTGAACTTGAAAAAGAAAATATAATGGTTCACACGGATTTTTTTATCCATAGATGCCATCACACAAGTATTTTTACTTACCTTGTTGTCTCTGATAAAAGTTTGAAATGTCTTTCTGCTATTTTTTGTTTAAGCTAATACAAGTAAACAATACGGTTTTAATAAAACCAAAATTTAAAAGCCAAACTGCAGTTTTCAGGGTTCCAGCAATCACTTAAGTACATACATAAATGTTTCTTTGTGTGCCACCAATTTTTAAAAATTAATAGGCAATTCCAGTTGCAGGTGAGGATGAAGACCTAGCCCAAGTGTTTCAAGTTCAGGAAAGACCTGTAAAAATAGCATCATGTTAAAACTGTAGCAATACTAACCTTGCTAAGTCAACTAACTGACAACTGCAAATAATTCATGTAACTTTGCCTTTTGTTCTTTTAGCATTTTTAAATACTACTCTACACACTTGCCCGGTTGACACTTTGTTCTCACAGATGACCATACTGGTCCCTTCCCACCCCCTCACCCCCAGAGAGGGCAGATTCTTTGCAAAACTCACTGAAATGAACAAAACAGTGATTAAAACAATAAGAGCAAAACTCTGGAAGACATTCCAACCAAAGGGCTGAAACCAAACAGGGAAAGGAATAGGTCACACTGTTCTTGCCTTCAAGACATGTACTGTTAGGTTAACCTGGAATGGTTTTCACACATCCTTTTCTTCTTCTTTTTAAACAATAAAATCTGGCTTAAGAAAGCATTCTCCTTGTTTTTCTTTCTTCTGCCCCACCAGTATGCAGGAAAACTTAAAACTGTGCCTTCGTTTCCCCATTTTCTTTTTTTTTTTTAACTGCAAGATTGTTTTCAAAATTTAGTCACTATGCTTTGCACACTTCTTTTGTCTTATTCTTTGTCGCGTTCAGCATTTGGTGGAGAGTTCACAATGTCTAAGTTCTTTGCAGGTAAATTAGCAAATTAAAGAACGACAAAGTTTTTTTAAAAATCAGTTTATCTACGGCTTTGGATTTTTCAAGAGAAACTCTTTTTTTACTTGGTTTCTGCATCCATTTCATATTCCTTGAACAGGTTATATATTTTCTAACAACGACAAAAAGACCCATTTCAAACAGCTAGAAATACTTAGGTTTTCAGGGTTTTTTCTTTCTCTTCTTTTTGATCATGGTAGTGGTAGGAGAATAAATCCTAAATTGAATATTTACTTGAGAAAGAGATATGGAGGGGGGGCAGAGAGAGAGAGAGAAAGAGAAACAGGGAAAAAGGGAGGGAGGAAGAGAGGGGAAAAAAGCAGCAGCAGCAAAGGTAAAGAAAACTGTGAAGAACTTTACAGGTGCAAAATGAACACGAAACACTCTAACAAATAAAAATGTACCCTCTTTTCCTTATCCAACCTCCATCCCCACAGATAAAAACAGAATACTTACAAGTTAGTATCTGTGTATTTGTGGGTGTCTCTGTGTGCAAGTTTTCTCTCTTCTTTGGATTTGGATACTTTGAGCTAATTTGGAAGTGCCCGTCTGGTTGCCCACAAAATGATGCTCAAGGGTCTAAAGATGCATAAATTAGAAGTCCTACAATGGCAGGGGATGGTCATTGTACCTCATCTCTTCATGTGCTCTTATGGTGGGACCCAAGAGCCTTTTTTTTTTTTTTTAACACTTTAGATGATGGAGCGAATGAGGGGATGGTCGCTGTACAGAGGACCAGGCGAGCCCTGCACAACCCCCTCCAACTCAGCACCACATTCCCGCTCCCCAAATATACTGGACTTTGCTACAAAGTCCCTTTAGGGAAACTTCGGTCTGGAAGGAAAGAAGCGCTGAGTCCTTGACGTCTGGCCCCGACGCCGACCTCGGAGTTCCTATTTCTGGTGTTTGAGAGTTGGGGTAACTGCTGGGGATGGAGGCGGGAAGGATGGAGAAACCAAAGGGGGGTGATCTTCTCAAGAAACACCCAACTGCCCCCTTTACCTTTTTTGCCTCCATTACGGGGGTGGGGGGTAGAGAAAAAGATGTCAATGACCATTGTTTGCTCGTTTGGGATGTTGCTCCGCCCCCCGAGTCTGTCGTAAACCTGGCGGCGGACTAAAATAAACCCCAGATCCCGAGGCTCGGGGGCTCGCCGCGCCGCCGACTCCTCGTCACAGGCGCTGCCGCCGCAGCCGGGGTGGCGGCGACGAGCGGCCGCCGCGTCCCGCCCGCGCCCGCCCCGGGCCCCCCTACCTGGCCGTCCGCCGAGCCATGTCGTTGAGCCCCAAGCACACGACGCCCTTCTCCGTGTCCGACATCCTGAGCCCCATCGAGGAGACCTACAAGAAGTTCGGCGGCGCCATGGACGGCGCGCCGCCCGGCCTGGGGGCGCCCCTGGGGGCCGCGGCCGCCGCCGCCTATCGTGCGCCGCCGCTCGGCCCCTCCTCGCAGGCGGCGGCGGTGGCGGGCATGCAGCCACCCCACGCCATGGCGGGCCACAACGCAGCGGCGGCGGCGGCGGCGGCGGCGGCGGCGGCGGCGGCGGCTGCCGCCACCTACCACATGCCTCCGGGCGTCTCGCAGTTCCCGCACGGCGCCATGGGCGGCTACTGCAACGGCGGCCTGGGCAACGTGGGCGAGCTGCCCGGCTACACGGACGGCATGCGGGGCGGGGCGGCCGCCGCGGCCACCGGCTGGTACGGCGCTAACCCGGACCCGCGCTACTCGTCAAGTGAGCCGGGCGGGCAGCGCGGGACTGAGGGCAGGCAGACGGCGCGGGCTTTGCCCGTCACAGCCCGGGGCGCGCACGGAGCCGGGGGTCCTGGGACCCGGCTAGGGGCGGGCGGGGGGTGCCGGGCCCCTGGGCGCGCGGAGGGTGCCGGGACCGGGCCGGGGGCGCGCGGGGGGTCCTGGGACCCGGCCGGGGGCGCGCGGGGGGCGCCGCGCCCCTGGGCGCGCGGAGGGTGCTGGGACCCAGCTGGGGTCCCGCTGGCGTCGCGGCCCGCGCGGTGTGAAGAGCCTGGGGCGGCGGCGGGAGCAGGATGCCGGCAGGCCTGGCGCTCACTCAGCTTCTCCCCTTGGGGCCCTCCCCAGTCTCCAGGTTCATGGGGCCATCGGCGGGCGTGAACGTGGCCGGAATGGGGTCGCTGACGGGCATCGCGGACGCCGCCAAGACGTTGGCGCCGTTGCATGCGGCTGCGGCGGCGCCGCGAAGGAAGCGCCGCGTGCTCTTCTCGCAGGCGCAGGTCTACGAGCTGGAGCGTCGCTTCAAGCAGCAGAAGTACCTGTCGGCTCCCGAGCGCGAGCACCTGGCCAGCATGATCCACCTGACGCCCACGCAGGTCAAGATCTGGTTCCAGAACCACCGCTACAAGATGAAACGGCAGGCCAAGGACAAGGCGGCGCAGCAGCTGCAGCAGGAGGGCGGCCTGGGCCCGCCGCCGCCTCCGCCGCCGTCCCCGCGTCGCGTGGCGGTGCCCGTGCTGGTCAAGGACGGCAAGCCGTGCCAGAACGGTGCCAGCACGCCGACACCCGGCCAGGCCGGCCCGCAGCCGCCGGCCCCGACGCCGGCGCCTGAGCTCGAGGAGCTGTCGCCCAGCCCGCCCGCGCTGCACGGCCCCGGGGGCGGCCTGGCGGCCCTGGACGCGGCCGCGGGGGACTACGGCGGCGGCGTGCTCGGCGCCAACCTGCTCTATGGCAGGACGTGGTGACCGCGCGGGCGCCCCGGGGCGGGGTCCTGCCTGCGGCGCGCGGAGGGTGTGTAAGAAACTTCGAGAACGAATGGGGGAAATACCGAAGCGGACTCTTGCATACACGGCGATCAAAAACTAATGAACGGGTCATGGAGAAGGGCAGCCTCTGAACCTCTTTGCCGGGGGTGGGGAACAGCGACAGCCCGGGAATTGCCTAATACGACGCCAGGAGGCTGTGAGGTGGTGATTTCCTCCTTCAGAATGTTCCTAAATTATTCGAAAAGCTGGCTGAGTCCACATCCACCACGTTCCTAACCAAAGCTCTCCAAGAGTTTTAAAAGTTGGAAACTTTGTTGGTGTCTGTAGCTCTAAAAATCAACCCAGCTTTAACAATGAATCCTTTTTTGGAGTGTAATTTGAGAGATTAATTTTCAAAGGCCTCCCCCCCTTAAGTGCAATTTCATTGTTTGATTGAAAGTAAATTGTAGCTCAAGGTGGATCATGCACATAGCAACATTATTGCAGGGGAATTATTGCCATTTAGGTAAAAGAGAAATGGAATAAAAATAATCAAAATACTGCTTATATGGATTGATAAAGCTTTTTAAATATAATGGCGATTTTAAAATGTTTTGATCGGTATTTGGCAAATGAGTGTTTCTATATTACTCTAAAAGAGGATATTTCCTACCGAAAGATGCAGCTCATAAGAAGGACAGGTCGTAAACTACTTTTTATGTGGAATCTGGTCTCCCAAAATCAACTGATAAAATAAATGCACGCTGTCTTTCCGTAGACCTGTTATTTGCTCTAAGTTATTTGCTTGTCTGAATTCGAATATCTTAATAAAATCCTAGAACAAGCAAGCGAATTTGCTAAAATTGACACCAACCTATATATCAAAGCATGTCAAGAAGGAAGAGAATAAGGTGATTTATTGAAATGTAACCAGAATGTAAAGAGTAAGAATTATTTATAATTTCCCATCATATTTACAACTTAATAGGGGTTGCACACCAATTTTGTTGGTGTTTTATTGTACAAATAATGTATTTACTCTTTAATATGCCAATTTATATTTCCTATGTTTCAAATGAATATTTAAATATAACTTAAAAGAATCTTAAGTACATTTTGGTTAAAGTCAAGTGGTCATTTCTTCACTAAGTTGTATAGGTTTTATTTTGTCTTGGCTTTTTTTTTTTTTTTTTATACAGTAGTTGGCATGACATGACAACACAGCTCAGTTTACTGATGATTTAAATAACTGGTATTGGAGTAAAAATACCAAAAGCAAGCTGAAGAATATTAGCTTATAAACTGAATGAAAATTAAAGACCTAACATGAATAAAGTGTGATTTATAAATGATCACAAATAGTTACCAGAAACCCTAAAACTCTTACACATTTGAAGTTTCAGAATTAGTTTGAGACTGAAACATTTCATTTCACTTCAATGTTCGGGTGTTTTTTTCTGAATGTGCAAAGTGAATCCTTCAGAAGGTGTTTTAGAAATTAAACTTGCACTTTCTCTAACCTGTATTTTACATAATAAAAATAATAAAACTCCACTCCCTTCCACAGAGGGGGGAAAAACAATCACTGAACAAGCAAAGGGATCAGCTTTATCAAGGGTGTGTGAATGCATTTTTGGAAAATGAGAACTAATTTTTAAAAAACATTTTACAAAAGAGGAAATAATTTGAGCAGAAAAATTGTATGAAAAATGGTGCAATACACCTACAGAAAATTCTCCCAATTTAGGTTTTTGCATATTGATATAATTGACTTCCAAAATTTTTGCCAAGCAAGCGTGAATATTACTGATGTGCCAAATTTCAAAAAGCTTGTTTATATTGATTTGATTCCCTCATAGCAGTACCAGAATTCTGAAATTTTACTTCTAGAAAATGTGTTCCTAAAGTCCACATGGTTTGAGAGATTTTATATATATATATGTGTATATATATATATATATATATATATATATTTGTTTTTTAAACAACACAATACTTACCAATAATAGCTGCTTATAGACTAGGGGTTCCAAGTAACATATTTAAGGAAAACAAAATCTTTGTTTTCCCCCTTGATAATTTATTTCTGGAACAAAGAGTCTCTTAGACTAAGTGAACTCTGTATCCATAAGATCATTAAGAAAAACCAGCCTTCTTCATACAGTATTTTCTAAAAGTGTATTTGCTGTAGGCATATCTTTTTCCTTTCAGCATTCCTTAAGTAGTAAAGGAACCACTGCCAGAAGTAATCGCTGCAGATGGCTTAACATTCTACACCCAGAAATGCACTGAGTTTATGTGTGCACATTCTAAATTAGGATAAGTTTTGGTTCTTGAAACATTGAAATAGAAAATGTTTTTACTATAGAATTCCACATTCTGATTAATGCGAAGCAAGAGCTTTTTTTCTTCTCTTGCAATTAGTGCTTTGCAGATCTTTTATAAAAACACAAACGGCCAGACTAGGTGAAACTCATTAACTGAAGAGGAGGATAAGTGTCTTCACAACCAAGAGGGAGGGCAGAGGCAGGGTCTGAGTGGAACAAAGCCCTCTCAAAGTTTAGCAGAGGCCACAGCAAAACTCAGTTCCAGAAATGCTAACTACAGATGTGATATTTTCCTAAATGTTTTGGGGTTGTACAACAAACTTATCTTTTCCAGTTGAGGGACAAAAACAAAAGCCCAGAATCAAAGTTGCAAAGAGGAATAGCAGGGATTGCAGGTACTTTTCTGTAATCTGCGTTGGGACATGAATTGAAGCTTTGAGTGTGTGGCAGTGTGCAATGTTGAAGGCGCAGGAATGGTGTTTTGTATATAAAGCATGGAGGGTGTAACCCAGTTGTTTTCTATTTAAGGCTTTGCTTAGAATTAAAACCTAATGGTCAGAACAAGTAGTCAATCAGACTTATCAATACAGATGTTGTGTCCAAACTCCATTCTGCTATCAATTGTTTACTTTCAATTTAAAGCAAATCAAAGACTCTATCCTGTTCACTAAATGCAAGCACCTTCCAAAGAATGGCTTTGTTAGCTGCATTGAATACTGATGATTTAGAAAGACTTTTGGAGTAAATTTGTGAACCACAATCACATAAAGACCCATCGACTGGGTTTTAAGATATGATTTTGTGCATAAATAATGCATTATGTAGTGGCAATACAAATTTCAGATGTTCAAAGCATGAATGATATTGCCCAACCGTTTAATACAACACTAACATGTGTGGATAAACCCCTGTATGTTGACTATTTCGGCCCAGCTTTTTAAAATGCTGCTACTTGCCATGCCCAAACCCAATGAGACAGGGAACTAGGATACAATTTATTAAAAAAAAAAATTAAATAGCTTTTTACTGCTAATGAGAATTGGTGAGCATCTGGAGAAGATTGAGAGAAAATGGCAGACAGGCGCTGCATCCACATTTCATCAGGAATTTGCTCTCCCTAGTAAGTATTGAGAAAATTTTGTGATGTCAAGATCACTTTTATTTTATTATTTTTAATTTGGGGGTTAGTGGAAGCTTCTGGGAGAGTTTTTTGGTTTCATTGTTTTTGCTTTAGATGTTTGCCTGCAATTGAATGAAATGTGTACCCAAAATTGAATGAAATGCCTTTTATTTTATTTTTTTAATCCCTTGTAACCTCTATTTCAGTCATTGTTTAGGTGACTTCTAATAAAGGTTTAACCAACTAACATTGCCTAACTCGAAGTTGTGCTATTTTGCAGTAGTGAAAAGCTCTATTCCCATGTCACATACAAAAATCAAAGCATGTTCTCTCTTGGCCCTCATTCCATAAATACGAAATCCAGAAACAAGCAACGCAAGCGGTTAACTTTACCCCTAAGTGGAGGAAAAATCCATCGAGAACGGGCCGTTTGTTATTTTATTGTTTGTTAACTTTTTTCCTGGTTAGAAATAGCAGGACAGTCGATCTCCAGGAATAGTCTGGCGGGATCTCAGCTCTCCGACCTTCTGGAGCGACCCGGAAGAGATGTTGGACTAGCCAGACGGAGCCAGACAGCTCTCAGCGGTCCGGGAATGGGGAGTCTTAGTTGACTCTTAAGAGAGTTTCTAAACTTTAGATTTCTAAGCTTAGCTAAATTCGGTTACGCTCGGACTTAGAACTTAATACTGCAGCCTCGGAAGGAAGATCTCCGCTATCCCCTTACAGGCTCGGTGTTTGCTATTCGTGAAGGGCGTTGAGACGGTAAAACGAGCAGGTGAGAAAGCTGCGGCGCCACTTCCAGGAACCGAGGGCTGCTGCTGCAATGATCCACTTTGGGCGTGGTGGCGGCCGCGACACACAAGCCACACTGCGGGTCGGGGGTTTGAACTTTCCTGTGCCCACCCTGCTCGACAACGGCGGCTCGCGGAGCTCTCGCGCCGGCGAGCGGCTGGACGCGGGCCGGGGCGCGGGGCTCGGGGCACCGAGCACTGAGAGGAGCGGGTGGGCGCCGGGCGCGCTTCCCCGCCCCTCCAGAGCCCCGGGACGCGGGCCTGGGACCTTGCCTCTGAGAAGCAGCCCGACTGTCCCCGCCATGCTAGGCCCGCAGCTCCCGGACGCGTCCCGCCCGACTACGATGTCACCGCGCCCCGAGGCTCTCGACTCCGTCGGAGGTGCGCCCGACCTCCAATGCGCCCCGCGGAAAACCGGAGCTCGGAACCCTCAGTCCCACCCCGGCCCACCCAGACGTCCCACGCCCTCGGACGAAAATTAGCCATTGCCCATTACCCCCAATTTGCCTTTGTAGCGCCAAATAGCAATCTAATAGTTTGTAGATGGCTTTGTATTTTAACGTGCATTACCTCACTTGATCCTTAAAGGGGGAGACAACTGCTTATTAAGGGTCCTTAGCGCCACAATAAAGTCACTGTTTCATGTTCTAAGATTTTTAAGCATCTTTAATATGAGCCCTGAAAACTCGTGTCCTAAAGATAATATGAGTAATTAAATTTGGCCCATTAACTATTCTTACACCCGAATATGGAGGGAATGTTTATAGCTTCAAATATTCCATTTGAGGTTCTAAGCATTCACTTGTTGAAATAATAGGGCATTTTTCTGGCAGATTCAGATGCAGGAACAAGTTGGAAGGAGAGGGAGGAAGAGTATGGAGGGGAGCAAGGATGAAGGAATGGAGCAGGCCCAAAAGTGAGGGTTCAGCTACCTGGCAGGTGTCCTACAGGGCCACCCCACCAGGTAGAGGGAATATAGCTGGCACAATTTTTCCATCAGGCTTTTAGCTTAGTCGTTTTCAAAATACTTTAAACATTCACCTTCAAATTTAATTTTTTAACAGTGATATGTAATTGTGTAAAGGCCAAGCAAAAACAATTATTTTATACACACTCATGATAGCTTAAACAACTAAAAATCTGAGAAAATACAG
The DNA here is from genome assembly GCF_017311325.1 of Ursus maritimus. Taxonomy (NCBI): domain Eukaryota; kingdom Metazoa; phylum Chordata; class Mammalia; order Carnivora; family Ursidae; genus Ursus; species Ursus maritimus. The sequence continues at coordinate 3,413,668 of NW_024424675.1, forward strand.
GTTCTGTGGGAGTTTGGGGTTCCTATGAAGCTACAGAGAGTAAGACATATGGGCTCCTTTGGAATATGAAATACTTGATTAAGGTGGCTATTCATATGTAGTATTTGGAAGATAGAGAAATTTAACAGAAGTTGTTATCACTTTAACATATTGTTAAGGTTATAATGGTCGTGTTGTTAATTCCCAGCAGAGAGAGGCTTTGTCTCAACAATCAAGGACCCTCTATTCACCCATCACCAGCAAAGAACTCAATAGCTTCAAAATACCTTCCTATTTAAAATTAAGGTGGCCTTTTCTCTGCATAGGCTAAGATTAACAAGTGTGCCTTAGTTGAAATATTAAAGCAAAAATGTCCTAAGTCAGAAGGTCAAAGAAAAACCTTATTCTACAATCTTAGGCTAGAATAGGCAAATGGAAACAAAGCAAGTCTTTACATGTGTGTGTAAACTTGATGTGGCAAACAAATGAAAATGCATATGAAGTGCCATGTGTGAACAGCAAGAATAAATTTAAGGAGTAATAGTGTGCTGACTAGCAAGAAAAAACATGAGTACAAACTAAAATTATTACAAAATAATCCAAAAAAAACCATGCTAAGGAGTACAAACTAAATAGCTACAAATTAAACTTTTCACCTTTTCTTAAAGATGTATAACAAGTCCTTAAAACTGGAGCCCAAGTCTATATGAAATTTATAAAATGTAAATCATTTATTCTTACAGAGTTTGTATAGTTAGCCATGTCAGTAGCCAACATACTAATTAATATGAGTTCGTTGGGTTGTCTTGCTCCATCACTGATTTTCTTTTGACATCTAATTGTAGAAATGAATTGTTTTCTGAAAAAGTGACTTAAAAAAACAACACATGGCCAAGATTTTCAATGTGAAATTCTATAGTAAGGACACAAGAGACCAGAGTTTTCAGTTTCTTGGTTTTTTTTTTTTTACTAAAGTCCAGAAATTTCCATAAGACAAGTACATTAATGAAATGTTTCCAAAGAAATACTGAACAATATATACTCTAGTTAGCTGAGGTTCCAGCTCAAGAGTTCATACCTAATTCTTGTGCATTAAAAATCAGCATGGATCTTAGATGATCTAGAATACACTGTGTTTTAAAATCCACAGCTGGTATGATTTTAACCATAATGAAAAACCAGTATTCCTATTCCATCAAATGTGTTTTACAAGCAATAATAAATTCAGATCTACTGTATTATGCAACACACATCTTTGGAAAGCAACATAAACAGTGAGATCAGGTCAGTAGAAATATACACAGTTAAAAGAAATACACAAAGTACTGTAGTTTTAAAAACTACTACTTGAGAAAGAAATCTTTCCACAAATAGCATAAAATTGTAGAACGATGAAAGGATTTGGGAAAGCTTTACAAAAGCCTAATTCCAACTGTATCTTCCTGAGGGTGGTGGCAAAGGGTATTTCCTTCCTTCTCTGGGATATCCCTGAAAATAAGCAAAAGCAAGAGTTTATTTTCTGGATTAACACCACTTCAAAGAAATTAATTTTACATCTCTCTGGAAAAACATGCCATAAAGAAGCTGGATATGTCTTAAAAGTTTATCACATGGAAGGTCTCTCATAAACTGGAGCTTTAGGCCCCTCGTTTTATGCAAAGCTTGCTACAAATGCTACCACTGAAAACTACCCAAAGGAGCCCTAACAGGTACTTAAGAAACTCCTTAAATTGCACACAAATGAACTACAGCTAAGTGTTCTGTGTAAAAGACTAGTCAGTTCTCAATCTTCCCTGCCATCCCTGGCAGTAATTCAAGTCACATTGTGGTAAGATGTCCACATCATCTTTAGACATATTATGCTAGAAAAGTCATTTTGCTTAACCAAGGCAAGAGGCTTGCTAAGTAAGTAAGCTGAAGCCTAATGACCTATTAATTTTAGGGATTTTTTTTTTTTTTTGGTTTAGCTATAAATAGTAGAGTATTAAGTAACACCTCAGATTATTACATAATCAATTACCGGTGACATTCATAACATGTCCTACTAAGCTTGTAAATAACATTTCTGTACAAAAAAATTCCCTCACAATTCCCTTTCTGGGCCTCTAGGATTCTGAAACAGACTCCCCCCCCACCCCGTGTTGTTATTCAGTAGTTCAAATTATAACGAGTATGTGTAGACCATCAAGGCCTTTTTTAGTCATAAACTTCACTAAATATAGTGAAGTCATAATTACACTGTTTTTAACAACGAACTTCTGCAACTTAATAGTGCTTCAAAACCTGTGATTTAATAAAAAGTATCTCTGTGAAAAGAGACTGAGAAAAAGAAATATATTTCTAAAAGGTCATAAAAGAATTATAAATTTACCAATTGGTTTATATCTTCTAAGCAAATAAAGATTTTACCTGCTGTAACAGCAGAGAGTTCCTTCCAGGGAAGACCTCCTCTGAAGGAGATGAGAAACTGGAGGAACTGGGCTCAGAAGGACCAGGCAGCCAGGCCCCAACTCTGCTGCCCAAGTGCAGGTGCCGCAGGATTGCGGTTTCCCACTTGGAAAATGAGGTGACTGGACTAAAAATTCTCCAAGGTTTCTTCTAGTTTATAAGTATGTCCCCATTTCAATAATTCTCATTATGTAGACTGCCTAGTATCATCCCGTTGACTCTACAGCATGAAGTGGCAAACTACTGAAAATTTTTAGACCTCTGGGGCTGACAGTAATTCAAAATAAAATTCTATGAACAGATTTTAATAAATTGTAACAAGATTCTCTCAAAAGATAATTAAAATGATTATTTCTTTGTAAAGTGAACAGCCTTTAAGAAGATACACAAAAAAGTTAAAAAAAAAAAAAAAGATAGATCTTCCTAAGCTGTCAAAAGAGAGGTCTTACACAAATGGATGCGTGGCAAGAACCTGTGTAAGAAAATCAATATTTGAAGCACTGCAAAAGGCCTGTAGGCAACACCAGGTAAGCAATTTTAAAGTCACTTCACATCACCGTGGGTGCTAAACTCCATGAACACTGCACACACTAAATCTTAGCATTCTGACCCTGTTCTCTGGCAAGGATTTGATTGCAGAGCATGTAAATACTGGTCAGGGTGTCAAATGACTGGGGGACAAACAGACTGAGGCAAAGAGACCTCTGTCTTAAATTTTGCTAAAACTGGATGCTTTACAGAGAAGGAAATGAAGCTTACATGTACTAAATAAATTTGTTTAGAAATTATTATAACTCAATGCACAGCTATTTAAATTTAGCTAAAAAATATGTGGGAAATAACGAAGGGTAGATTTTTTTTCCATGAAAAGGGTACCACAGATGAATCAAGACAGAGGACTTCTAAGATGAATAAAGGTAACAGTTAAAAGGGTAGACTGTTACTTTCAGCTTCTAGAAAATTACAATTTATTATGAAATCTAGTTTCTACTAAAACAAAGAGCAACATCCTTAAAGGATAAAAAAACATTTTGGTAACTAACTCTGTTTGTGCTAAATATTACTGACTGCTATGATTAAAAGGGCTTTGGGGCTTTAGCATCTTCAGTGTATAACAGATGTAGTAAGGCACATACTCATTCTATGTTTTAAAATGAGGGACCGAAGTTCAGCTGAGCTATTCTATCAGTATCTTATAGAGATGTTTTTAAGAAAATATGGTATCCTGAGAAGCATGGCTAAGTACAAAGTGAGCAGCATGCTTTTCATCCCACAGCCCACACTGTATCACCTGTCTCCCTCCACGATCATCACGTCTGGGTGGATACCCGCCAGGTCCAGCTAGCATCTGGTACTGGTTTGGCTGGAAGGCTGCATTCTGGGTTTGGAGCATCCGGTTCCATGGCAGCAGAGGTTCAGCCCCAACGCCTCTGTGGAAAAGTATTATGTCTGCATTATAAGTCAAACCTGTTACATAGCCCGAGGTCTCAAACTGGCTAGCATCATCTCCAACTCTAAGGACAATCCAATTTGCTTGCATTTGTCAAATGGGACATACAGCATCAGAGTGACCTTTATGCCCCTCATATTCAATGTAGTCTAACATGTTTAAGTATCAGCATTTTTAAAAAAGGGATCTAAACTCAAATGAATCAGAAATGTATGACTTAAAATATTCTGTTCATTTTCAACTGTGAAATTTCCTTTCTAGTCACTTAAAGATTTGGACCCAAGATTACCAAGTTGGTTACATTTAAGATGCTATCCAAAGAGTAAACATGTACAAGACAGGAAAATGGGCTTTATTTTTAAAAATGTCTAGACTCGTTCTTGGATCCATTCTTTCTAGTTAATTGCAGGTTGCAAATGAATTCTTACTGCTCAGTATTTTGAATCTAGGGTAGGGGACTTGGCTGTTTTTTCCCATCCATTATTCTGCTCAATATGTCAGAAGGTCTGATCGGGAGGAAACCTTTTCAAGTTCTATTGATGCAGCTTTCAATTGACCACGGTGACCTAGCAACATGAGCACTAATTGGCATGGGCTGACTGGCATTTGGTGTACAGTTTACATGGGAACACAGATTCAACAGCTATTATAACCCAGTTTGCCGGCCTGGATTACTAGTCAAAAGAAATGTTTTAATTGTCTTCAAGTGCCTATTTTAACTTTGCAGATACAAAGCAACAGGTATAATATATTAAATCATAATGTAAAACTGTCACATAAACAATGTAGCCAAGATATACCTTCTAAAGACAATCACCATTTAAGACACAATTTTCTCAAGGCATTTTCAACTTCCATTTTATAGAACAGTCACTATAAAGAATAAAAATAGAAGCAAAATTCTCCAACATATTTTAACACCAGATGCTTTGGGGCCATTACTGATTTTAGGAGAAATTACAGAACTTTAAAACTGCTAAAGCACTGACTAGTATTAACTATAACCACACCAGCCTAAGAATTTCACTTCCCAGGTGTTGGGGGTGGAGGGAACAGCTTGAAGTTGGGCTCACTGGGTAATGCATTCTTCTCACAGCTATTCAAACTTGAATCCATCCTCTCTACCCTCCCACTTTCCTTGCCTTCACTTGGAGCTTGCCTTTTTTATTTTTTTTAATACCAAAGATAATTCTTTTTGTATGATGACTCAAAGAACAACTCTTTGAGAACTATAGAGAAGCGAATACTATTCTTCATAGTCAGTGGTGAAACCAGAGCTCTAACCAGTAAAATTTGCTGTACTCAAAAAATATATCTCAGAAGGAATATCCATATATTCTGGGCTTTTAATTATTTTTCAGGTTATTAATACAAATATATTTTAGCAAGAGTGCCTCATCTTTTTAGCAAGAACAGCTATGCAGAGAGATAGGAATGTTCTCTTCTGGTCTCTACTCGAGTGACGGGTTAATGGTTTGTACTGTAACCAAGGAAGCTCATCAAAACTGGGCCACTAACGCAAAATCCACAGGCCAAAAATGCAACTCACACACTGTGTCAACTGTAATCAATTTTTATTTTCAGCTCTGCAATGATCAAACTCACTCAACTTAGCTTCTGGAAAATCTGCTGGTATGGATGGTATATATTATAAATGCAATTTTACATTATTTTATGTTCTAAAAATGGGTTAGAAACAAAGCCACAATTTAAAAATACAAAGTCCTCTTTTTGTTTGAAATGATTACTTAAAATGTTTTTGACTAATTTTTATAAAAATAATTTAACTGAAATTAAACAGAAAAAAACAGTAAGAGGGACAGGTACTATCCTCTTTTGCTTTTTACTGGCAGTCCCTTCTTTTCCATAGGTTTACCATATTTCTATACCAACTGTATTAATTTGCAAGTAGTTACAAGTAAATTTGTCTTCAAAAATACACTTTAAATCTGAGACTGAAGTATTGACGTTGACACATTTTAACTTCTTAAAATTAGCAGCTATCTATTGAGGCAACTTATCTGAGGCATTTGGCATCATGGATGGCAACTACCTACCTACCTACATGTATACATACATAAATAAATATTTACATTATTGCCAACATTTGATTTTCCTTTAAATGTTTTTTAAAGTATTTAATTCCAGTACAGTTAACACAGTGTTATTTGTTTTAGGTGTACAATACAGTGATTCGACAATTCCATACATGACCTGGTAGTCATCATGATAAGCGAGTGCCTCAATCCCCATCACCTATTTCACCCATCCCCCAGTCACTTCCTCTCTGGTAACCAGCAGTTTGTCCTCTATGGTTAAGACTCTGTTTTTTGGTTTTTGCCTATGACAACAATATTCTTAAGTTTCTAAATTTCCGTTTTGGAAAGTAGCTTGCAATATGAAGTAACTACTACCAATTTGGATGTTTTAAATTTGGCAGTTGTTAAAGATTTTCCATGACTAAGTTTAATGACCATAAGTTAAGAACTAAATGGCCACCTCAGATATGGCCAGAAAAGAGAAGCTCCCATTGGCAAGAATTACATGGACAGAGAATTAATTACATGGACTACAAGGCAGAACTCAAGCGACAAAGTGAACTCAAATACTCTGTTTAATATTTACTCAGTTCGCACTGGCTTGTCTTTGTGTGGGGAGGCAAGGACAGGGCAGTGTTACTGTTGTATTTTTTTAAAAAGATTTATTTTAGAGAGAGAAAGAAAGAGAGCATGAGTGAAAGGGGGAGGGGCAGAGAGAGAGGGAGAAAGAAATCTCAAGCAGACTCCCTGCTGAGCATGAGCCTGAGGTAGGGCTCCATCCCACAACCCTGAGATCATGACCTGAGCCGAAACCAAGAGCCAGACACTTAACCCACCGAGCCACCCAAGTGCCCACCTGTTGTATTTTTAAATGAAAAGAAGATATGGATTACAGATACTATCTCAAAGTAGGAAATAATTCAAGAAACAGTGTATTTTAGAAAAAAAAAAAAAAGTACACTCAACATTTTCTTTTCTAGTAGGGTTCTCAACCAAACACCCAAATTGTGCAACTGGGCAAGTACTGGACTAATAATGAGGATCAGGGGCGCCTGGGTGGCTCAGTAGGTTAAGCGGCTGCCTTCAGCTCAGGTCATGATCCCAGGGTCCTGGGATCAAGCCCTGGGTCAGGCTCCCTGCTCAGTGGGGAGCCTGCTTCTCCCTCTCCCTCTGCTCCCTCTGCTTGTACTCTCTCTGTGTCAAATAAATAAATGAAATATTTAAAAAAAAAAATCAGTAAAACTGGTTCCAGTAAGAATTATACTACTAATTGTGACATCTCAGCAAAGTCAAAGTGACTACAAGTTTATATTTTCTCCTCTACGCCTTGTGAAGTCAGAATGGTTAGATGCACTTGTCAGTCTGTATCTGCTAACTGTATCTGCACACTGTATTTGCTAACAGGCTAATGGACAAGTTTTGGATGGCTGAACTCAAACTTTGTTTTATGAATTGTAGGTTTCTTAAATGACATCGTCTAAGACATAAGACAGAATTCTTTATTTTTTTTAAGATTTTATTTATTTATTTGACAGAGAGAGAGACAGCCAGCGAGAGAGGGAACACAAGCAGGGGGAGTGGGAGAGGAAGAAGCAGGCTCCCAGTAGAGGAGTATGATGTGGGGCTCGATCCCAGAACACCGGGATCACGCCCTGAGCCGAAGGCAGACGCTTAACGACTGAGGCACCCAGGCGCCCCAAGACAGAATTCTCTTATGATCACATTTAACTTCTGCTTTAAGGTATGATTCAAGTTTCTGACTAAAACTAAACCAAAAATGAATGCTCCACAAAACCTGTCCCTAGCTGCTGGATTCACAAAGGCAGTCAGGATAATGTAAGTACTTAGCTAGGGCAGAAGAACAAAAACCTGATGGAAATCAGGACAATGGTGATAATTTTAGGAAATCTTTTAGTGTGTAGAGAGAAGGAAAGCTGCTGGAAATAAAGAAAGAATGTCTCGGAAGTGGAAGGAAATCCTTTACTTCCTCTAAGTCCCTACAGCTTTACTATAATATTATGCTCACATAAGCATTCTGACGAGTTCTGTTCGTTCAAATGAAAGTTTCTTAGTAAAGAATGGTACAGAAGAGAAATGTATGGAAATTGCATGACTGCTGTGTGCCTAGGTTTCCTCATCTGTAAAACAACATCTACTTCAGAGGCTTGCTAGGAGGAATAAATGAAGTCCTGCTTCTAAGGCATGTTCCCTCACAGTGCTCACACTTCATAGGCAACAAACTTAATGGAGAAAGACAGTTATTTAAAATGAGATCAGTTCCAATGTGGTAATTTGTAATTTAGGAAAAATTTAACCCTTACTCATTTTTTAATTTGTCTGAAAATGGTCCTATCCCAAAGATGTGGAAGCAGTGCATGTAGTGTGCTCAGGGCACTTATACTGAAAACAAAACACAAATTGAGGCATTGTATCAGTCATCTTAAATTTAAAAAGCAGCTTGCACTAAGTATTTGATACTATTAATAAACAATTGAGTAACATGATTTCTTTTATCTTCTTGAAGAAAATCATGAAATGAAATTTGGGAATCTCTAAAGAAAGTTTTCTTAAAAGGGGAGCAACATTTATAACCCTGTTCATAACATTTTTATTCATTTCAGATGTGAAAAGATCAGACTGCTAAAACGGTAAATGTGAGGGGAACAAAACAGATAAGAATTGGGAAGGCAAAGAGGGAAGACTTACTATGGGCTTAATTGGTTTCAGCATTTACTGATGCTGGCAAACCAGCATAAAACGATAGATCTGAAAGCTGCCCTGTAAAAAATTATTCTACAGATGTTAATATAATTATTCATAACACGCCTAGCTGTCTTGTCGTGTAGAGACCACCTGACATAGGAGCACACAACTTATCAATGAAAGAACACAAGTCAAACATCCCTCGTTATTAAACCATGTCACACTCTTCCTAGTCCCCAGTACTTATTAGACTGCAGATCCCATAATCCTCTTCTGAGTCCCTTCTGCGTTTAATTCAGTTCAGTCTTAAGTAGTTAAAGAAACTGTTTTCAGTGGCAACTAATAACTACTGACCTACAGTGACACTGCCCTACAATAGGCTTGTCAGCCCTGAAAAAGTTGCACCAAAGAAGCTGATTAGGACTTCAAGAGGTTTGTAGCAAGAATCAATGGTTGGTCTGTACTAATGCTGCGTTGCCCGCACAGAAATGATAAAAGTAGAACACCATTAGTTATGCCTCATTAAGCTGCACAAGCCTTCTAAAAAGAAATTTGTTTAGCCTGACCAAAACCTAATACAATTTTAAGCTCTCTGTGTTGCATTTTTCAGGGTACCTTAAAACATTCAATAAAATAAAGACCAAGGACCAAGGAAAGTGGGAAAGTGTATCAAGAGGAGTCTTTTAATTCAATGTGTTAGGCATCTATTTTCCTAAGGGACAAGTACAAGAGAAACTGTTTAGAGAGAAGAAAGTACATTTCGAACAATGGAGAAAGCCCAAACCTCAAATGTTGATGTGGAAAAATATTTAAAAGTCATGCTTGCTTTTATTACCTGTCAAATCTTTGCTGCTGGAAGAGGGGAGGAGGACCCCGCCAAGAATCCTGTGGCCTCATATCTGGAAAACAAACAGGGAAGGGTTAACAGAAGATTTTAAATAATCACAATCATAAAAATCCTAGAAGAGAGCACAGGCAGTAATTTCTCTGACATAGGACTTTTTTCTATGTTGCTATGACATAGCAACTTTTTTCTATATAGGTCTCCTGAGGCAAAGGAAACAAAAGCAAAAATAAACTAGTGGGACTACATCAAAATAAAAAGCTCCTGCAGAGTGAAAAACACAATCATAACTAAAAGACAACCCACAGAATGGAAGGAGATATTTGCAAATGACATAGCTGATAAAGGGTTAGTATCCAAAATATATAAAGAACTGATACAACTCAACACCAAAAAACCCCCACAATTCAATTAAGAAGTAATCACTATTCAGCTATCCATGATTTTTATAATTAAAAATTCTTGAAAAAAAATCGGAGACCGAACACAAACCAAATAAACTAGGGTAATTACACAAACTGCAAATGTAAAAGACACAAAATCAACAGGGTCAGTAAATTTTTCATTATTTTTCCTTTGATAATGAAACATAGTTTTAGGAGTCTTAGTCATTAAACTCCCACTTTTCTCTCTTACTGCCTATGTATGTGTGCATGAGTATGTAAAGGTATATGTTTTTCACATTTTTATTTTAAATGCTGTGCAAAAGAAAGGGATTTAGGTTCTTTTCCATAAATACTACTGAATGAATAGTAACCTCAAAAGAAATCCTGAGAATTTCCCCCTAAGCACGGAAACTGGAAGGAACCCTGGCTTACTTAGCTATAGTTAACAAAGTGGAGGGCACACATCTCTCCAACACAGGCCAGGAAGATGCTAATAAAGGGACTACCCACTTTTCCATTGCTTTCTGAGAGTCAAACCTCCTCCCCTAACACAAAGCTGAACTGGCAACATATGACTCCAAGAAACAATTAAATGGCTGCTGCTCCTGCACATAACCAGGCTGAAAGCAGCAGCCCCAAACACCGGTCAGGGGGGCGCTCAGCAGCTCAGCAGGTCGTGTTAACCAACTGCCGCTCTGATCCAGTCTCCAGTCTTGCAGTCTCACCTTGGCCACCCTTCAGCAGGGTCCGTGTGTGACCTAATTAAAACAGCTGGTTCCAGTTGTCGTCTAATGAGTTCACTGTGTGAGGACAGTAACCTCCTCCAGACTCCCGAGACCCAAGGACAACAAGGCTTACCATAATGTATTCAGGCTCACATTTTAATGGAAACACAAACTAGAAACATGCTTTTCAAAATTACTTTCTCAAAGGAAAGAAGAAACGAAAGCTTATCTCTGGTTAGGAACCAAAAAAACGCAATCTGGATTCACTTAAAAAAAAGCAGGGCGTGGGGAGAAAAGTGGAATTGTGCTTAAAAGAAAGCCTCACAAAGGAGAATATGGAACAAGCAGAGGATCTAGCTGTTCACATGATTCCAGTGTGAACAACCCACTACTACTGCTTTGGGCTCCCCCCACCTCGACAAGGCTAACAATGCCCCCTGAAGACAGTTTCCTAAAAAGACAACCACCCTTGGCCAGGGCAGAGGGGCAGCCATAGCGCACTGCCCCTCGGCCACCACCACGTGCCCAGCAGCCAAACCCACAATAGACGCTTCTCTTGGGAAGGAGTAGGAAGCCTTCACCACCATTACTTTCATGAAGAAACCCATTCTGAATTGAAAGGTGGCACCCCTAGTCAATTTCAATTAAGTCTCTTCCCTTCTCTTAAAAGTCAGACTAGTGGTGGTCAAACTGAGGAACACTGCTGAGGAGTTTTCATGGCGTCATAAGATATTCCAAATCTGAAAGGGGACGCACAAGAGTTATCACCACATAACCCACAGCAAACAGGGCAAGAGGGATCCCTACAGGCCCAGAATGACCTCTGAATCATTACTACAGACTATGTACAATCAGGAAATCTTAATCATGAAATGTAAAACCAGAAGTTCCTATAAAAACAGCAATGATCATCTGTGTGGTTTATTCCTATGGAAAAACATGTGATACACTTACCTCAATACATACATGATTTTCAACACGTTACTATTCATGAGAAAGCAATCTACTGAAAGTAAAATCAACTTTTGGGCCACTTTTTCTTCTTTTTAAGATTTATATGAGAAAGAGAGAGCAAGAGTGAGAACGAGAGAGAGAACATGTGTGTGTGTGGGGGGGGACAGAAGGCAAGGGAGAATCAGACTCCTTGCTGAGCAGGGAGCCTGATTTGGGGCTCTATCCCAGGAACCTGGGACCATGACCTGAGCTGAAGGCAGACACTTAACCGACTGAGCCACCCAGGCGCCCCTCTCATCATTCCTTTGTTAAACATGGAAGTCCACTGGTCTATTCAGATATTGTATACAAGTTAGTTTCATGAGAACTGGTTAAAAGGTTTCCAGAAGTGTATTTTATTTTAGTGTCTTACATATATAAAATTAGCTAATATAACCAAAGTAGAAAGAAATACAGTGAATTTCATTTGGACCTGCCTAGCTCTGTATTTCACATGTCCCAGAATCACTGCAGTCACCCTGGAAACATGCCCCTTTTTACCATGAAAACTTAATTCTGTGATTCTGGTTCCATGGTGTCTCTATATACACGGTATCATCATAGAATACACATTCTACATGGTACTTGCAGAAGCTTCCACACAAGATCCCTAATAAATTTAAAATAAAGCGAAAATAATAAGATACATCTAAATCAAGAAAAACCTTCAGAAATGTTTATCCTAATGTATCATGAAAAATAAAGGCAGAAAAAAACCTTGTATATTTCCTCCTAGAAACAGTACAAATGGAGGGAAAGTCACCATCATCCAAAATACATATTCATTAGATTCAAATACGCTTCACGTTAGATTAAGCACAACAATATTTCTAAATGGAACCGAAATGTAAAGTTCATTAAGTACAAATACTTTCTTTGGAGAGAAGGAATCCTTCTTAAAGTCTACCTCTACACCTGCCTAGACAAATGGCTAAAGTTCCTATTTCCATCATTTTTAGTATGCCAGGTAACTTCGCACTCTATTTTGCTCTTACTATTTCTCACTCGCAGAACAATTATTTTCACATAAACTTAGCACATGCAAAAACTATAGTTTTTTGTTAAAACCTAAGCAAATTTTCTATGACGTAAAAATTCTGTCAATTACTAAAACATCTCTTGCTTTCAACCAATAAAAGAAAAATAAAAAGGATCAAAGAAAACCTTCAAGGCTACTTTTTAAACAAATCTCTTCATGTGGCTCTGAGAAATATATATAACTCTTAAGTACTCATAAAGCAGAAATATTTCCTGGCTGATAAATAATGAAGTAGAAGGTAAAACAAACTTATTATCATTCATTTGTATGGCTCTAACAGAAGATCCATTGAGAGGGAGAAAAAAAATTCTGAGGTAGTGAATTGCACTTCAGAAAGGTACCAGCGAGACAGGAAAAATGACAGTTAATTTTTTCCTTCGGTCTTTAAAAACTTATCCCTTTTCTAAAGCTCTAAGGCCATATAAACCAAGGCTTCGCCAATAGCTCCTCAAGTGACAATTTACCTAATCAGCGTGGCAATCACAGGAAAGATTCCATGTTTACTGATTGCACTAATCAAAAATCACTTTCCAAATGCGGCTAATTGACAAGTTTACCAACTGAAATGAAGAGAAGTGACATACTGGGTTCTCTGGGTTGCAAAAATGAAATGCTTTATTCACATGAAGTACTCAAGGCTGTACTTGACTCCAGCAAGTTATCAGTACCCAGACAATTACTCATCAACCAAAACTGACACATCAAAGACAAGTCAAAAACCAACAGTGAAAAACACCTACAGCAGAGAGTTTGACCAAATGGCCTGTCTTGAGTGTTATTTTGTACCACATGAAGAAAATAGCTATGATGCTACAACATTTAAAAAAATTAAATGGCTTAGATCTTAATTTTACTATAACTATTTCTGACCAAAGATTCTATAAAGAAGAAAGCTAATCTTTTAACATTTATTTAACGCTTTCATAGTATTTACTGTGGCTAGGCACCATTTCCAGTGCTGAATAACTTAACTCCTTTACTATGGATATTCTGTGAGAGGGGTATTCCCAGTACCATTTTAGAAATGAGTCAATAGGAGTACTGACAAAAACCTAGGGTCATAGGGCTCCTAAGTGGCAGAGTAAAAGGGGCTGTTTTCTCTTAACCACTCTACACTATGCTCCACAATGCTACTCCAAGGTTCACAGGAACTTGTGCTGTTGGTAGAGGAGACTCTCCAGGTTACTTCAGGAAGATCAGAGGAGAATCACTACCTTAACCAGGAGGCTCACAAGCTCCCGTGTCAAGAAGGCAGGATTAGGGATTTAAAAACTACTTTCAACATTTCAAAAGTTTAGAATTAACATTATTCCACACATCTAATTAAGAAAGGAAGGAAAAATAAATGTACTTTAACACATGCACTTTGGTTACTATCTTGACACACACAGATTCACGGGGAGAACATAAGGAAAATTTTGGTTAAAACATTTCCCATTTTTTTTTCTAAGTAATCTGCATACCCAATGGGGGCTTGAACTCACAACTCCGAGATCAAGAGCTGCATACTCTCCCAACTGAGCCAGCCATATGCCCCATAATCAGCTCTTTTTAAAAAGGTAATACTACCCTAAAAGATTTAGTATTCAAAAGAAAATATAAAGTATCAAAAATTAGAGTAGGAAAGAGAGAGAAACGGATGGATGGCTGAGTTAACTGACAGGTAAGCAGGGATTAGTTCTGTTTGCATAAATATGGAATCTAGAGGTTACAAGAGACCATGAAATAAATATGCTAAAAAAGTGTTAACAACGATAAACTAAAAGAAAACAAAAACTGAATTATATGCTGAACTACGTATAAAGACTATTGAAGCAAACATCACAGAACATGAGATTTCCTTTCCTGATAGTAGGCAGCATTTGTCTGGGCTCATCATATAATTGTGATCAATATACTACCCTGCAATGACCATTCTAGATTAGGCCAATGATTTGTCCAACACACCTACAAAGGCAGCAGGGAACAACTTATGAAATGACATGGCTGCCTTCAAGGAAGTCTACCCTCACAACCCCAAGCTTTCTGGGTTCTCTTACAACCAAGGGCAATTAAAATTCATGAACTTATCCAAATCTTTCCTGAGCTTTTATAGTTCCGGCTCATACTCAGAAGACTTCCAGTTTTCTCTCTCCAACCCTTTCTTCTCTGCTGAGCAAGAATCAAGACCCATTTTACTAACTGCTGGCAGATAACTGCAAGGTCTTCAGGCATTTCAACCTGCACAAAATTCAGACTCGGCATATTCTTCCATATTCCTTCACCCTTCTGGGTTTCCAATTCTCATTAGCCACCCAGCTGTCCACAGTACACACGTGAGCCTCATCTTCTCTCCCTCAAGTAACATATTCAATTATCCAGTCCTTCAGTTCCCCCTCTCCTATCTTCTCCACTTTCAATTCACTTTGCCACAGATCAGTTCAGACCTTCATTATCCCTCCCTAACTAGAACAACCACCAAATCTTTTCCAAAACCAACAGAGCTGTGGTTCTAGAAAGGAGACGTAACTGTGCACTCTTCTACTCAGAAAGAGTTTTAAAGAGCTCTTATAAATAAAGAGAAAGACTTGCACATAAATTAATAAATCAGCAAGGGACAAGAACAAGCAATTTATTAAGGAAAAACTGGTTAGTAAAAAATATGACTGAAGCAGCAGTTTTAAAAAGTATACCTTAAAACAAGATACATTATTCCTTGCTTATCAAATTAGCAGGAACATTAAAAAAATGGTAAAAATGTGGTCTTGGTGGGAGTTGAGATATTAGAAATTCTCATCTGCTGCTATAGGAAGTGTAAATTGGTATACTCTTACCTGGAGGTTAATGTCGTGATATTCACCAAAGTCGAGTCAGCATACCTTTTGACCCAGCAATACAATTTGTAGAAATCTAGCTTCAGTTAAATTAAGAAAGAACTCTATTTTAAAAGATTATTAGGAAAAGCATACATGCTTAAAAATTAAGCAATCTGCTTCTAAATAATCCATGAGTATATTAGAAAACAAAATGGAGGGGTGCCTGGGTGGCTGTTGTTAAGCGTCTGCCTTAGGCTCAGGGCGTGATCCCAGGGTCCTGGGATTGAGCCCCACATCGGGCTCCCTGCTGGGCGGGAAGCCTGCTTCTCCCTCTCCTGATCCCCCTGCTTGTGTTCCCTCTCTCGCTGTGTCTATCAAATAAATAAACAAATAAAAATCTTAAAAAAAAAAAAAAGAAATCAAAGTCATAAACTAATTTCTCATAGTACACAGATAAAAATACCCCACATACTGACACACAGAAGGTAGTGGCATATAAAAAGGAACGCTATTATCACACTGAATTAGGTTTATTCCAGTAATGCCAGGTTGGTTTAACCACATAACAGAAGGAAAGAAAAACAAAACACTATTACCATCTCAACAGATAGAGGAAACGCATTTGATAAAACTTAATACCCACTAGAAACAAGAAACAGAAGGAAACTTCCCCAGTGTTTCTTATCTAAAAGAAAAAAACCTACAGCAACCTTTTTTTTTTTTTTTTATTAAAGATTTTATTTATTTGACAGAGAGACAGCCACCCAGAGAGGAAACACAAGCAGGGGGGAGTGTGAGAGGAAGAAGCAGGCTCCCAGCAGAGGAGCCTGATGTGGGGCTCGATCCCAGAACGCCGGGATCATGCCCTGAGCCGAAGGCAGACGCTTAACAACTGCACCACCCAGGTGCCCCTATAGCAAACTTCTTATTTAATGGTGAAGTATTACAAGTTTTCTCCTTAAGACTAGGAATGAAACAAGCATGTCCACCATCACCCTTCTATCCAATCACATCAGAGGTCCTAGTCAGTGCAATAAAGCAAAAGAAGACCAAAGGGCATTAGAGTCAGAAAGTCAATAAACAAAACTGTCATCACTTGCAAGATGACATGGCTATGTAGGCAAAAAGTTCAGAACACACAAACTTTCAGAATAAATGAATTTAGTAAGGCTGTTAGATACGAAGTCAATATGAAAAAATCTATTTCTACATACAAGAAAGCAACTGGAAAATGACATTTAAAATACTACTTAAAAACATCAACACACATCAAATATCGATGAATATTTTTGTCCTCAATTTTTTATTGTGATAATTTCAAGACTTAAGAAAAGCTACAAGAAAAGCACAAAGAATTCCCACATGCTCTTCACCCACAGTCCCCAAATGTCGGCATAAACCTCTGTTCCTCACATGGCACCAATTAAAGCGAAAATGCAAGCTATCAAGTGGAAAAAGGAAAGGAAAAGGTACTTTCAATTAAAAAAAAAAATCTCATAACCAGCATTCTTTTGTAGAACCCCTAAGAGACAACCCAATAGAAAAATGGACGTAAGGCTCAAACAGGCACACCACAAAAAAATGTTAAAGGATCAATAAACATGAAAAAAGCTCAATCAGAGCATCAAGAAAATGTTAATTAAATGTCAGCAGGAGACCACTACCCATCCAGTAGAATGGCTAGAAGTGTAAAGACTGACAATACCAAGGGTTGGTGAGAATGTGGAGCAACTGGACCTTCCCTGTACTGCTAAAGGAATGTGAATTGGTATAAACTGAATTTAACTTGGGAAATGCGTCTGGCACTTCTATTCACAAAAGCTGAATATGCCCACAACCCTAGCCTTGCAGTTCTACTACTGATAGATACATACCTACCCGTCAGAGATGTTTACTTATGTGTGCCCAAAGACACATGAATTTCACAGCAGTACTACTCCAAAAGCCCAAACTGGGAACCAACGCAGACACAACTCCAATGAGAGAAATGATGACATAGTCACTGATGGAGCAGGGGAAGCGTGAGAATGAGTGAACTACTACTGCTGCAGCAACAATGAGGATAAATCTCAGAAACAAAATATCAAACAAAAGAGGTTAAATTTTCAAAAAGGTCAATCGTGTTAAGAGTCCATTAAACAAACAGATGAAACAAATCAATGACACTGAGGTCAGGAGAGTAATTACCTTTAATGGGCTGGAGTGGCACCTGGGAAAGAACATAATGGGGAGCTTCCGGGGACTGGTCACTTTCTACTTTTTGGTCAGAGTAGTGGTTACATGAATGTGTTCATTTCATAAAAATTAATTAAACTTTACACTTATGACTCAGAACTTTATATATGCTGCATTTTAATAAAAAGTATATGTGAAAATACATGTATAATAATCAAATTTTCAAAAATTGCACATAGGAATATAATGAAAGAAACTACTGCTTTATTGCAGGACTGTGGGACTATGGGTGTTTATGTTTTATTATCTGCCATGTTTTATTTAATTAACATGTACTACAGTTAAAATCCATTTAAAATGTCACTAAAAATATGGAGGGAAAAAAAAATCAGCTTTCCCACTCTCATAACCAGTTCCCATTTACACTCCCAGAATTTTGTACCAGTTATTCTAAGCTTAATACCACCTGACTTTTGCCGTATACTTCAAACTCTTTTTTTCTCAGCCCAAAGTATCCCAAATTCCCATCTGTAGGCTCAATTTGAATAGCACATTCTTGCTGTTTTTTTCCCATAAACTTTCATTCCTACCATTCCCATCCCCTTTGGAAGTCCCAGCACTAATGCTCAGGTGGCTCAATGTTTACAAGTCACCACACAGAGATGGACACATTTCTTGCTCTAAGTCAATCCCTACTTTACAAAACGTATTTCCTATTTTTTAATGATGTAAATTAAAACAGAGACTCTGACTGGAATAGATAGATTCTAATTAAAGTCACTCATATGACCTGTAACAGCAAATGAGTTACTCAAGGCAATAAAAAGGGAGAGGTGACCCCACTATTTGAAATAAAATGCACAGATACTGATTAAGAGTTGACTGTTTACAAAAAAGACAAACTAAGAATTATAAAATTACAGGCCGTGAAAGACATGAAATTCTTTTTTTTTTAAAGATTTTATTTATTGGACAGAGAAAGACACAGCGAGAGAAGGAACACCAGTGGCAGGGGTGGGGGGGGCGAGAGGGAGAAGCAGGCTTCCCACTGAGCAGGGAGCCTGATACGAGGCTCGATCCCAGGACCGTGAGATCATGACCTGAGCCGAAGGCAGACGCTTAACAACTGAGCCACCCAGTCACCCCACCCAGTCACCCCAAGACATGAAATTCTTTACCTCTGGTGTGACCTTGATAAATAAAAGACCTTCCTGACTTCCTTCTTACTCTTAGTGTTGGAGACGGATCCTGCAGGAGGGAAGGGGATCTAAGAATGAGGCACTTGGATTTACATGAATGCCACATTGAGTGAGTGATTTTCTGTGAAGGCAGTCCGTGGTTTTTACAGATTCTCATATGGGCCTATGATTCCCTAAAAGATCTAGGGAACATTTCCCAAAGTGTGGTATACATACCACAAACTGTACATAAGATCAATTTCTGGAGATTGTGAACAACACTTATCTTCATAGTTAAGTATTCTTATGTATATTTGAAAAAATACAACAAGCACATCAAACTCATAACATCATATACTTTTGATATAATCTTATGTTTAAAATAAATCAATTTAAGTGGAAAACAAAGATTTTAAGTAGCTGTCTGGGTGATAATCTGGATAGATTATGGTGGCAGCAGGCCCAGTGACTGGGCCTTAGGAAATATGAAATGGAAGGAGAACACATGCTTTTTTCACCTTTGCTGCTCAAACCTCTTTCCAAATTTCTCAAAGTTTATTCAATGCAACAACCTCAGAAAAGCCTCATAACCATCATCTTGAGAAATACTAGCTAACCTAAGCCACAAAGATAATACTTGGTTCTAGCATCTTCATCTCAATTTTTTTTCTTCCTATTTGGAAGCTGTGATACCATTATGGATAGAAGTACATATGGATAGAAGTATGGTGAAGAGCCATAAAAAAGGAACTGATAAGGAATGTGTCAATAAACAGCTAGCTTTATCAATAAGCTGGATATACTTTCATCATTTACTAGTAAAATATCAGGGTATAGGTAGCTCTTTCAAAGTGATTAGACTCTTCTGTTGTATGTGGCATGGCTTGATATTATATATATGGAAATACTGAGAAATGTTATTTGCCAAATCTTGGGGGAAAAGCAGCTAAGTAAACTACTGCACCAAGCAGATCCCCATAAGGCCCATTAAACCGTGCCCTTTCTGTGTTTCACTAAATAGAATAAAACTGCTGAACTCCATAGTTTTCGTGGAGTCTTAATAATGCTCCATTCAATGTCATAAAGCCACAGAGAGAAAAAGAGAGACAGACAGAGAAAATACACTGAAAAGAGAGGGCTCTGAGAGAGAATGAGACTTTCAGAGCCCATTTCCTCCTGGGTACTATACCAGGAAAATCTGGGGTGGACTTCAGGTAAAAAAAAAAAAAGGGGGGGGAGTTGTAACTTAATTAGCATGAAAACAGTGGTAGCCGCATAGGATAAATACTTCCCAACAATCTTCACATTAATCTGGTATTTCTTTGACAACTACAACTTTGGTTCAAAAAGATTTCTCAGAGCAGCCCCCTCTGTTTTTGTTAATTTAATTTGCATGAAATATTTCCAAAAATCAGAAGGAAACTTAATAAAATAACACTCAGATTTAACAAATGTTTGGCATCTTGCCACAGTCACGTGTCGTGTCTCCCCCAATGCCATGCTGTCCTGGTTTGGTCCAGGAATGAAGAAGCAAAGGCTTTAGGAAGAAGATGGTTTTGGAACCTGGCACATGACTTGAACACAGCCATAGAGCTCAAAAAATAACAAAATGGGGACACAATTGAAAATTAATACAAAATCTATGAGAAGTCTAACATTTAATTTTTTTCTTCTCCTTTTCCACTGTAAAACAAATGTCATGTAATTATTTTCAATGGGTAACATTTCTGACCCACTTTTTTTTTTTTTTTTTTTTTAAGATTTTATTTATTTGACAGAGAGAGACACAGCGAGAGAGGAAACGCAAGCAGGGGGAGTGGGAGAGGGAGAAGCAGGCTTCCCTGCTGAGCAGGGAGCCCGATGCGGGGCTCGATCCCAAGATCCAGGAATCATGTCCTGAGCCGAAGGCAGATGCTTAACGACCGAGCCACCCAGATGCCCCTTCTGAACCACTTCTATCCACAAAACAGGTTACAAGGGGTCAGGGAAAGGCCAAGATTTTCACAGAACCACAGAGTTAAAGGAGTATTCCTACCTAAAGCAATGCCTGGCTTTATCTTAAGTAGTCCTGAGCTACAATGTGCATCACGAAAGGGATACTACTGTCTTTGAACTGATTAAGAGGTTGCAATTCCTCATCTACTGCACCTGATTTAATTGCCCCAATACTTGTATTAATGGAATAAATAGCAGTTCACTCCACACACCTCCTTCTGCATATGTTCACTGTAGATTTATAGATGAAAATAAGAAATCCAATTCACATTATTCAATTAACTATATACAGCCAAGATAAAAGTATCTGAAAGACTTTACATTCACTTACAATTCTTCTAAATTATGTTTTTAAGTCCACTATCTCTGCCCTGATAAATCATTTTAGCAATGAGATTAGAAACCAACCTTTGTTGTAATATTTAATTTAGCATGTCAAATAATCAATTTGTAAAAACTTACTTGACATAAGTTTTGGAATCTGGGCTTGTCCTCTCAACAGCGGCCTATATAAGTTCCCCTGATACGTTGCAGGTGGTGGTGCAGGGTTGCCGTAAACGCCAGCCCCCGAGCCTCTTGGCATAACATGGCTGTAAAAGAGCCCCACCAACAGAAAAAAATTTATAGACAGATCCATCACATGACAGCTGATATAAATTAAATAAATGCTAGTAGTTGTCTCTTTACTACTAGATCTGATTAAGATAATATAAACTTCAAAGATTTATGATTAACAAAATTGAAAACAGTGCCAATGTAAGGGTGATAGCGTATGTTCGTTTGCCAAAGATTCTTTACTGATAATTATTTAAGTATTAATTAATTACTTCATGTAAAGAGTGAGTCTACTTTTCTTTTTTGTATATTTCAGTTTTGCCCTCAAGGACCCATGCTGTTGCTGTCACTATATATACTTCTGCTCTATACCTTGCTGTTTTCAATTCTATTAAACATTTCCCTATATTTTTCATAGTCTTCATAATTATAGTATGTATACTTATAGAGTACTTTACCACAGTGATGTCTCCTATTAAACCATTCCTCTCATTTAGTACTACTATTATTGATAACAATGCACTACAGATTTGGGCATATAACTTTATGCTCCTCTAAAATTATATTCTCAAGATAAATTCCAAGAAGTAGGAATATGGATCAAAGTTAAGAGTTATCTTCATGTACTGATCATATATTGTATTATGTACTTGTTATGTATTATGTGTCATATATTGTAAAGTACTGATTAACACTTTAAACAAGATTCTGCCATATATTAATTCAGCTAAAACTCTCTTGAAAGTAAAGAGAATGTTTTATTCCTTTGAAAGATCTGTCAGAAAGATAGGAAAACCTTTTAACAGAAGATAACAGAATTCTCAAACACATTAAGCATAAACCACAGAAACAGAAGTGAATTTTAAAAATGAAGAGCACAAGAGTATCAAAATCATTAAAATATTTGCCAAATAGTTTCATTTAATGGTCTCGTAAGTATTTGTAACATAAATTCTGACTTAATGCTTGTGAATGATTCAGAAAAAGCAAAACATACAAAGGATAGCAACCTACCACTCACCCCAAAGTCCTGAATGCAGCCTGATCCAGGTGGACAGGCCGCCGGTCCCGATTAAAGCCAAGCTGGGGCTTCCACTGCCGCCCATTGCTGGACTTTTCCCAGTCACTAGGTTTCAGTACTGGTGCTGGTTTTCTGACCATTTGAAAATACAGTATTTAGTATTGAGATAAGCATTGTGCATACAAAATAAAACTAGATAGTTCATATTTTATAGCCACATTATTGTTACCTTGCTCCTGGAAGCATTACAGCTTTAAAAATGTAGTCTTCAGCAAACTGTGGGTCTTTAAAATTAATACTAGAAGAGAGCAACATACAATTTAATGACTTTATTATATTACCTTGGCTCAATTATTATGTAAACTGAGGTACTTTTCATGTTTAAAAAAAATAACTAAAATTCAAGTCTTCTCCAAAAATTATTTTATTCAATAATTTCACCAAATAGCTAAATATCTTTTTCACCAAACTGCTGCTAATTCCTAGTACACAGCCTTCATGTAACTTTCTCTGTGGGAAAAGCCATGCTTTAGCTAACAGTGGGTGATCAGAGAGAAGCAACAGAAACTGCTTCAAATCTCAAGAAATTCCAACAGGATACTGGAGACAGATGGAAGAGGTTTAAAGAACAAAAAAGAAAAAAAAAAAAACTTTCATTTTGTTTAGTGTGGGGCAAAGACTTACCCTCCAGCATCTTAGGGAAAATTAGTTGTTCTTGAAAGAAAGAAAAGATGCAAACACACTTGCAAAATCAGAAAGTGAATACAAATAATCTATGGGGAAAAACATTAAATTTCCCAGTTGGAGCTCTGTATCGTGCTCTCTTTATGTTTCTCTTATATCAGGAACAGTCACAATTTGAAAACTTCACAAAGGCTCATTTTATTTTATAAGTCTGTACACTCAGACTGTTGAGTATAACCTGGATCAAGCTTCCTTTCTGGTGGGGTTTGTGTGTCCCAAAGGCTGGTAGGTATTTAAGTTTTCCTTCTGATATAGCAATGCCTCTTCTACAACTCTGGATCTGTACCAGGTTTCTACCTAAAGATGCTCACAGCATTTGTATTAACGCTAAAAAACTAAAACCTAAGTGTATGATTAATAGTGGATTGGTTAAAGAAACTATGGTTCTCCCTAAAAACGGAATCCTCAATTGACATTTCAAAAAATTTAGTAATAGAATACCTACTGACATGAGGAAAATACATACACAACAGACTAGACATATATTCATCAAAAAGTTATCAGTGAAATTCTTTGTAACATTGTCTCCTTTCCTTCTTTGTGCTTTTTAAATATTTTCTGAAATTCCTCCATGATTACAGTTGAAAAGTTTAATTCAAGAAGGTTTTATTGAACTGGTTAACATTTTAGATAGCTAATTTTTTCTCTTCAAATACTGCCACTTTAAATTATTAGGGCCTATTTTCATTCCACTGGGATTTAACTATATATTTTAAGTACACAAAAATAACTTCACTTATAATAAAAATGCAGATCCCAAGAGCAGCTGAACAATACTTCATTTACTGAATCCATTCCTCCTATATCTCACTCTTCACTGGCAACCATCTTTATCTCAAATCTCTACTAGGCAAAGTGGCTTAGGGCAGTGTTTACAGGTTTAATAGGGTGACAGAGAAAATGGCAGTTAAGTACAGGGGTTCGTTAGGGCCTTCCAGATACAAAGTAAAGAGAGAAATCAGTAATAAAGCAAGACTTGGAACTAGAACGTCTCAAAGCAGTTATCTTTGTGTCAGCAGGGCTTTTCAGCAGTTTACCAAACAAACTTTAAGAGTTCCCACGGCATACACAGTTTCAGGGTGGACATGGGGGTACAAATGCTAGCCAGGCATCAAGCTTGCCTCCCCTTCTGATAAAGGAAATAGGAAATATTTAATAACATTGGCATAAGCAAGTGGAAAAGACAACAATAGACACAGAAAAGACGCTGAGTCAAAGCATGTGTGTGCACATCTTTCCACACATCTTTGTGAACGTGGGATAAAAGCATATGTGTATGGGGGAGAAAGAAGATTCTTTCACCTGGGCCCAAGGAAAACATAATCCAAGAGGCCATGATATAAAGTGGGACAGGACTGGTTACAGAATGGGAGAGGAAATAAATGTAACCAAGACATGGAAAGGGGTTCCAGGACCAAGGAATAGCTCAGTTTAATTGGAGTAGCCTTCTCAATGTGGATCTGGGAGAGAAGTAAGCCCTATAAAAATGATCTGAGTGTTTACAACCTCAACTCTCCCAAGGAAGATACATAACTAGTCCCATTCTAAAGGAGTAGGACACAAACCGACTGGTTATATGCAATGAATGCTTTAAGTTCTCCGGTCTTTTTAAAAATTTATTTATTTAAAAGATTTTATTTATTTATTTGAGAGAGAGCGCGCACAAGAGGAGGGAGGGTTAGGGGGACAAGCAGACTCCCCGCCGAGCAGGGAGCCCAATGTGGGACCCAATCCTGGGACTCTGGGATTGTGACCTGAGCAGAAGGCAGACCGCTCCACTGACTGAGCCACCCAAACACCCAGGCTTTTTTTTTTTTTTTTTCCTTTTTCTTTTTTTAAATTTAAGTGGAGTTGGGTGTGGAGTTGGGTGTGGAGCCCAAACACAGGAGCTGAACTCACGACCCTGAGATGAAGATCCCAGGCTAGATCAAGAGTTGGGTCGCTCAACCGAGCCACCCAAGCACCCCAAGTTCTCAAGCCTTAACTCCCAAGTGGGACCTCGGTTGAGAAGAGCTAGATCGGAGCAAGCAAGTTTGTGAATACAAGTGGGCAGGAACACAGGCTGGTTGAACTGGGTTAATGTCATTGAGGGCCTGTTCTGACCACAATGTGAAATCGCTTCAGGCAGTCAGTGAAGGAGTAAACAAGATCAAGAATGCAATTCAAAAAGAACCTCCTGGCAGCAGTGTGTAAGAGAATAGAGGGAGAGAACCAAAAGAAGATCATCAATACAATCTA
Organism: Ursus maritimus; assembly: GCF_017311325.1. NCBI lineage: Eukaryota > Metazoa > Chordata > Mammalia > Carnivora > Ursidae > Ursus > Ursus maritimus. The sequence continues at coordinate 3,438,975 of NW_024424675.1, forward strand.
GGTAAGGGCCTTCAATATGCGCTGGAGGTGGGAATGCTGGGCAGGCAAAAGAAATGGCAGGGCTGGATTGGACTAAAGATCACATTCAGATGAGGGCTTGAGATGAAGATCTGCAAGTCATATACAGAAAGATGGAAACTAAATGAAGGAAACAGCTAAGGTAACGAGTTCCCAGGCAGAAGAGATAATCTCTCCTGAAGGACAATGGTTGCAAGAGACATAATAAGACAGCTGAAACCAGTGTTTGAGAAAACAAACCCATTTATTTATGAAATATGTGCAGTTTACTGTCAATTGTTCCTCAATGAAACTGCTTTAAAAATTCCATATTCGTGCTCATGTTCTAAAGGGAAAAATTTTCCACGAAAATAGGAAAAAAATCTCCAACACCTCCCCTACTTACCACCCTCAGAACCCAAACTCAACAGAGTGATCTATATACTTCTTCATAGGGAAAAACCATTAGACAGAAAAGGAGCATCTAAAAATAAGTTTGGAGGTCCCTACTGAAGGGACAAGCGATACTATTTTTGATCTCAAAGATTAAAGCATTCTTTTCCCTTGGATCTTTGAGAACAATTTGAAGACTTATTCTCTCCTAAAACGAGTTAAGCTTTCACTGGCTGAGAGGTTTTCTTAGTAATTTGTTCCCAAAAATATATACTAAGAACTATTATATTTTTAGAAAATAAAGAACAAAAGAAAAGCACAACTCATTTGTACTTTTCCAACGTGAAACACCAGCCACAACTTAAACAAACCTCTCCAAAAAATGAAACACATAAACCAGGCAAGAGCCCGTTAATCAAAGTCCCAGAGGGGAATCTACTGATCTACTGAGAGCCAAGCTTTCAAAGTTCCTTCATTTTTTTCAGGTTTATGTAATTAAAATTCTTATAAACAGAGAAACTAAAATAAAAGAAATTATGTTATTATAATAAAATATATAAATAAAATAGAAATAATAAAGAAGAAAAACGGATTACTCTTTGACAAATTTCTACCACCAGAAACAAAACAGCTTAACTGTGGACTGCGTCAGGGGAGGGAAAGCAGTAACACTGAGATAAGACAAAAGCACCTTCAGAGAGGAAATGAGTTAACAGAACAGCTTACAGATTCAACAGGTGGCCCCTCTGAGGTAAGAGAACTGTGTTTAGATGTATACTGCTTCATCTAGCTTCATCTAACTCTGTAAATGCAAGCATTTTTCACTTCTTTCAGGTGGCACGGCGCTGACTTACGCTCCTATCTACCAGACTAGCCCACCCAGGACTAGCATAATGGGCCTTTCCCTTGGTAGGGAACTTCCCTATTATTTTAATCACCTAACTGTCATCATAAACACACCAAGGACAAAATATAAAAACTGTAAACCTAAGCATGGTTGAAAATAACAAAACTGAGCAGTGCTTTTATTTGTATTACAAGTAGCACTTCAGACACCATTAGTAAGAAGAAAATACTATAGCAAAGTCTCCACAGAAAAGGAATGGAATGTACAACACCTCTTTCCAACTCAATTCACTTTAAGACTTATCCTTAGAAATGCTATTTTAAGTACTATTACTGTTTAAGTGCTAGCACACTTCACAAAGATAGCAGAAAACTCCAAATATCAAGTTACATATTTTTACTCTACCTTTCCCTGATACATTCCTTAATTAATGCTAAATCAGCATACCAATGCAAACTGTTCTTGTAAGAAAAACTTCATGATTCATATACTTGACATTTTAAAGCACTTTAAGACTTTATAGGACTTAATATGTCTTCTGACATTCTATCAGAAGACGTTAACCAGGCAGTGGAAATTAAACCCTCCCAAGAGCTTTCCCCATCAAGTCTGTCACTGACTGTATGTATTCCACTTCTTCTAGGCTTCTGATTTCAAGTTACCTGCTTGCCAACCATGAGTCTTACAGAAACGGTTACATTAAAAATTCACATTTTTAAAAAACCTCCTTGAAGAGATAAAACATTCTACCCCTTGCCTGATTCATACAAAGTCTGAGAAACCCTCCTCTGAAGGAGTAAGGGCTCCTGGAAGACTGGCAAATACTAGGCTTTGACACTATGAACACCTGGGCTTTTACACAGGTTTAGAACTATGCCAGGTGCTATGAGAAAAAAACCAAAAACCAAAAAGAAACAAACCCCCAAAAAACAAAAAAAACAAAAACCCAACAAAAAACTCTCAAAACTTCACAATGCTGATAAAAAAACATATAAGATTATATAAATTCCAGATTATATTTCAGAAGAGAAGAAAAGCTATGAAAGATAGGCTACAAAGGCACTAACATTCCAAACAAGGGAAGGAAGGTACAGAGGTCAATGGGAGGAGGAGGCAGGTGTCCTTGAGGAACTGTGGGGATTCAGGCACAGAGCTATGGCTCTGCCAAACGATGACAGGCCTTGAAAAAGCAAAGAAGTGTAATTCCACTGACACTACAGACCAAAGATTTCTGAGGAGTGGTAGTGTTTAACAAAGATAATCCTCATAGTGTGTGCCAGCAGATTCAGGGGGAAGATGGAATCAAATAAATTAGCTGGGAGATAATTACAGTAATTCAGGAGAAGAAACTACAAAATGAAGGGGTTAAAAAAAAAAACCCACTACAAAACAGGCTCACTGGGAAGAGCCAGATATGAAAAACAACTAGGAAAAAGAACCCAAGTGTAGATACAGAGATTAAAGTAGAATGAGAAGCCAAAGCATATAGTGTAAGAGAGCAGGATATAAGTCTGGGCAACAGGACGGTTAAGGACAGAAAGGGGAGATCAGCAAGGAGCACTGGACAAAGAAGTCTGGAACACTGAGTCTGAGGTAAAACAAAGGTGGGGTGGGTGGGTGTGTGTGTGTGTGTGTGTCTATTCCTCCAGATGAATAGAAAATTGTGCCGCTGCAGTGGGAAGATAACTTCTCTTTAATTTTAAAATCATATGAGGTTTTAGATAAAGTTTTTAAAAAAGATTTTATTTATTTATTTGAGGGCAGGGAAGAGAACAAGCAGGGGAAGGGGCAGACTGAGGAGAGAAGCAGACTCCCTGCTGAGCAGGGAGCCCAACATGACCCGAGCTGAAGGCAGATGCTTAACTGACTGAGCCACCCAGGCACCCCTATATTTAAAGTTAACAATTAGTCTGAAAATTTTACGTCTAAGCAAATTACAATGGTGAAGAGCGGGATGAGGAAAAATAAGGGAGGTGTAGCTCTGTTCTATTCAAAGGTAGGCTACTAATATGGTGACCGATTTATGGAATCAGAATTGGAAAAAAACCATCTAGGTCACAGCTGACTGTATTTTTCTAAGAGTCCTTCTAGGAACTGAAACACTTCAATAACCTCTATTATATGCCTTTTTAACACTTCAGATAAGACCAATGTGATGGGAAAAACCCACCTAAACTCAACTTGAAGAAACAACTTCTCAAATATGGGATGGAATACTAGGTGCATCCAAATAGAGAAGGGGAAAAAATGACGGGAGTCAAAATAGAAATAACCAGCAACTGGCACCAGAACCTGCATTCTCAGATTTTCATTTATAAAGCAAACACAACACTGGGATGAAAAACAGGCCCCAGACACACAAAAATTGCAGTAAACTGGATCAACCTCATTCCCCTCAGAGGAAACAATGAAAATTAGCTTATAAGGTAAACGTTAACGTGGTCTTTCATAAATCTCCAGGCAATTAAATCAATTTTATTATGAAGTTATTTTCAACATATATCTGAATATGCACCTATATCTGGGATTTGTCTTATAAGTTTAAAAATCTTATGAACACAATGGATACCAAATAATACCAAAAGCCTCTTCAGGCTCAGAACCAACCAGCCAACAATAACACTACCATACAAACAGAAGCTAGAGGATTTGTCAATTTTGTAATTCTTCCTTTGGACAAGTCTATCCTAATTAGAAAGTTAAGTAGAATTAACTACTTCTAGAGGGCTGGGCAGAAAGGCTCCTGAAAACATGCAGAAAAACTAAGGAGCACAAGCAAGCACGTGACAATCCAAAGACAGAACCCAGTGGGATTAACTGGCCTGAAGCACCGCTGCAAGGCAGAGACCCCACGGGTTAATACAGTGTCCACACTGGATCTGCCTGAACCAGACTGTTCGTGATGGGTGCAAGAGCTTGGCTCACAATTCTAAACCCTACCCTTCACAGAAGAGCTAAAAGACAAAGAGCCAGAACAAATTACATGTAAAGATAAATTAAAAATGTGTGGAAAGATAAATAAAAGCAACTACTCTAGAAATATTTCCCAAATTCATGACAGTTTTCTTTAAAAAAATGCCCTCCTAAAGTGGCAGTTGCTATCTAAATCCGTTAAGGATAGGAAAATGAACCTGCTTACACTTTACAATGATAAATCTAAATAAAACCTAAAATACTTCCCAAGAGTAACAGAAATAGTAAGAATGACTGGGAACGAAGGATTCAGTAAGTCTTCCCAAGCAGACTTTTACAAAATCTTTGAACTACTAGGATGTGTTTGCCTTAGTTTTGCCTGAAGACTAAAGAAAATGGTAACATAAATCCTGCCATCAAGATTAATAATTACATAGAGGAATTAAGCAAATGAGTAGTAATGTGTTGGTTTTTATTCTAAACAGTCACATTATATTTTACATATACAGAACGCTGTCAGCATGCAAGAAATGAAATAAAAGTACATTTTCCAGGTAGCAGAAATTAGCTCTTGATATAGTTTTAGTTTATAATAATTGTTGGTAAACATTTCCAGAAATTCATTCTATCTCAACCAAAATAAAGTATGTAATAGTTTTGTTTCTGAACTCTGCAGGGTCACACCTGTAAATATAATTAAAATAATCTGTTATACCACAAAGAAGCTGTGTGGGCCTCTGGGGTGAAGAGGTCTGTTTGCTCCTACGTAGTAAACCACTCCTAGGAACCCCTACTTTCTACCTCCCACTTTCCTAATCCGGGAAGAATTAGAGGTTGTCAGGGGAAACCAGAAAGCAGAGAGGCAAGCTTGTTAAATCAGTAACCTTAACAATATACATAATTTAAAGTCAAGAGGCTCTGTTCTGAGGTCTGCAACACAGGGACTCTCCAATCCCAAAGCACTGGTGGAATAATAGCTGCCATTTCCTTGTGATTCAGATGTCTTCTTCAACTTATATGCAAGTTCAGAGCTGTGTTTTGGTCAAACGACATGAATTTTGGAAGACTTACCTGATTGCAGTGTTCTGTGTCAGATCCCGTAACATGGGGACAGGAGAACATACTATTCTAAAGAGAAAGAAGAGAGTAAGTTGTAACCTTCTGGATAAGTGGAATTAAGATGTTGCTTTAGGAAAGAGAAATCATTAAAATGTACCAATAAAAATGACATAACCAATTACATCTTTAAAAAAGGACCCTGTCTTCCTTGTTTGTAATCTCCTTAACAGAAAACTATTACAGGCAAACGGCTCATATCAGAATGTGTAAAGCATACAAACGAACCAAAAAGGGGCACAGGGGAACAAATAACCGAACAGAAGAATAGAACAGGTACTTGATAAATGAGGAAAACCAAATGGTTAACAAATATACCATATGGCATTCAATTTCATTAGTAATCAAAGAAATGCAACTGTAAGCCACAAGGTGCCAATAAACATCCACTAAACTGACAAAAATTAAGGTCATGAAAATCAATTCCAAGGGTTTGCAAGAATGTAGAGCAGTAAGATCTCTCACAAACTGCCACTGAGATTACAAAATAGTGTATTCACTTTGGAAAAACCACCCAATATTATCTACAAAAGAGGAAGACAAAATTGACCAGCAATTCCCAAACTCTTATCTCAGAATCCCTTTAAAACATTCCTAAAAATCAAGGACCTCAAAGATCTTCTGGTTATATTGGTTATGTCTATAAATATTTGCCTATTAAAAATCAAAACTAAGAAATACCTAAAATACTAATTTAAAGATAACAGTAATAAACCTATTACATGTTAACATAAATAATATTTTTTATGAAAAACTATTTTACAAAGCAAAAAAAAAGAGAAGTGTCATTGTCTTACATTTTTGAAAATTTCTTTAATATCTGGCTTAATATCTATCTTAATAGCTGGATTCTCTTATCTGCTTCTGATTCAATCTCTTGAGATAGCTATCACACTACTTTCAGCTTCTGGAAAACTCCACTGTATACTCAAGAGAGAAAGAGAATGAGAAAAGCAAATAATATCATAGCATCTTAGTATTATTATGAAAATAGCTTTGACCTCATGGATCTCCTGTAAGGGCTTTAGGGACCCCCAGGACTCCCTGCACATAGTGACACAGCTAGTAGGCTGAAGAGCTGGGCTCTGACCCCAAGTATTTTTTATAGTCCAGCAGGTTTTCTGTTGTTTTGTTTTCTCGCTATTACTAGAAGATAAAACATTAAGGCAACAAGGAAAAAATGCTAGCTAAACTTTCTCAGTCACCGCAATGTGCACAAATGAATGCTTACCGATCTGGAAGAACAGCTTCTTCATCCAAAGAAAATTTTCCTTGAATCCCATGACATAATTCAGGCGGTACATCCACCGGCTGTGGAAAAATGCATTCCTGATCATATACCCAAAAGAATGGAAACAGGGACTCACACATATGTATGTACACCAATGATCATAGTAACATTATTCTTAAAAGCCAGGAGGAGGAAACAACCCAAGTTTCCATCAACAGATGAATGGATAAAGAAAATGCGGTGTATACACACTATGGTCATAAAAGGAAGGAAGCCCTGATACATGCTACAACGAAGATGAACCTTGAAAACATCATGCTAAGTAAAATAAGTCAGACCAAGAGGACAAACATTGTAGGAATCCATTTATTCCATTTACAAAGAACAGGAAAATTCAGAGACAGAAAGTAGAAGACAGGCTACCAGAAGTAAGGGGAGAGGAGAATAGAGATGTAAGGGATACCCAGTTTCTGTATGGGAAGATAAGTAAGTTCTGCAAGTGGATAGTGGTGATGGTTTCACAACACTATACACAGATTTAATGCCACAAAATTATACACTTTTAAAATGGTTTTTAAAGATTAAAATGGTACACTTGTTTCTATTTTTTTTTAAAGATTTTATTTATTTATTTTTGAGAAAGAGAGAGAGAGAGAGAACGCACGCACGCACACGTGTGTGAGCTGGGAGAAGGCACAGCAGGAGAAGCAGACTCCCCGCTGAGCAGGCAGCCCAATGTGGGAATAGATCCCAGGACCCTGGGATCATGACCTCAGCTGAAGGCAAATGCTTAACTGACTGAGCCACCCAGGCGCCCCACTTGTTTCTATTTTATCAAAATTTAACAAATGTATTTCTGATGAATTAACCAAATAATTACACTGTCTAAAAGCACTTCATGATGGAAAAAGAGACCGTACCTCTGTGGAACCTGTCTGGTAGAGTTCTAAAATGAAGTCATGGAGTGGGTGATGTTTCCCCACAAATAAGATGTCACCTCCAAGACTGTTTCTTTTAGCTGGGGGGAAAATTAGGAAAGAATAAAGATCAAACAATTACATCTGCAAGAGCAACTTTAATGAGAATAAAATAAAAAGGAACATCTAAATTTTAAAAACTTAAGTATAAGGTCTACAAAAAATAATTTCAAAGTGACAGACCTAAATGTGTGAGGTCTCTGTAGAAGAAAAACAAGTTTGACAACAGAGTTTCAAAGATCAATGACTATCAGAAAAAATTATCACTAAAACATATCTGAATATAGCACTGTAAGGGACAAAGTAATTTACATAGAACTCAATTTCTTACTGTAAGAAATATCTAACCATTTCCTGAGCAAACCCAGACAAATTATACCATGTGGTAACAAAGACTATTCTAAGGATGGCTGGCTGACAGAGAAATTATTTCTATAGGTTTATTATAGTGGTGTTAAATACATTTTCCAACAGAGTCTAGCTTTGCAATTTCCCAATACTTTTAACTGTATTTTAAATGCCACTCTTTGTACAAAATAACATTTCAGGTTAGCAATCTAAGAGTAAAATCCCTCTGTTTCAATGTAACTTTTTAAACAAAGTTACTGTTATTTAGAGGGGATGAAGGGAAGAAGGGAGATGGAGGAAATTAATACACTCCCAGCACGGAAAAACACTTTTGTGTATACATGTCATGTAAGAATCAAAAAGCCAAGGGGCAGGCACTGGGTGGCTGAGTTGGTTAAGCGGCCGGCTCTGCATTTCAGCTCAAGTCATGATCTCAGGGTCCTGGGACTGAGTCCCATGTTGGGCTCCCCACTCAAGACAGAGCCTGCTTGAGGATTCTCTCTCTCCCTCCTCCCCTCCCCCTGCTCATGCATGCTTGTGCTATCTCTTTAAAATAAATCAATCAATCTTAAAAAAAAAAAAAAGAATCAGAAAGTCAAAGGATATTCTTGAAATGCTGTTTTGTTTTTTTTTTTTAAGCAGGCTCCATGGCATGGAGGCCAATGCAGATTTGAACTCACAACGGCTGAGACCAAAACCTGAGCTGAGATCAAGAGTCAGATGTTTAACTCACTGAGCCACCCAGGCACCCCTTAAAGTGTTGCTTTTTAGTAAATCTAACAAACACTTGTAAGCTAAAAAAAACTGTATTTCTATTCAATTTGGATAATACATTTTAAGAAACAAAGTTGACTTTTCTTATGAAGAAGTAAAAACCAATGGTTTATGCCCCCTTTATGTGCAATTTGACAAATGGAAATGTAAAGTATGTATGCTACAGACTCAATTTTGAGACCAAGTGGAAGTATAGTTCTTACTCTCTTCTGGAGTGAGGTCTGGATATACCTCTTCTAGAGCAGCTCGCAGCCTTCGCTCATCCACAAAAGGCAACAGAGCAACACCTGGGGAAAAAAATGCACACCAACCACCCAGCTATTAGGATCACCCAAATTCCACTTATTACTGGTCCAAATAAACATTTCTAGTAGAATATCCCTGTTAACATAAAAACACTTTGGAACTGAACTCTATTTATTCAAATCTCAGATGCAAATACTTTCCGTGTGTTCAGAGAAGAAAGAAGTTTCATTTATTTTCCATCCTTAAGATGGCTCATATGAAAAACCATGTTTGCAGAATATCAACTCCGTGATGATAAAATTTTTCAATTAAATGAACAAGTAGCCACCTGGACACCAGTCTATGTTCTCGTGCCTTACTTACGAGGATGACCTTGGGCAAGCCAGTTAATCTGCAAGAGTTTGAGCTTGTCCTTTCATCTTTCTAGGACTTGGTTTTTAACTAAAATATTCAGGTCTGTTCAATGTGAATAAATACACGGAATGTCTTCTAGCTCTAAAACTGCACAGTATTCTGTTTTTTTTACATTTTAAAAACCTAATAACTAATTTAGATACATAAAGTTTTAAAGGACTGGCTTATGTAATTTTGGGGGCTGGGTAGGATCACAGCTGTTCATATTCAGGCTGAAAACTGTCTTGTGGAATGTGCTGAAATTAAAGTAATTGTTTTATTTCAACCCACGTTCATAATTTTCAAAGCAGCATACCAGTAATACAGTATCTATTTCTAGAAAAATATATGAAGTTATTGAACCATATGTATATGTTGTGCTGTATACAGTATAGTCTTTTGACAAAAAAAAAGTAAAATAGCAAAGAGAAATGCTAAATAGAGCTAAATAATTTTGAAACTACTGCAAATCAAAACTGCCATACTTATGATTATTCCCTTTAAAATGATGAGAAATGTAAAGTTCCCAAAGTTGTCATTAATTATTTAGCTATCATATTTTCAAAGTTTAGAAACAGGTTTAATTTCATTACCTAGAAGGAAAATATGCACTTTTTAAAGTTAAAAAGAAACTAAGTTCTAGTGTGAATTGTGAAGGGCCTAAAAAGTGATTTCAAGAATATTAATATCTATCAACTGAGTTAGGCTATTTCATCTACTGGTAAACATTTTACATGGAAAAAAATGTAGGGAGTTGTTCAAGTTTAGTCATACATTTAGATCTAAACAAATTATCAGAAAGACTTTCCTACAATATCAACTCCAAAAGCCAGCTCCCACTGGGAAGCAACTTGCAGTGCTAATGACAGCAATAAGGTTACTAAGCAACAAATCAGCCCTACTGGGCAAGATAGGAAGAAATGCCTTATACCCAGATGTGATAAAGTTAGTGCTTGAGTGAGAGGATAGTAAAAATGACATTAGCAGCTAATTTCTCCTGAGCACTCATTTATTATGTTAACATGCATTAGCTCAACAACACAAGTAACCTAAGTAGTGGTAACACTTAGGTAAATACATAGTGGTCACACTCTCTGGGTCCAGACCTTAGTTGAGCCACTGTGTGACTTCGATCAAATGACTTAAAATACTCTGTTCATATATAAAATATGTAGCATATTTTATGAGTATACTATATTCCTCTTATATATATTAATATAAAAACACAACATTGCAAGGGTTCAATAAATGTCGAAAACATATCCAGATATATTTTAGCTGCTACCATTTTAAGATACACTCAACTTAGGTGAGAAGTATTACCATTACTTTCAACAATTTTTAAAGACATGGGGGAATAACTATAACTCCTCAGAGTACTAAATTTGACCTCGAAAAAGCTGTGTTCTTGTTACAGTCAAACAAATGAAAATACATAAAATATAAAAATATAAAGAACCTTGAAGAAGAAAAACAGAGCTGGAGGACTCCCACCATTTGACTGCAAAACTTATTAAAGCTACAATAATTAAAACAGTTTGGTACTGGCATAAGGACAGGCATATTGCGCAGTGGAATAGAGAGCCCATAAATAAGCCCTCAGATATGCAGTCAAATGATTTTCAATAAGGGTGCCAAGACTGTTCAATGGGGAAAGAGCAGTCTTTTCAACAAATGGAGCTGGGAAAATGGGATATCCATAGCAAAAGAATGAAGTTGGACCCTAACCTTACACCCTACACAAAAGTTAACTCAAAATGGATCAAAGACCTAAATGTTAAGAGCTAAAACTATAAAATTCTTAAAAGACAACAGGGAGGAAGCTTCATGACACTGGATTTGGCAATGACTTCTTGCATATGACACCAAAAACACAGGCAATGACAAAACAGTCCAACAAAAATTGAACTTCCATCATAATTAAAAACTTTTGTGCATCAAAGGACACTATCAAACAAAATAAAAAGACAATCACAAAATGGAAGAAAATAAATGCAAAATCATATATAAGAGACTGGTGTTCAAAATATATAAAGTATTCCTACAATACAACAACAAAAACCCAATTCAAAAATGAGCAAAAAACTTGAATAGACAGTTCTCCAAAGACACAGAAATAGCAAATAACACATGAAAAACTGATCAACATCACCAATCATTAGGGAAATACAAATCAAAAGCATAGTGAGATACTGCTTCATACCTATTAGGATGGCTATTATAAAAAAATCAAAAAACAAACCAAAAAACCCCAGAAAATAGACACAAATAAATGGAAAAGATATTACATGTTTATGGATTGGAAAAATACTGTTAAAATGTCCATATTACCCTAAGCAATCTATAGATTCAGTGCAATCCCTATCAAAATACCACTGGCATTTACCACAGAACTAGAACAAGAAATCCTAAAATTTGTATGAAACTACAAAAGACACCAAATTGCCAAAGCAATCTTGAGAAAGAACAAAGATGGAGGTCTCGCACTCCCTGACTTCAAACCATACTACAAAGCGACAGCAATCAAAACAGTATGGTACCGAAACGAAAACAGACATACAGATTAACGGAATAAAACAGAGAGCCCAGAAAAAAACCCACGTATATATATACGGTCAATTAATCTATGACAAAGGAGGCAAGAATACACAACAGGAAAAGAGTCTTTTCAAGAAATGGTGTGAGGAAAACTGGAAACCTACATTCAGAACAGTAAAACTAGACCATTTTCTTGAACCATATGCACAAATAAACTCAAAATGAATTATAGACTTGGATGTAAGACCTGAAACTATAAAACTCCTAGAAGAAACGGTAGGCAGTAAGCTCTTTGACATCAGCCTCAACAATATATTTTTTTTGGACCAGTTTCTTCAGGCAAGGGCAACAAAAGCTAAAATAAACAAATGGGATTACATCAGACCAAGAAGCTTTTGTTTCAGCAAATGAAACAATCAACAAAATGGAAAGGCAACGTACTGACTGGGAGAAGGTATTTGCAAATCACACATCCGATAAGAGATTGATATCCAAACTATATAAAAAAACTTCCACCACTTAATACCAAAAAAAATCCAATTAAAAAATGGGTAGAGGATTTGAACATTTTTTCCAAAGAAGACATCCAGATGGCCAACAGATACATGAAAAGATGCTCAACATCACTAATTATCAGGGAAATGCAAATCAAAATCACAATGGGATATCATCTCACATATTTAAGACTGGCTATTATCAAGGGGTGCCTGAGTGGCTCAGCCTTAGTTAAGCGTCTGCCTTCGGCTCAGGTCATGATCCCAGGGTTCTGGGATCGGGCCCCACATTGGGCTCTCTGCTAGGCGGGAAGCCTGCTTCTCCCTCTCACACTCCCCTTGCTTGTGTTCCCTCTCTCGTTGTCTCTGTCAAATAAATAAATAAAATCTTAAAAAAAAAAAAAAAGATTGGCCATTATCAAAAAGAAAAACAAAAACAAGGTTTGTGAGGATGTTGAGGAAAGGGAACCCTCATACACAGTGGTGCAGCCACAATGAGGAACAGTATGGACATTTCTCAAAAAGTTAAAAATAGAAACACCATACAATCCAGCAATTCCACGTCTAAGTATTTATCCAAAGAAAAGAAAAATATTAACCTTCAGAGATAAATGCACCCATATGTCCCCTGCAGCACTATTTACAACAGCCAAGATATGGAACCAACCCAAGTGTCCATCAACAGACAAACAGATAAAGATGTGTGTACACACACACACACACACACACACACACACAATGAAATATTACTCAGCCATAAAAAAAGAAAGCTTACTGTTTCCAACAACATCAGTCAACCTACAGGGTATTACGCTAAGTGAAACAAGTCCTGACAGAGAAAGACAACTACCATATGATTTCACTTACATGCAGAATCTAAGAAAACAAATGAACAAACAAAACAAAACAAAACAAAACAGGAACAGACTCACAGATAAGGAAACAAACTGCTGGTTACCAGAGGGGGAAGAGGTTGAGGGGATGCGCAACTAGGTGAAGTGGATTGAGAGGTACAAAATTCCAGTTATAAAATAAGTCAGTTGTGGAGATGTAATATACAGCATAGGGACTACAGTCAATAATACTGTAGTAACTTTGTATGGTGATAGAAGGTAATTAGACTTATCATGGGGATCACTTCATAACGTATAAACGTATCAAATCATCATGATGTACACCTGAAACAGGATATGGTATGTCAATTATACTTCAACTAAAAATACATAAATACATAAAAGCCATTTACTGAATTTAAAAAGTAACAAATGTTGGCAAGGATGTGAAGAAAGTGTAACCATTGTGCCTTGCCCCACTTTTCCTCTGGATGATTTATACTACAATGATATATATAGAAAGCAAGACATCTGCATGTTTACATATTTATTTATTTATTTATTTATTTACTTATTTATCACTTACATAAATACACTTACAAATACTTATATTTTTACTTTACTACCCCCTTAGCCCTCTTCCTCTAATCAAAATATCCTCCACAAAGCAGCTTAAAAACAACCTAAGACTCCAACCCACTTACATGTAACAAAATATGATCATAGAGCACAACCCTGCTAACCTCAATCAGTGGGCTGCATTTCCCATTATCATTCCATTAAAGTAATATGAAATTTCCTTTACTACATAAACCAAAAGTCAACCTTAAATCTCATAAAATGATTTTCAATTTGTAAATTATTATTTAACCCCCCGTCTCACAATTCTCTGAGTCATGTTACTGGTCATCTATCTGCACCACAGGAAATAACCAGACAAAGTAAAAACACGGTTTTACCAAATGAAATTATCTTAGAAAAATATATGGTGAAAGAAAAAGTTAAAGTGATTTGCTGAAAGGGGCTTTGTAATGAAATAATAGTTGACTTACTGTGTGAGAGACTTCTCTATTGTGTTTTACATTCAGTCATCATCACACATTTGCTGAGTGGTAAACAGCATGTTAAATTTAGTAGTAATTTAAAATTGACATTCTTACAAAACTGTAAACAGAAGGAATGAGAAAAATCACAGCTAAATAAATAGGAAATAAGCTTTAATGATTACTGTCAAGTATTTAAAACTAAATTTCTAATACATTTTTTATTTTCAAATTTCAATGGAGTATAAGTGAATCTCCACATAAATGCCATCATGTTTCTGTATTTCTCAGCAACCTTACAAGGTGTCAATGAACTATTAACTGGAAGCAAGTCCCAAGTCCCATTACTTACTCACAAAAAAGACAAAAGAATGATCTGTTTCGACTTAATTTATGGTTTATCAGAATGTTACTATTAATCATTGCTAATGCCAGGATGGATAGAAAAAAATAAAATTTTGACATGTAATTCTTAAAATATTTATCTTTCACAGAAATTCTTTCATCACCTAAATCATGTTTGCTTACAGTTCACCAAACTTTTGTTTTAACAAAAAGGAATAATGTCTAAAACTTTTGTTTTAACAAAAAGGAATAATGTCTAAATTTTACCTTGCCATGCATATTTCTTCCCATTCAAATCAATAGCAAAATCTTCAGGATAGAAGTCAATTATACTAGAATCCTATGTCAAGGAGACAAATAAAGGTTCAGAATAAAAGTCACACAAGTCTGAGTTATAAAGAATTTGACACTTCTTTCATTCGTGTTGTCAGGCCTGATGAGAAAATAAGGTTTCATTCCTTTAAAAAAATGTTAAGACCATCAGGTCATTAATCCCAAAAGTAAAACAAAATTAACACTTTTATTTAAAAAAAAAAAGGCATTATTAGATAGGAATTTTAGAACTGAAAACTGTGGACCCAAGACAGTCAATGAAGAGTTTACTGACTCTAATCCTTCCTACTTCTTGCCTGGCTTTCCTTCTTCCTATCTGGCACACAAAATAAGCTCAGCGATGATTTTAGGTAGGCCAGTCTGAACTGTGGTAGCCACCACGCATGGTTGGAATAAATAAAAATAATGACTTAGAGGTAGGCTGAGAACAAAGTAACTGTTTTAAGAATTGCTCCCAAACACAACTTAATTTCTTTATATACCGTGTAGGGCTCTCATAGCCAAGGAAAGTAGGGGGTAAAAAAAAGGTGAAAAATATACATAAGAACTCAGTACTTTTACTTTGTTTTTGGACTTCACTATTTTAGCTATGAGATGCAAAAGCAACTGTGACTAATGTTAGTGAAATGGATGACAAAAACCCAGTTACCAACACACTCAAAATACTAAGACACTAACGGGATCACTCATGAGCTTCCGCCATGATGGAGGTAGAAAATTACCACTCGCAGCTGGAAAAACTCCCATTAGTTGTTCCAATGGTTTAAACTGCAAGAAAGAAAAAGTTTAAGATAAGACACAATTTTTATCTAAGCCAAAATTCTATGAATTTTATGAATCTAAATAATTAAGCTTACTGGTTTAGTGCCCTTCTCAAAATCAGATGGCATGTCTGCAATACCTTCAAAGTCTGAAGCAAATGGTGCATAATGGAATGGATAATACCACTTCCAGGAAGCACAGCCCTAGAATCATAACAAACAAAAAAACAACAAAAACAAAAATCTACGTTCAATACGGACACAGAAAAGCAAACAAAAATTAGAGTATTAGCCTATAATATTCCATTTATAAAATACATGACTTCCAGTGTACATTTCATATATTAATTTTTTCCCATGAGCCCTAACAGTTGTTTTGATTAACTGAACTTTTACTTTTTATCAATGGCTCCCTGATTTAAAAACTATTGCAAAACGTCTTTAAATCAGTAGTTAATACCAAACTTTGTTAAGTACAATTTGTAAAATACAATTTGGTGAAGATTTTTACCCTTAAAATGTTCTTGGTTATATTTCTTTCCAATTTTACAGCTGCCATCACCAAATCAAATGAAGAGCCGTGGTAATTGGCACTTACTTAGCATATAGATGGGTAAGGGACATCACTGGAACAGTGACTAAATAAAACTTCCAAAAGTTTCATTTTATAATTCCCTATTATATTTTCATTATGACAACCTTCTCTTTATTATAAAAATACTTAAGTAAACCCATCAAAAAGAAAACAGTAAGTTTTACTGACAGAAAGGGAACTCCTACGCCTAGTGAATTAAAATCCTGAGAATAAAAGTAAAACATGAACTTACTATTATACTGTTGATAATGCATTAAATTACTTTCCACTTAATGACAAACTTCATCTTTTCCCAGATCACACCAAATTTAACTTGCTGTGCTCTCAGAGAATGAAACCAGATATCAACTACTAGTGTTACAATCCCCTATATGTCTATCTAATCTCTCACCAATCTGACATCTCAATTATCAAAAGCTTTAAGTCAGATACAAATTACTCCAATTAGAATGCACTTCATGTAACATCACTAACATTACGCAGAGGAAATGGTATCATTCAAATGCCTTTCAAAATCTTACTAGTATTTTCTAGGTTTTCTCCTTTGTTCATTTAGTGACCGTCTATTAATTATTTTTTACTTCCAATTAAAAAACCACCATACTTTAATTATGTTAAAGACAAAGTACACTCAACCCACACTATTTGATGCTGAAATTCTTAAGCACAACAAAAATTATTTTTATTTACACGTGAGAAGCGTCAAAGGCTTTACAAACAAATATTATTTAAGGTAGTGAATTTCTAAACAGGAAGTTTTAAAAAAAAATGAATCTGGATTTAATTTCATAATATAACTCAATAATACGCAGAAATTATGATCTTCTTAGAATGATTAGCTAGGTTTAGAGGAAAGTATTCTCTCTGTACCTGGTAATAATATCGAAGAACCCAGCAGAGCCCCTCAACATAAGACTGTACAACTTTACGACGGAATTTCTCATCAGCTGCATCAACGTCAAATTTGTTCTTGTAGTACCGCTGCTTCCAACCAGCTTCCCATAGCCTAAAATCCAGGCAAAGCCAGTTCATGTTGAATTAATACTTTCCATAATTGTCCACTGGTTTATCACCCAAATCATTTTATATTTAATATCCAGGTGAAATATAAATGAGTTAAACAGTAATACTAACACAGCTTCATTTAATTATTTCTAAAAAGCCCACTTTCACAGAATTTAGTAAAAGACGGTAAAAGACGGTTAAACATCAAAAATCCAAACACTGATTCTAGTAAGACCATTATAAAACTACATTTTGGAAAAGAGAAAATAACTACTTATTAAAGTAGATACTGAACACTTGTTTGTTCAAATTTTAATACTGTTTTATGTTTTTTGATTGTGGACCAATTCTGAAACCACACTGTAATATTCAAATATTGAAGATATTTTATATAAGTTCCTCAGTTTGTTAAAATACATTTAAACTAAACAAAGGAGGCAATCAAATTACTTTAAAAAAAAAGATTTACACGGGTAATTTTTTAAAAGGTAAAAAATGGTTCGTAAAACAATAATCTAGAAGCCAGGCAGAAAATTATGTTTATACCTATTCTCCTATCCTTGGGCCTTATCCCTCTTTCAGCTAGGAGTTGTTGGCTTCAGCGAAAGACAGAAACACACATGTATGTATGCTCTAGTAGAACTTAGAAGCAGGTCAATCGATTCACTAAATTATCATTAATCACTGAAAATACATGTGAAGAACCACTTTTTCAAAGTGTTTTTTTTTTTAAGTACTCATTTTTCATTCTCTAAAAGATTTAAATATTTTATTGAAGGAACACAAAGAAGCTGAAGAACACTAAAGAAACAAATCAGGACAGATCAGAAACACCAAGATGATTCTCATTAAAGGCTATTTTCTACCATGTGCCACATGTTACTAATTAATTACAGTCATATTCCAGAATACACCACACCAATTTTAATTCCCTCCCACTTGCCTCAAGCATTTACAGAACATCAATTAGGAGAAATATCCTCTATAATGTGGCTTATAACTGTTTTACAGAAAATATGAATGAAATACACGTCAGGAGTCTCAAGCATTTCTTGACAGAAGCATTTCTACCTTGACTGTTCTCAGCCCTGGGAATACACAATGAAGTACTAATAAATCAAGTTAACTATTAAGCTGGTAGATCAAGATGGCTACACAATAAAACAGATAACATACTCTAAGAGGAAAATCCAGAGTTGCAGAAACAGAGGATCAGGTAAATGTTCAATCAAAAGTCACCACAGATCTCAGAATCTGACATCAAAGGATGTTAGGAAAATACAGAACCATACATGACACTTGAGAAGTTTTCCATCATTAATGCAAACATACCATCCATGTCCTATAAAAGAAGCATGAGTTGTGGACCACTATTGTTTAACTTTGAAATATATCATTTTGCCAAATTCTTAATGAATCACAATTTTTAAGATTGTTGGCCTTTTGCACTCGGAACCCAGGGCTCAAATCTAGATTTAATTATACGAGAGGCTATTAATCTTATATAATGATCTCAAATTTCAGGATAAAGAATCGAAGTTTCCTATTACAAATTTTAAGTATATAGCTAAAGGGAAACTCCTCTGTCATCAAATATAACTGTATATATGCAAGTTTGTGGTTTTAAAAAATATACATATTTATCTCTTAACTGAATGACTTTTGCATATTTCATTTGATGAAGAACCTTTCCAATTGAGAAGATTAACGCAAACTATGTTAAGTATCCAAGTGTAACTGAACTTTCTATGTTAAGCAGCTTGAAAATTTAATCTCAAAACGGTAACATTCAGATCACATAGTCAGAGCTAAACACCTCATGTCTAGCCGATCTAGTGCCTGGTCTCAGAGGGAAAAGTGGCTTGGAGGACAAAAACCTGCACGCATACTAATCCAGATACTTAGATTTAACAGCTATAGCTTACACATCTCACTGGAATTTACTGACTATTCTAACCCTCCACATTAATTACTGGTGGATAAAAAGATCACAGGCAAGCATCTGAAGGCACTGCTGCTCTAAGCTAAATAGCATTAATTAGACAGCATCTATTTCAGCAATTTGATAACAAAGTGTTATCAAAAAAATGGTTTCACCTGACGTTATCCTCTGGCTCAGGTTCACTGTCACTGTCTTCTGCTTTTCGCTTAATTCCTCCTATTGGAGATGGGGAGCCATCAGAAGTGAAACTCGTATTAGGAGATACTGAAGGACTCTGCAAACAATTATGACATTACAGAGGAAGGATTTAATTATTCATTTCACATAAGAAGTTACATCCAACTGCTATTACAATCATGCTTCATGGTAATACAACTGTTAAAGCTATTAAATAGATATGGCAAATGTATTTAGAAAATACAAAGACTGTTCTTGGCCTACTCTACTCCCTCAAAAAAATAATTATATAGTTCCAAGCTTTCTATGCTTAAACTCAAAAGAATCTGAACATTGTTAGAATAAAAATTACTTCAGAAGAAAAAAGAATTTAATTTTATAGATTTTTAAAAATTAAAGGACTGGACTTATTTTTTTCTTTGGTGGTTTCCTCATGTTATGAATTCGTAATCACTTTCTACCAATCAAACAGCAAAGCTGTAAGGGGGGAAATAAAAGTACATTAATTAGTAATACACAAAACAGTCAGTGCTGGTGAGAATAAGGTTAAACGGTAGATGTTCTACCTCACACAACCATGTGGAAAGCAACAGTTTAACAAGACTCTGCCAGAGTCTAAATTATTTTATAGTTTTATTTATATCTAAAATATTTTATAGTTTCAAAATTCAAGGTCCAAGTAAAAATGTACTAGTAACTTAGAAAAACGCAGATTTATTATTTCAAAGACTTGGATACCACTTTAAATTCACTATTACCTTCCATTTGTACTTAATCTGACGAACACAGTGAGCATCCTACAGTATTTTAATATTTAAGTAAAAAATTAAAATTCTCTGCAACTTCAGTTTTATGTTAAGTGACCAAAACCACAAGTGGCAAAAAAGGTTTTCATAGTAAAGTTTTCCTTCTGTTAGTCACAGCATACCAGATATTGCGATTAAATTGAATTATTTTTATATTGAGAGCTTAGGAGGCTATTTTAATGATACTGTAACTAAAACCTTAGTATGAATGTAGTTCACACCATAGGCCAAAAAAATGCTAGAACAAAACAAAACTGTATTTCTCATAGAGTTTATAATTTCTTTAAAAAAATGTGCAATTTCCATTTTATTCCTGATACTATATGGCCAATACTGTTCAAAAAAATCAAAACTATAAAAACTAAATTCAGGAAGGCACTGTTGTACTTGAAAATGAGATATGGGTATTTTTAGTCAGATCTGAGTTTGAAATTCCAAGTCCAACCTTTACTGACTGTTTGGCCTTGGGCAATTTATTTAACCTGTGTCAGCCTCAACTTAAAATTGGGATAATGTTCTCTCTTTGTTGGTTACTGCGAGGATTAAATGATACAGTATGTGTAAAGGATCAACAGCAAGAGGACGGCATGGCGTATGGTGGCTCACCTTTCAGTAAGTCATCACTATTATTTTTTAAACCAACACTAAATCCATTTGGATTAAATTATGAGAATGATATTCCTATCAATCGTCTAAGTACAGAGAAGTTGGGTAAAAAGCAAACTTTCCCAAATTGAAAAATAAGACACAAACTATCTTTATCTGATTAACAAAAATAATATGCCTGCAAGGGAAAACAAAAAGTGGTTTGTTTTATACTAAATCTCTACTGCTCTTTTCAGCTCTCTACCAACAAAATCTTTCCTGAATATACGACATTCATACCAATTGATTCAAATTCCTTTTTAAAAAGCTCTTTTTGCTATCAAATTTTATGAAATGGCCGCAGATATACTCAAACTGTATTTCATTTTTTTTTTCAAAGATTTTATTTATTTATTTGACAGAGAGAGACACAGCCAGCGAGAGAGGGAACACAAGCAGGGGGAGTGGGAGAGGAAGAAGCAGGCTCCCAGCGGAGGAGCCCGATGTGGGGCTCGATCCCAGAACTCTGGGATCACGCCCTGAGCCAAAGGCAGACGCTCAACCGCTGTGCCACCCAGGCGCCCCTCAAACTGTATTTCAGAATGCAAAATTTAAAAACACGTATTTACGAGGAAACAGAAGCCAGCTAGTAAAGCATTAACAGCCTGGACCATCATACTCAATACTGGACACTAATATGCCCAACAGCTCAAAGAGCAAAAAATTTGCAACTTCAAAGACTCCCTCTAAATGAACTGGTAATTAGGCTTTGTGATTTCCTTAAATTCCTAATATTCTATATAAAAATCCCTCTCTGCAAAGCCTCCAACAGAAATTAATTGTGTCAAGAGGAATTAAAAACAGGATTGACTAAGCAACTAATCATCAATCTCCCTATTCCTACTCCCACGGCAGACATTATTAATCTAAAGTGGGTCTAATCCTATGGAGCCTCAATATAATACTGGAATCCTTTTCAACGCAATCAGAGCTGGCAAAGTTTAAACCTCCCTTTTCCCTGGGATTAAGAAAAAGCATACTATCATGGACATGGTGTTTGACAAGCAAGTCATTCAGTTACACTTTGTGGGGACGGTAACCACCATAATCTTAAAAGAGGGACATCAGCCTTTTCTGTTCTGTTCAAGTGTCTCATTGCAATCCTTTCACTAATCCTCCATATCACACTGTTAATGGTGTAAAGAATAAGACAAGAACACAAAAATCAAACAGAAAAAAAAATAACAAAAACCCAGGCTGCTTCTCTCGGGAGATGCAAATTCTCATGAATTCTCAAATTCCACAGCTAAGTCCTAAAACTTTGAGATGGGAATTTGCAGGAATATAAATCAGTCTCCTGATACAGCAAAAACTCCACATACAAGATTGCTCTGTAATAAAGGACTTGAGCATCAATAGGGTTAACTGTTAGAATAATGAAATATCAAAACTTATACAATTTCCTTGAATATATCAAAACAAAAATTTACATTAGATACCAAACCTTACAAAATATATTTCCTCTCTCTACAACACACATCTCTCTTATGCCTATCAGCCTGAAATAAGAAAAAGCTTTGATTATTTGCTGTACATCAATTCATGGTCTGTTCCCTTACCCCTGTGCTACCCTCCCATGTGCTCTGGTCTTATGGTGTGTTGCCACTACAACAGGAAGCTACTGGAAAGACTATAGCCTTGCTGGCTGAGATGACCTGCTTCTTCAGTCTGGATCACCAAGTTCAAACAAGGAGGGATACCAGGTGGCAAATCCATTCAATTCGAGTTTCAAAGTACGGAGCAACCAGAATCTGCATAGTGAGAGCTAACTTAAACTATGTATTCAGATCTACTCCATGCCTGAGTTGGACAGCAAGAATTCAGGCAGTGAGAAGTACCTGTATTTGACAGACAGAGGAATACATATAATAAAATGCTCACAGATGATCCCTGGAAAGAAAGGGGAAAACCTACCTTCCTCTCTTACCCCCAGCTATGAGATACTCAGATGTCCCCATCATGCTTCTAGCACCCAGTACCTTTAGGAGAAGGGGGAACCACTGTGGCCCATTTGCATTACAGAAACATTGCAGCCACTTAGCTATCTATATTTACATGTTTTTTTCTTTCAGATCATTTAGATATTTACATATTGATAATCATGGATTCAACAAAGTTAAAAATATCTCAAGGGAAAAGAAATGGAGAAAAACTACAAAACAGAACTTCAGGCTGAGTAAAAAATTTACACACAACCACAAGAGACCTCTGATGGTCACGTAAAAGTAAGTCACTTACAGAGTTATTCTGCATCCTTTTCAATGCCACGTAAAAGTAAGTCACTTATAGAGTTTTCAATGCCACGTAAAAGTAAGTCACTTACAGAGTTATTCTGCATCCTCATTTCATAGGCTGCTTGTCTCGGATTACTGGCTACTTGAGAACCTGGTGAATTTCTTGAACCCAAGGCATGCGGGGTTAGTATTCCACCAAGAGAGAAAGCTGGTTGATCTCTCTAACATAAATGGAAACAAATGCAGAAATTAAAATTAAGTCACAATACAGTTAGATGACTGGAGGAAAAGAAGGCAATGGAACAGAGTCCTCACTGTAAGCACTTAAAGGAGGAACCAGATTTCTGTTAGCATTTATAGAGCTATCCACAATTTGATTTGATGGTAACTCACCCTGTAAACAGTTTTAGTAATAACCGTTCTAAAAGTACATATAATACACTGTTCTGATACACACAATCTATTCAAGCCTCAGTAAGCTATTCCATTATGTTTACTGACCATTTCAGAACATATTTAAGAAACAACTTCAGGCACATAAAAATAATATAACTATGAAGGTTAAAAAACTAGTCAAGAGTTTGATTTATACTTAGAAAAACCCCCTTTTATTTACCCTTCACCTTGTTAGAATTTAACTCTATTTCTAATTAGAGCTATGATTACAGCTGTTAATAGGTGACAGTTGTGGCTGACTGGTAAAACATACTTTTTACACAGATACTGACTAAAAGAAAATAATAATACATAAGGTAGAAAGCAGATATTCCCCTCGCAATCTAAGTCGTTTTGAACCTACCTGTAACAATAAATAACTCTACTTTTCTCCCTTCTAAGTTGCCCAACTTGCTCACTTCTAATAAAATACAGTAATAAAAGGCACAACCTAAATTCCATGAGTTTAAAATCCAGTAAAGACAAGAAAAACAAGCACTAAAGAAGTAACTATAGAGCATTGTGCAATGAGGTAAGAAAACAAATATCACAAGCAAGAAGCAGTGGAGTTCAAAGAAAAGGACTGCTCATCCTGGACTAGGGCCAAGGCCACAAGGGAGGCCCCAGTGGAAAAGCTAACATGTGAGGGAGTCGTCAAGTCAGAAATCCACTCTGAGCTAGCAAATGCAAGCAACAGAGTCAGGAATGACGTGGTACATTTAGAAGACAGCACAGAAAACTGGGCAGCTAAAATCGGACTGGATCACAGTACACTCCGCATGCCAGCCTGAGAGAGAAGTGGGCTCTAAGGGCACTACAAAGTCGCTGGTCATTTCCGAACAGAGAAACAAGAGTTTCAGGAAGATTAAACTGACAAAGATATAGACAGAATGCAGTAACTTATAAGAGGATATAAAGGGTTGACTGTTTTTATTACAAAAACAATACCTCTAAATGAACTGGTAATTAGGCTTTGTGATTTCCTTAAAATCACACAAAAAAATCAAATAGCTAAGCACCCTATGTCCATCAAGTGCATCTTTTCAGACTCCAGAGTTTAGAAAAGACTTGACATCAGCACTCTTTCTCCAGGCAAGAAGGCAGCTGGGTAGACATTACACCCCTATCCAACTGCTACTGGATAAGGAATAAAGCTACTGCAATAAACATCTTTTTCCCAAATTGTAAACTTATGCTATTGCCAATCTTATGAAATTAATTAAAACTCACCTTCATTCTCTTTCTTTTTTCTTTCTGTCGTCTTCTAAAACTGTCCTAAAAGTATAAAATCCACATATTCTGTCAAATAATTACACAAAAATGTCAGAGTTAAACATTACCAGGAATGATTTGGGAAACAATTTAAGTTTTAAAGGAAGACCCCAGAAACCTAGGTACATAATTAAACTAGGCAATGGGCCATATATTCAAAGTGTTGTTTATCAGAACTTTAGATGGATAGAGAGCACTCTAAATGGAGTTTAAATATAATTTAATTTTCCTCTTAATATTTTCAGATAGTTTTTGACATCATTTCAGGAAAGAATGCAAGAGTCATGACAAAGACTCTTGGTTTCACCCTGGAGGCTGTCAACATGGAGAAGATACAAGTAAGTAAGAAAAAAATTCCTAAGTTTTAGCTGAACACAGTTAATAACAAAGATGGCCATTTAAAAAAAAATTAACAACACAATAATGAACTTCTGTTACCTAAAAAAGGCTCGATAGTTCCTAATTCTGTAGCATGCACAGTTCCTAATTCTGTAGCATGCACAGCACAAAGTGGGTAAGGACAGAAGTGCGGCTCTGTGCAAACTCTACCCCCCCACCCCGGCCAGGTTCCAAAAAGTCAATCTCATGAAAGGAAGGAAGGAAATTCAGATGTTTGCACTGCTCCTTCTGAGACAACTTAATTCACAAGAAAGGGTCCAGTCTGCACTGATTTTTCCCCTCCACTCATTTTCAAAATGTAGTCATGGTTTCAATTAAACAGATTTGGGACTGATCTTGTTCCCCACTAACTGTTTGGCCATTCAAAGGCCTCCCTGGTCCCAGAAAGCACTCCTTCCATGCCCAAGATTCTGTGAGTATCATGGCACTGGAACAACTAAAGTCCTACAATAGCCCAAAACAGGGGCCAGTAGGTACTATACTGACTGCCACCTGAGTAGCTGTACTTCTATCCCTTCCAGGTCAGTAATGCCAACTGCAAAATAACACCCTTAATAAGATCTGAAATTTATACTTTCTGCCAGAAGAGAAGGTGAATGTTGAATATATGTGAATGGCTACCTTAAAACCTCCTCAGATATGAAATCCACCAACTTCCTTAATCAAGCTTTCCTCTCTATCTTTAATTGAAATGTTTCTCATCTAGGGTACCAACAAGCTACAGACTGTGAAAGCCACTGGTCAGTTTTCAGTCCTTATCTGACCATGACTGGTCGGTCTTGAATCATGCTCTTCACTTGGCTTCCAAGCCACTACACTCACCTGTTTCTCTTTTCACTCTTGCTGCATGCCTTTGCTCCATGACTCTCCAATCTCTCAACGTTAGTGTTCCTCTGTGCCAAACACTTGGACTTCTCTACTCCTATAAGAGTAATCATCTAGTCTCATGGCTTTAAACACCACCTATACGGTGACGAGTCTCCAACCAGGACCTCTCCCCATTCAACATATCCAACTGAGTGTCTCAAACCTAACATGTCCAAAACAGAATCCCCACCCCCAACTTTGCACCTCCCAGTCTTCATCATCTGTTGCTCAGACCATTTTTCAACTGCTCAGACAAAATGCCTTGGAGTCATTCTTGATACTCTTCTTCCTTCTCTCAACTTAGCATTGAATCCATTAGCCAATCCAGTGATTCAACTATCAAAATATATTTAAAATTCAACTACCTCTTACCATCTTCACTGCCACCATGCTGGCTCGCCTTGGACTGCTGCAAAAGAACTTCCTAACTGGGCTCTTGGCTTCTATCTTTGCCTCCATACAGTCAACATCCTGGGCACATGCCCTAGAGCCTCTGCACTGGCTATTTCCTCTCTGCTCGAAATGCTCTTCTTGCAAACACCTGCATGGTTTACTTCTTCACATTCTCCAGGTCTTTATTCAAAGTCATCTGTTGGTGAGGCCTTCTCTAATCACCTTTTCTAGAAATGCAACAATCCCATCTCCACCTTCCCAGACGTTTCCTCACCTGCTTTAATTTTCTTCACAGCACTCATCACTCTATAACACAGTACAGTTTACTTAGTTTTTGTGCTTATTGTCCATTTCTGAAAGAATGTAAGCTCCATGAGGTCAGGAATTTTTTGTCTACTTTTTTTTCTGTTATATCAATGACACTCAGAATACTATCTGGCACATGATAAACAATAAATATTTGCTGGATAAATGAAGGGCATTTGCAACATAAAGGGCAAACATCAAAGCTTACAAAACAAAAAGCATCACCTTCAACTGCTCAGTTTTAGTAACAAATACTGATGTATTCCTTTTCTACTGTCTATTTTGTGCTATGAACTCCTTTGGAAATCAGTCAAAAGCCACAGACACACTTTCCAGGAAAATACATACACCTGGATACTTTTATATTGAATTTCTGAAGGTTCATAAATTTCCACCGATGCCCAACCTTGCTGATAGACATCGTATGATGTCAGGAACACCAAAAAAGATCCAAAGAGCTTTAAAATGCTAGTCCAGCTGGAAACCATATTACTTAAGTCTGAAGCACTTCGATACCTATCAAATCTCATACATCCTGCTCTAATGCCAAATATCACCAATATTTATTAGTACAGAGTCTGCTAAAGCCACACAAAAGGGTTATTCTAATATAAGGTTTTTATATCAAGTAGTATTGTATGTACATACAGTTTTTTTCTTAAGCATAAACGGAAGCAGGTCAAGTGGAGCCAACTCCACTTCAACTGTAACTGTTGAAGACTAGTTCAAAATGGCTATGCTGGTAGACATTTGATATCCCAAAGTCAGTTCTGTTATTGGAACCTTACATGTGAAAAGTACTTGTCACCATAGCGGATTACCAAGTACCAAAGGTTTTGGAAAGAATGCTTACAGTCCACTCACTCTGTTACATAAAATGTTACTGAAAGTTCTAAGAAACAAACCACTAGCTACAGCACACAAAGTTGAAGAAAATATAAAATCCTGTCAGATACAATGACATGTTTTAATCTGTAAGGAAATCATAAAGCAATGTAGCAATATTTGCTCAAAACAGGCATATGAATTTTTGTAAGATCAGTTTCTGAAAGGATTTCCTTCACTCTCTAAGAAGCTACTATCTGTTAAATTTTATCCACTGCTTGCCTCCCTTAACACTCTCCCATAACCACCCTCCAACCAACCCCTTTGCCTCCAAGCTACCGCCCCTCTAAACCCCTGGCCATGGACTAGGGGCCTGTCCATCTTTCCCTGACACCTCAAAGAGCACCAATGGCTTCTCTCTTTAGGGATTTCCTTCCATTTCTCTACAACTAGCTCTTCTCTCTCCTTAAATGTCCATGTTTCTCAACGTTTCTATTGGAGGCACTTTCACTCCACACAGAGTCCCAGGGACTTCAAGTTTACACTGACAGCTTGAAGTATCTCCCATCTACTAATGGTTCTAAAATCTCCTTTCAAAAGACTTCTGCCTGAGCTTTACACAAATCCATCTAATTGCTTCATGGACTTTCTCCTCTCCAGTGTCCTTTACGGTGCCTCAAACTTAGTATCTCCAAAATGAAACTCAGTTTCTAACTGGTCCCCACCCCAACCTCCTATACCCCAAGTGCTTGCTATCTTAGTGAATGGCACCAGCAATCTCCCCACTGCCCGAGCCAGAAACCTGGACTTCTCACCTAAGCACTCATCCTATCATACGTAATCAATTTCCAAGTGCTTTGTTATTTTATTTCCTTCTTTTGTGTATAAATTTCTTACTCAGAGTTGCAACCCTTTGCCTTGGCTGATGCAATCCAACCCTGACCCCCTATACTCTACTACCAGAGTAGAGAGTTCCTAAGTCTTAACCTGTCTTCCAGGGCATAAATATTTCCTATAAAACATGGCAGCCACGAGTTCAATCCCAGCATTCATCTAGCCTTGGCACCCTCATTTCATAGCCCACTGATTAGACAGGTGTTTGGATTTTTATCTTAATTAAGATTATGAAGAGAGAAAAAAATTATAATGCAACTCACACAGGGTGCAATACATAGTTCCACACAGTAAGCATCACCACCTTTATAAAATAATCAAAGCACTGACCACTCATGATTACATTAGTGTTTGATACACTATAATGATAGAACAACGCACTCAAGAGGTTAAAAGTACAATCACAGGATCATCACAGCCTATTAGAGACAGGAGCAATTTAGCTACTGCAATAGAAACACTTTACCTCATCATCCTTTCTCTTTTTAAAAATGCTATCCTCAACTTCACCAACTGCTAACATGATCATCTGTACTCTTTGCAGATTGACATAACCACTTTCTGTAAGGTAACCCTGTAAGTGATAAAATACATGTAAAATGATCTTCTTATAAAAGCAAATACTTCTGTTTTGAAATTATTCAAGAATGAACTTACCCCAGTTTTGTGTACCACATTTTTGTATATGTTAACCAAACGATCAATTGCACCTTCCCTGCCACCAGGAAACAAACATTACGCATTAGGACCAGTGTGCACTGTAAAGGCAAGAAGGCTAAAACACTAGTTTGAAAACCCACACAAACACACGTACCTAATTTCTAATGATGGCAGGTGAGGAAGGAAGTCATTTCCCACAAAGAAGCACATGAAGACCCAGTCATCAATACTCCTCTCGACATCAAATGTAAACGGCAGGCTGGCCATGGTGAGCTCTCTTTCCAAATACTACAACCAAGAAGGAATGCTACCATTAAAGCTATCAAAAGCCACCCTGCTTTAGAATACTGATCCCAATGTTTATTGCTACATACCTCACGAAGAACATTAAGACGAAGGAAGATAAATTCTCCTTCTGCACAAGGAAGACTATCTGCAAGTTCATCATGCTGCAGGGAAGGGGAGTCAAGATTAAACAAGTCTACTCTAAACCGTGTAACTTTTTCCAACGAAATCAATATCATGGCTTTCTCTAAAGCAAAATCCATTTTAATATTACAAGTATTAACAACAACAAAAAAAGAATTCACCAAACCATTTTAAAAATAAAAAATTATTCATAATCCCAATCACACCTAGACCGGGGATCAGCAAATGTTTTTTGCAAAAGCCTAGAGAGTAAACATTTTATCCTTTTGGAGACACATGGTCTCTGTTGCATATTCTTTCATGTTTTGTTTTGTTTTTACAACTCTTTAAAAATATACATACCATTTTTAGCTCATTGGTCAAATCTGGAGGTCTGTAGTTTGCCAATCCCTGACCTACATCCAGCCAATATTAAATTTCAAGGCAGATACTTCTAGACCCTTCTCTATAAACATAGTGTATTTTTTACCTTTTTTCCACTCAGCATGTCTTTTAAAGAGGCAACATATTCTTAAATCAGATGAAAACCCATTCAAAGGGGGCTGGATATAATCAAGTGAACCCAAAATATATAGGAAATAGGAGTAACTTAAAAGTATCAAGCAGAATAATATATTTTATTTATATTCTTTTTAAGAAAAATCATTTGAGATACTTCTACAAACAAGTCATGTGCAAGAGGCATTATTAACTAGGAGACCTAAGCCTCATGTAGACATAAGCTATGTTAGAGGTGGAAAGGAGAAAGATTGAGTGCATGCATGCTTTTGAATGTGTATTCACTTTAAAGGGCTTTGAAAGATACATTCCTGTGAGGGGTACAGAGCAAGTAGGTAAAAATCTAATATAAATACAATCTTCTCTTTACCCATTCTAAAAATGAAGTAACCTGAATATACTTAATGCCACTAAACTGTAAACTTAAAAATAGTTAAAACAGTATATTGTGTGTTAAGTATATTTTATTACCACAAAAAATAAAATAGAAAAATTTTAAATGAGGCAACTACCATTTCAAAGTTCCTACCTTTCCCTTCTTTTCTCTTGGCAAACCTTCACAGTCCTTGACCTCATGTCCAAACTGATTACAAAGTCCACATGGTTTAGGTTTGTTTGGTTTGAATTCTTCTCTAATGATGGTAAAGTTGGGTTCATGTGTAGCAAGGCCGAGCATAATGAGGTCAGCTGTCAACGAACAACGATAAAAACAATGAACTGTGAGCACTCTGAGAAGACCCTACCACAACCAATGATAAAGGACACCACTGTCACACAAGACACCAACACAAAGAAAAGCCCAAACAAGCACATAAGCAGAGGTGGTAAAGCCAAAAAACCTAAAACTTCCTAGTTCTCAGGCAACAAGCTGTCCTCCAGACACATGGGCACAGAAAATCTTCCATTTTAAAGGCATGCAATATCAAAAGGTTGAAAAATATTTTTAAAATATAAGATAAATGAACATGAATCACAAACTAAACAACTTAATACCAGTTCCTTCTCAAACATAAAATGAGCAAGGCATATTAGAATTTTCAGGAAACCAGGAATAATCCACTACTACACACTAACCTATTAACTTGCTATGGTTTAATCCAAGAGAATCAAATCCCAAAAAAGAAACTTACCATCTGCTCCACATAAGCAATGATGAGTGTTTGGGTCATGGTTAGGTTGGGCTAAAGAGGGGGGGAAAGATACATTATATTTATATAAATGTATTTTATATCACAGGAATATCATATTCTACCAAATAGTTTCTATATAATGGCTTGGCTTTTTAAATAGAACATATAATAAAATATTTATAAGGGAGTTTTACCTCTTTGTCTTCTAATATAATCCATGATTTTATGTTCTCCCTCACCAGGAGCACTAGCATCAGATAAAATAACCTATAAAAAATAGTTTTTAACACTGTCAGTTCATCCCCAAATTTCCAGCACAAAAATCAATAAAATTGAATAGCTTAAAATAAATCAGGATAATTCTATTAAGACAGTGTTATTAATTAGAAATTTTTCATAAGGTGTGTGTTAAACATCAAAATTGTTTCACTGGTTAACCTACTACAGGAACAGAAAAAATGAAATGTTTCAGTCAAATTTAGCCAAAAGAAATGATCAGTTCTAGTATTCTTACTGCTACCCAAGGATACAGCCCCAAACCACATAAGCCCTGGGAGTAATCAATAAAAGACAGCCATTAAATATAATTTACCATATCTAGTTTATAGCAAAAAAAGCTTTGAATTTATTTTTTTGATTTTTAAAAAGATTTTATTTATTTGGGAAAGTGAGAGAGAAAAAGAGAGCGCACCAGCAGGGGGAGTGGGAAAGGGAGAAGCAAATTCCCCACCTAGCAGGGAGCATGATGCAGGGCTCAATCCCAGGACCTCAAGATCATGACCTGAGCAGAAGGCACACCCTTAACCGACTGAGCCACCCAAGTGCCCCAACAAGCTTTGAATTTAAAATTACATAAAAGTTCATTTAAATTTTACTTAAACACATAGGAGAACACAGCTATTCTTTAAAGGCCCCCCATGACTTTAATCTTGCTCTATTTCGATTCTAACTATAGAAATTTCCATTTAAAAATTGCTTTCATATATATATATGAATATAAATATATTTTTTCTATATATATGTGTATATATGTATATATATATATACACACACATATATACATGAGGTCAAGGACATACATATATATGTATATATATACATATATATAGAAAAATACGTATTTTTATATATAATACAAAATATTATATATGTATTTTTTTTTAAGTGATGGGTCCCATTTTATAGCTTCATAGTGACGGTAAGAAGACAAAATTGGCACTGAGAGCAAATTCAGCAGTCTAAAACTGGACCATGCAGGGCACCCCATCTCTAATAACCCTGGAAGCTTCTCTTTCCTCTGACAGTCAACTAGCATTTTATGGGGTTATCAGTCATATCAAAGTACAGCCTAAAATGATCACCCTTATCTTCCTGAAGTACCAAAATGTGAAACTTACTGTCAAGTTTTTCCACCCAGGGTCATTATTTAAACGATCAGCTATGTAATAGCGAAGGCATTTAGCAAGATTGTCCATGAACTCGGTTCCCTAAAATGACAGAAAGAAATAAATTAACCTACCATTTAAGAGTTAGCAATAGCTGGCAAAGTATGAGACTACTTACTGGTGTAATACAGTTGCTGTCGAATCTTTCTTTTATTTCTTCTGGAGGAAGAAAGCCACCTAGAGGAAAAAGAAGCAATGTTCTGTTCTCCCCACAAAAAGTCAGGTAAATTACTCAGTATTAAGCCAGAACAACAAAAACAAATCCAAATACTAAAGAAAGGGAAATATTGTCATCTGAGGAACAAATGTTCCCCCTTTGGGGAAGAAAATGAGATTTATCCTCTCAAATTTTTATTTTATTTTAATTTTTTTTCATCCTCTCAAATTTAATATAAGCTTTAACATGACCATCAAAATGGTATACAAAAGATACGAGAGTTTACCAAAATATGAAAATTATGACATTCTTCATAATGCCCTCTGCAGCACAACACACACACACACACACACACACACAGGTTAGGAGTTCTCATTTTGATAATAATTCCTGAGATAAAGGTACCTTAGAAAAACAAAATTAAAGTGCTGACTTGTTTGTTATCTAAAGATTTTTATTTATTTATTTGAGAGAGAGAGCGTGTCCGTGCATGAGTGCATGCTCACGAACGAGTAGGGGAAGAAAGAGAGGGCCAAGCAGACTCCCCACCGAGGAGGGAGCCAGACTCAGAGCTCGATCCCAGAAGCCTAAGATCATGACCTGAGCCAAAGAAAGATGTTTAAGTAACTGAGCCACCCAGGTGCCCCTAAACTACTGAGTTTATTACAGCTTTATATGGTAAGAAATAAAATTATCAGCTGTGATATAAAAGTCCTATTTGTCCTCTATATCACTGATTAGTTTTTTTCAAGACAAATATATTTCAAAACATCTTCAAGAAAGAAGACATCTTTAAAATCAAAGACTATCTTTTATAAGTACAAACAGGTTTTAAGCATATTACAAGTTGCAGCTAAAGTAACTATATAGTTGCACACTTCCAGCAAATTAAAACAACAGAAAATGTATCATAATTGTAGGCTTGAGTTGACTACACTATGATATCCTCTTTAACCTACAAACAACAGTATTTTGAGCCAATAAATTGTTGCTTTCCTGGTCTATCATACCGCCCTTGTAATAAAACATCAAACAAACCACCCTGCTACAACCACACCCCATCTCACAGACAGGTGTCTTGGGAGAGAACTGGTCCCATGGAGTATCTGGACTCCTTGACCTTCCTCCCCCTCTGAGACTTTGTTAACTTCTATCTATGTACCCAACAGGAATTTCAAGCTCTGGGGAACTGCAAAGATGATCACACCCCACCCCTCCCCCAAATCAAGGGAACCCTGGGTACTTCACTGCCTCAGTGCCTACTGCATCCACCTCTACTGAAGTGTGTCTGACTTAGTGAAAGCCTGTAAATATGGACTGCATTATCCCTGTCCTTCTCTTACAGACCTCTGAGTTCTAAGGGGAAGTAACAAGCAAGCTACCCAGAGTGATTTAAGGAAAATGTTTACAGAACTGTAGCTTTCTAACAATCCCCATAGAAAAGTAAGAGGCACTCTCCCTTACAGATACATCAAAGTTAGCTGAGAACCGCACTTGCCTGAAAAGGGCTGACAATATGCTCTCCCTACCAGAATTCCCTCCTTTTATTCCTAAGTTTCCTTTTTACTACAGAGTTGGGAAAAGAAAAAAGCTTGTTAGTGGGAATGAAGGATTCCATTGACTACTTTTTGACAGTGAACATAAATTTTCGTCAGATATTCTAGATCCTAATTAAATTAAAACCATACCTACTGTGAGAGAAAGTTGACAACTCTCCCCCCATTCTATATACATTTAATAAGAAGTGCAAGTTCAAGATGCACATTCTTTACCTTTGGCCAGTATTTCTTCCCTGACTCGCTGCTTCTCCACTGCTGCTTCCATTCCTTCTTTTGATGCTCTGAACCTTCTGGAACGCTGCTGGTTCATTTTAGCACGTGGTGCCTGAAAACAGTATTTCATAGTTATGTAATACTATTCAAAATACATATAACGAAATCTGTACATTACTTTCAATGTTGTTCTTATAAAAATAGTACAGTAAAATGGAAAAGTAATGCATCTAATAATCCTTTCATGAAAGATACTAGAATCAAGAACTTTAAAGCTGACCTCAGTCAGGTAAGTGAGTTACATGTCAAATGGACAAACATCCTAAGAAGCCACTTAATTAATACCGCAGAGCCCAAAACCCAATGTCACTTCTCCTGGGCTATGATCCTTCAAGGAACCCAAGAAGGACAGCTCACTTTACTCAAAGACCCAGCCAACATGCAATGAATAATTACTAGTACAAAACCAGGATCAGGAAGACCTTATGTCTGTGACTGAAAGGAAGGATGGTCTCCAAATGAGATTAACCATGCCCCATAAAAGCAAAAGAAAGTGACTTCTTAATCTGTAGGACTTCAAGGCACTTCTATATTGTATTTCCCACAATAACCACTCTGTCTCTACAAGAAGGCAAAGCAGGTAGAAAGGGAACAAGGTTTTAATTGAAAATACTTTTGAATTACTCTGACCAAATATAATTTAAAATCACTGGATAAGCTTGAATGAAATGAACTGGACTCTAAGGTTTTGAAATTCCTGAACTGAGTTTTGTTGTTGGAAGGGACTCAAGCATCCTGTCTACATAAAATAAGTTACTTTAAATTCTCTTTTAAATAGTTCCCTTTCCTGTAAAATAAAACCACCTAACCTAACTTTTTTAAGTACCAAGTTCTTTGATCCACATTTATATTTCGACAAAAACATGTTACACACCTGAGCATACAAACACACAGACACTTACACAGGTACGCAGTTTATACTTGATCCAGCAGTAAGGGCACACTGGATGTAAAGTGACAGATTTTCTTCAAGAACTTTCACTATGAATTGAATATGCTCCAAATAAGCTATTCCTGTTCCCTCTACTCTTCACTGCACTTTAACTGCAACTTACCAAGTTATCAAGTAGCTAAAATTTTTCATTGCATAGAGAGAACCTTACAGAAAAGTTAATCTTCTTGGACCCAAACTTTTCTAGACTTTCAAAATCATTCCATTAGCCACTAGGATTATTAAATCTAAAAGAAAGAGAATCTATATGTATATAGCTAAATAAATTTTAGGGTTATGATTTACCTTAATTTTCCTTGAATGCTGATATATAATTTGCTGTTATTTATAAGCTAAGCTAGTTGATAGCTGACATGTAATCCTAGGTCAGTAAGTTATTGCCCTCTTAAAGCATTCTGAGGACTACTCACTGCCCATAGGAGAAAATCCAAATTCCTAAGTGTGGCAATAAGGCCTTCTCAAGACATTGCTCTACTTCCCTTTTCAATCTAAAACACCCGTAATTGCCCAGATGTGTTAGTGTGGTCAAAGGCATGGGAAGTGTATTTATTGGGTCCATCTGAGAAATCCAGGTCTTCCCTCTTCCTATCAATTCCACTGATCCCCCTCCACCGCCCACCAATCTCCTGTTATTCTTTATGCTTCAAGAAATGGGACAAAAGTCACCTCCTAACTCCTTTAGTAGCACTGATTTCCTCTTCCCTCAGCACGCTGCATGTGTTATCTAGTACCTATAAAGCCCACAAGTAACTACCTTGCTCATTTATCTCTGTCCCATTAGTGGTAAGCCCTTCAAAAGAAAGGGCAGTCACCATTATCCCCAGTATGTCACACTATCTGGCAAAAACAAGGTACAAGAAATGTCTGAATGAATGACTGAAGGATCAGGCTGCCTTTCTCAAGTTCACCACAGTCAACATTTTTCGTTATTTAGTTGACTTTCACTCTAGACACTCGGAACAAAGCAGAAACAAAAATGGAGGATTTTAAGGTAACTTTTTTTAGCACTTACCACTCCATCTATTGCCATGTAGAGAAGTCGTCTTGGTCTTACAATATTGAAAAGTCTGTCAATGTACTCAAAAATTGCAACCATCATTTCATCCTCATTTTTTGGTGCTGGTCTAAAAGGACAAACAAACAACGTAAAAGAATACAGTACTCCCCTGTAACTTCTGCTATCAGTGACAAAAATGGGTTACGTACTTGTCTTCAGGATGAGTACAGGGATGGATGATTCCATTCATATCCAAATACAGATTATCAAACTCCACATCATTTGGATTTGGTTTACTGGCATCAACAGGAATCTTTACACCATTGCATTCTTTTGGCTGTGAGAAAGTGACAATAATAGTTGGACTGTTCAAGTCTAAAAGTAATACATCCTAGGCTCAGTATGAACCCATTTCACTTCTGAATTGGAAATAAAACACTTTAAGTCATCTTTAAATTATAAGAAATGATTTTACTTCTTAAAGCAAACTAATGCAGATATTTTATCTGTGGAAAGCAGATAGCTTCCAACACAAGTTAATCTCGACTCTGTGAGGGATATTTATCAAATTCTCAAATCGTTCAGTTGTCCAAGTAAGAAACCGTGGGAGTCGTCTTAGAATCCTCCCCCCATTATCACTAAGTTCATCACTCTAACCTCTCCAACTTCATTTCCTCTCAGCCCGACTGCCATGACCATCACTGCAACATCACTCGCCTCAAAGATCGATCCTTTATTAGCCTTCTGTCCTCCCACAATATCACTCAGGCCAACCCCATTTCTTCTAAGTTCCTTAAAAACCCTCTTCCATCTCCCAGTGCCTCTGCACACTGTTTCTCCTTCCTCCTTCCTGCCCATACCCACTTCCTGAAACCTTACTAATTTTCCACAGTCTAGACTGAGATCAAATGACACTCATTTTATAACTCTTCATACACATCTCTCAGAAAACTAACTGCTCCTCCTTCCGCATTTATTTGAGAGCGAGCACAAGTGGGTGGAGTGGCAGGAGAGGGAGAAACAGTCGGCCCGCTGATCAGGGAGCCTGACATGGGGCTTGATCCCAAGGATCATGACCTGAGCTGAAG
This sequence comes from Ursus maritimus, assembly GCF_017311325.1. Lineage (NCBI taxonomy): Eukaryota > Metazoa > Chordata > Mammalia > Carnivora > Ursidae > Ursus > Ursus maritimus. Next base: position 3,476,540 of record NW_024424675.1, read on the forward strand.
AGAGACACTTAATCGACTGAGCCACTCAGGCACCCCTCAACTGTATTTTTGTAATGAATATTACCTTTGTTTTTTCTTCCAGAGCTTCAGTGAATGATAAGAATATGAAATCAGAGTTTTACTGTTAGTAAAAGTCATTAAAAAAAAAAGTTCCCTAACATACATAAAGCATATAAAGCATCATGTGTAAAAGCAAAAAATCGTGAACTTAAAAGCCATCGTGTACATCATGGATGAGCCTCAAAAACATTCTAAGTGAAAGCCAGTCACAAGACCAGAGAAGATCCCGTTTATATGAAAAATCCAGAACAGATAAATCTATAGAGACAGAAATAGATGAGTTTCAATTTGGGGGTAGGGAAGGGAAAGGGGAAGGGTGATAGGAAATGAATGCAAATGGGTGCAACATTTCTTCTTGGGGTGATAAAAGTGTTCCAAAATTAGGTAATGGTGACACTCTGTATACAAGCTACTGAATTTTACACTTTAAACAAGTGGATTTTACAGCATATAAATTACATCTCAATAAGACTATTAAAAAAAAGAGAAATAATGAAAGGTCAACGTAATAAGGGGGAAAAACAGCCCAAAAATGGATTAATCAACTGTGGATGGCCACATACCAGAATGCCAGACACAAATGAGAGTCAAAGAAATAGAGCAGGATAGTCACAAATACATTATTGAGCCAAAAACAGACAAAAAACAAAACCAAAACCCACCAAGCTTCAGAAGAATACATACAGTACCATTTATAGAAAGTTATAAAACAGACAAAATAATAACAGGTATTGTTCAGGGCTGAGTACATACACAGTGAAAGCATAAAAAAAGCAAAGGAATGATTTCGTGACCCTGTTGTTAATCTCTGAAAGAGGGAAAGGAATGAGATTGCATTTCAATGTACATTTATAATTGGGAGAAAAGGGTATCATGAAAGGGATTTAAGGGCAGAACAGGGAAGCAGCTTTCAGACAGTGCTTTGTACAAATGTGCTTGTGTATCAGGAAAAAGGGGCTTCATCAGAAGCAGTGAACGGGATAAAAATGGTAAGGAGAGCAAAAGGTCAATTTTGGTGGTGTCTATTTCAATAGAGGACAGCCTGATAAACTCTCCCCCCAAAAAACAAAACAAACTCTATGAAGGCACGAGGCTCTCCACCTCTCCATCTAGTGTCTACACTCCAAAGTCCACACATTTCTTCCTCTCCACCGCCCAAGACACCACACTCAGGAGAATCAAGACTCATTGTCTTTATGCTCCCCAGGAAGTCAGGTAAAAAATACTTTAGACTTGGCCATATGATCTCAGTTCCAACAACTCATATCTGCTTTTGTAGAGTGAAAGCAGCCATAAACAATATGGCTATGAATGGGTATGACTGTGTTCCAATGTGATTGTATGTATAAAAACACGAGGCCACTGGCTTGCTAACCTCCGCCCTTAGTCCATAGTACACCACTAGGCATACTGCAGCTCCTCAATGAATGCTGAGTGTAGCTGCATGAGAATTTCTATTTATACTACCTAGAAAGTGTAGTGTGGTGCAAGGAGGCATGGGGGCGTGGGAGGGCGCGTCAATTAAAAAAAAAAAAATTCCAGGAATTTCCAATAAGAAGACTGTGAACATATTTTCCTCTCAGAATTACTGTAGATATATTCAACATGCTAATTATGTAAATTTAGAGCTTCTTCAACAGAAGATTTTGATGCTCAAAAAAGGAACTCACTCCTCAAGAGCCTTGCCAAATACAATGCCAATGTGTCTCTCGCTGGTTAAAAAGAGATCTTTATCAATCAAAGGGCAGATAAAAGGATAGCCACTCTGAACCCCAAAACCAATTCATTTCAAATACGTTTTCATTATGTTTTGGGTCTTCCAAATCATAGAATAAGCATACACTGCAGCCTTCCCTTTCTAACCTAAGACCACAAGACTAACAACAAACAAACATCCACAACTGGGAATCTGTGACAGAAAACCAGAGTCCGCTGTGGCTGGAAAATTGTGAGGGATACCTGAAATGTGGAAAACTAGTACATCTGACAACCTAGAACATGCAGAGAGGAACCTTACTGCCAAGAAGTGGGAAAACACAAGAGGGCTCCAGGCCCAGAGAGGGACGGGGACAGCCTCTTGATGATCCATCAGCACCAGCAGCACTAACAGCTAGGAGGGTCAGTCCCCTGCATTCTCCCCCTCCCTTGCCCCTCAGGCTCCAAAGGGACTAAGCAAGACGGGTGCTTGAGGAGGAAAGGCAGTGCAGTACTCTGGCTGACTGGCAGCTTCCCAGAATAACAAGAGCACGACTACCCAGAAGGCTGGCAGTCAAAGTAGTTCTGCCTAGCAGAAAGTCCACTCCTCCTCCACTTCATGGAAAAAGGAGTATTTATATCCCAAATAGGCAATTTGAGAAATCATCCTATTTGTGATAAAGATGCCAAGGAATCAAGGTAAAGAAAATATTTTAAAAAGTAAAGATAGTACAAATACACAAATAGTCTGTATGAAAAGATACTCCACAGGTTTTAACATAAACCACTCAAAACTAATTTCACACCAATTTAGTGTTCTAGTCAACCTTACAAAGCTTTCTGGCTCCTCCAACATGAGGCAGAAACCACTACTTTTAGTAATAGGTAAGTAGATGCATTTCTGTTTAAGCTTGCCTAGTATTTAACAGCAGCATTAGAAAAATCATGAATCCTAGCTGAGGTTCCTCTGTAAAGAGTTCCCACTGTTGAAGTCAAATACCAGACTAAGGTTAAACTCAGTTTTAGATTCCCCTAGTTAGATTTCTGGCCAGCTAGTTTGCAGGAGAGAACCAGGGAATGAGACAGCTGGGAAGCACCCTCCTTTGGTTGGAACAAATACCCAACATTAATCTCAGAAACTAATCCCTGGAAGGAACCAGTTTGACTGGATTAGTGTATAGAGGAATTTATGTCCCAGGGCACTAATGAAAACAACAAAGCAAAGCGCCAAAATCAGTGGAGTTTAACTGCTGGGTGTGATCAGAGAGAGTGGGAGAGAGCCGCACCTGTACCACAGTCACCCACTCACCCACGGTGGCTATAGGCAGGCCCCAAACTGCACCTCCCTAAGGAGCAGGATCAGAGGCATGTTACACAGTGAGAAAGAAACATAGTTCACTACGATAATCTAACGGATAAATAAACTAGAAACACATAAGCAGCCCTGGAATGTGGCAGGGAGAGGGCACTAGCACCCAGCAATGCTATAGTATATTATCAAAATGTCCTGTTTGCATCAAAAAACTACTACGTACGCAGAAAAACAGAAAAGAATAAACCACAGACCAGAAAAAAGACAAGCAACGAAAACTACCTGTAAGTGTGTCCAGATGTCATATTGAACAGAAGAGATTTTAAAGTAGCTATTATAAATATGTTCATAAAACTAAAAATAAGTATGCCTAAGGAAAAAAAGTAAGGTAGCATTACAATCTGTTTCAAATAGAGAATGTCAACAAAGTTAAAATTGAAAATAAAAACACTATAATTCTGGAATTGCAAAGTACAATAACTGAAACAAAAAACTCACCTGAGACACCCAACAGTAGATTTGAACAAGCAAAAGAAAGAATTAGAAAACTTGGATAGATGAATAGACATTACACGAGCCAAAGAGTGGAGAGGGGGAAAAAAAGAAACCTCGAGAGGAATATGGGACACAATGAAATGCACGAACAGACACATAAATGGAGTACCTACTGGAAGGAGAGGGGAGAGAGAAACAGAAAAAGAGGGAGAGGGGAGAGAGGAACAGAAAAAATATTCAAGGAAATAATAACCAAAAAACTTCCCAAATGTATTGAAAAACAATAGCCTAAACATGCAAAAGCTCTAAGAACTCCACCTAAGATAAACATAAAGAGAACCACAAATGGACACATCAGAGTAAAAATGCTGAAGATAAAAGATAATGAGAAACCTTTAAAAGAATCAACAGGAATGAGTCACTTAAAAGGGAACCTCTGTGAGATTAGCAGCTGGCTCCTAGCAGAAATAACAGAAGCAAGAGGGCAGTGCGGTAACATACATAAAGTGCAGAATGCAAAACTGGTTAGCCAAAACTCTTCAACCGAGGAAAATTACTGTTCAGAAATGAAGGTGAAGGGGCGCCTGGGTGACTCAGTCTGTAGAGGATGCCACTCTCGATCTCAGGGTTGAGAGTTAAAGCCCCATGTTGGGTGCAGAGCCTACTTAAAATAAAAAAATAAATAAAAATAAATTTTAAAAAAGGTGAAAAAAGACTGCCAGATAAAACTTGAGAGAATTTGTTGGTAGCAAAACCAACTTAAGAAAATACTAAAGAAAGTTCTTTAGGCTGAAGGCAAGTAACCACAATAAAGGTAAACATGCATATTTTTAATCCTTTTCTTAACTGATTTAAGAAGCAATTGGATTAAACAATGCTATAATGTATTGTGGCTTATTAACACAATGTAATGTAAGTACAATATATTTCCCAGTAACAGCACAAACGGAGATGGAGTGGAAACAAAGTTGCCATGGGCTAAGAAAGCTCCTGTAAACAGTAAAGTAATAATTATAACAACACACTGCTGGGTTTATAACATTAGTAAGTTCAATATGTAAAACAGCAATGCCACAGAAAGGGGAAAATGGGAATCAAGCTATGTAGCAGTAAAGGTTCTGTAATATTACTAGAATTAAACTACTATAAATCTAAAGGTGGTAAGATGTACAGTTGACCCTTGAACAACATGGGTTTGAACTGCGCAGGGCCACTTATACACGGATCTTTAAGAGTTAACAGCAAAAGCCACAAGACATTTATTTACAACTGCCCACCCCAGTCTTCATGGGACCAAACTGAAGGTGACCTCCTGGCCTCTGAGTAGTGGAAGAGGCCACCTAAGGCTGTCAGCAGCCCTCAGAGAGCCCCAGGACCAGGTAGGGCTGCAGGTCACCACATGTGCTGATGGGGTGGTTGGACTGAGGGTTCAGGCCTGGCAGGCAAGAGGCCAGGCTCAAGCTGAGGAATCCCCCCAAAGGGTAGGAACGGTACTGCACAGGGAGCAATCTTAAACCCTCAGGCCCCTCCTGGGCCGGGCATAAACTCCTCCACAGCTGTGCCCCAAGCCTGTGGCCTCCCCAGATGTCAGTACACTCACACATGGCCACAGCTGTGGATGGCCGGCCACAGGCTGCTGGTACACCTCCAGGCAGATGGGGCAGCTTTTCTGAGCTTCCAGACCATTGTTGCTGCCCATAGACCTGGCTGGTGGTTGCTGCTCCTGAGCGCAGGCCACCAGGCTGCAGAACATCAGTATCCATGGGTCAGGCCCACCTATATGAAGATTTTTTTCAGTAAATACAGGTACACTACTATAAATGTATTTTTTCTTCCTTATGATTTTTTTATTAACATTTCTTTCCTCTCACTTACTTCACTATAAGAATACAGTATACAGTACATACACAAACTATGCGTTCTTTGAGTCTTTATGTTATCAGTAAAGCTTCCAGTAAAGAGTAGGCTATTAGCAGTTAAGTTTTGGGGACTCGAAAGTTTATAGGCAGATTTTCAACTGTGTAGGGGCCAGTTACCCTAACCCCCATGTTGCTCAAGAGTCAATGGTATTTGGCAAACCCCAGAGAAACCATTTAAAAAAACACTCAAAAAATATAGCGAAAAAAAGGTCAGTAATGAAAATTAAGTTCTACATTATAAAATACATATGGAAAACAGAAAGTAAAACAGCAGATATAAATCCAACTATATCAATAACATTAAATGTAAATGGATTAAAGAATGCAATCAAAAGTGAGAAATTGTCAGACCAGATTTTAAAAAATGATCCAACTATATGTTGTTTATATTTATATGTACAGGTGTTTACAGGGGACATACCTGTGACTCAGAGATAGAAAATGAAAGTAAATGGATAGGAATACCATGCAACAGCCACCACAAGAAAGGCAGAAGAACTGTTATACCAATAACAGACAAAATACACTTAAAAAAAAAGTTACCAGAAATAATATTTTATAAGAGGATCAATCCATCAAGAAATTATAACAATTAAAAACATACATGCTCCCAATAACAAAGCATCAAAATACATGAAGCTTTCCAAAGCAGTGCAAGAAAGGAAATGATAAAGATTAGAGCAAGAATAAATGAAACGGGCGCCTGGGTGGCTCAGTCGTTAAGCATCTGCCTTTGGCTCAGGGTGTGATCCCAGGGTCCTGTCCTGGGCTCGAGCCCCGCATCAGGCTCCCTTGCTCGGCGGGAAGCCTGCCTCTCCCTCTCACACTCCCCTGGCTTGTGTTCACTCTCTCATCGTCTCTGTCAAGTAAATAAATAGAATCTTTATAAAAAAAAAAAAAAAAAAGATTCTCTCTCTCCTCTCCCTCTGCACTTCCCCCCACCCCAATACTTAAAGAAGTGTCAACACCTGTTCTTCTCAAACAAGTCCCCCCCCCTCCAAAAGGAGGAAGGAAAGCTTCCAAATTTATTCCAGGAGGCCAGCATCACCCTGATACCAAAAGCAGATAAAAACACTACCAAAAAATAAAACTACAGGCCAATATCTCTGATGAACATAGATGCAAATATCCCCAACAAAATATTAGCACACCAAACCCAACAATACATTTAAAAAATCATTCACCATGATTAAATGGGATTTATTCCAGAGATTCAAGGATTCAAGGGTACTTTAATATTCATAATCAATATGATACATCACATTAACAAGAAGATATAAACCATATGATCATTTCAATAGATGCAGAAAAAGCACTTGATAAAGTACAACATCTACCGATATAAGAAAAGAAAACACTCAACAAAGTAGACTTAGAGAGAATACACCTCCACATAATAAAGACCATATGGGAGTGCCTGGGGTTGCTCAGTGGGTTAAGTGTCTGACTCTTGATTTCGGCTCAGGTCATGATCTCAGGATCTTGAGATCAAGCCCTGTATTGGGGCTCTGTCCTCAGTGTGGTGCCTGCCTGGGATTCTCTCCCCCGCCGCCGCCCTGCCCCTCCCTTGCTCAGATAAATAAATCTTAAAAAAATAAATAAATAAAGACCATATATGAAAAACCCACAGCTAACATGATACTCAGTGATGAAAACCTGAAAGCTTTTCTTCTAAGATCAGAAACAAGACAAGGATGGCCACTCTCACTACTTTTCTTCAACACGACACTGGAAGTCCTAGCCACAGCAATCAGACAAGAAAAAGAAAAAGCATTCACTGGTAAAGAAACAAAACTATTACTGTTTGCAGATGATATTATACATAGAAAACCCTAAAGACTCCACCAAAAAACTACCAGAATAAATGAATTCAGTAAAGTCACAGGATACAAAATTAATATACAGAAATCTATTGTATTTTACACACGAATAATGGAGTGGCAGAAAGGGAATTTTTTTTTCATTTCTTTACAGTTGCACCCAAAATAATAAAATCCCTAGGAATGAACTTAACCAAGAAGGTGAAAGACCTGTGCTCTAAAAACTATAAAATACTGAAGAAAGAAACAAGATGACATAGATATTCCATGCTCAGGGACTGAGAAAACCAATATTGTTAAAACGTCCATACTATCCAAAGCAATCTACAGATTTAATGCAATCCCTATCAAAATACCAATAACACTGTTCACAGAACTAGAACAAATAATACTAAAGTGTGGTATGGGATCACAAAAGACCCCAAATAGCCAAAGCAATTTTGATATAGAAGAACAAAACTTTAGGTATCACAATCCCAGATTTCAAGATGTACTCTACCAAGCTGTAGTAATCAAAACAGTATGGTACTGGCACAAAAAAAGAGACACAGATCAGTGGAACAAAACAGAGAGCCAAATAAACCCATGCATCTATGGTCAATTAATCTATGACAAAGAAGGCAAGAATATACAATGGGGAAAAGACAGTCTCTTCAGCAAATGGTGTTGGGAAAACTGGACAGCTGCATGCAAAAAATGAAACTTGACCACTTTCTTATACCATGCACAAAAATAAACTCAAAATGGATTAACGAAGGACCTAAATGTGAAATCTGAAACCACAAAACTCCTAGAAGAAAACACTGGCAATAATTCTCTGACATTGGCCAAAGAAATAGTTCTCTAGATATGTCTCCTCAGGCAAGGGAAACAAAAACAAAATTAAATTGCTGGGACTATACCAAAATAAATGTTTGCACAGTGAAGGAAACCATCAACAAAATAAAAAGGCAACCTAGAGAATAGAAGACATTTGCATATAATATGTCCTATAAGGGGTTAATAATCAAACTATATAAAGAACTTACACAACTTGACACCAAAAAAACCAAATAATCCAATTTAAAAATAGGCAAAGGCCCTGAATAGACATTTTTCCAAAGAAGACATTTAAATGGCCAACACCAGAGAAGATGCTCAACACCACGAATTATCAGAAAAATGCAAATCAAAACCACAATGAGATATTCCATACCTGTCAGAATGGCTAAAATCAACACAAATAACAAGTGTTGGCAAGGATGTGGAGTAAAAGGAACCCTTCTGTACTGTTGGTAAGAATGCAAATTGGTGCAGCCACTGTGGAAAACAGTATGGAGGTTCCTCGAAAAATTAAAAACAGAATTTATGATCCAGTTAATTCCACTACTCGATATTTACCTGAAGAAAACAGAAACACTAATTCAAAAAGATATATGCACCCCATGTTTACTCCATTATTTACAACAGCCAAATACGGAAGCGCCCCAAGTGTCCATCCACAGATGAATGGATAAAGAAACTGTGATACACACACACACACAATATTACTCAGCCATTAAAAAGAATGAGATCTTGCCATATGCAACAACATGATGGACCTAGAGGATATAATGCAAAGTGAAATAAGTTAGACAGTGAAAGACAAATACAATATGATTTCACTCATATGTGGAGTTTTAGAAACAAAGACAAAAAGACAATCAAAAAACAGACTGTTACACACAAAGAACAAACTCCTGGTGGCCAGTGGGTGGGCGGATGGGTGAAATGCATAAACGGGATTTAGAATGCATTTATCCTAATGAGCACTAAATAACGTACAGAACTGTTGAATCATACTGTACATGTGAAACTAGCACTGCGTACATCTAAATAACACTGTGTGCTAATTGTACTTGAATTTAAAAATAAAAAGCTGTTGTAAAAAACTTTTTAAAACACAAACCTTTTAGTAAATGACAGAAATGAAAAAAATACACAATTCAAAAGTAATAGGTAGAGACTTCAATACTCCACTTTCAATAATGAATTAAACTAGACTGAAGATCAATAAGGAAATAGATGACGTGAACAACACTATTAACCAACCAGATCCAACAGACTTCTATAGAACACTCCACCCAACAACAGAATATACATTCTCAACTCCTTATGGAACATCTTCCAGCAGACCAAACACCAGGCCATAAACAAATCTCAAAAATTTTAAAGCATAAAAATAATTCAAAATATGTTCTCCAAACACAATGAAATGACATTAGAAATAACAGGAGGAAATCTGGCAAAGTCATAAATACATGGAAATTAAACACACTCATGAATGAATAACCAATGAGTCGAAGAAATCAATAAGAGAAATTAAAAAATGCTTTGAGATGAACAAAAATCAAGATACAGTATACCAAAACTTATGGTATAGAGTCAAAGCAGCGTTCAGAGGAAAACTTATAGCTGTAAATGTCTATATTAAGAAAGACCTCAAATCCATAACCTAACCATGCATATATGCACCTTAAGATACTAGAAAAATTACAGCAAATTCAACCCAAAGCCAGAAGATATGACATCAGAGGAAAAACAAAATAAAAAATAAAAAGAGAAAGAGAAAAAAACCTATGAGACCAAAAGTTGGTTCTTTCAAAAGATTAACAAACCTGTAGTCAGTCTGACCCAGAAAAAGAGAAGATTCAAATTACTAGAATCAGAAACAAAAGAGAGGACTAACGTTACTGTCAACTTTACAGAAACAAAAAGGATCATGAATAGTACACCAACAAATTAGATAACTTAGATGAAATGTACAAATTAACAGAAAGACAAACTACAAAAATGACAAAAGAAATAATGTGAATAGACCTATATATGAGGCAAAACCAGTTTAAAAAAAAAAAACACTACTCACAAAGAAAAGCACAAGCTTAGGGATGCCTGGGTGGCTTAGTCAGTGAAACATCTGCTTTAAGCTCAGGTCATGATCCCAGGATCCTAGGATTGAGTCCTGCATTGGGCTCCCTGCTCAATGGGGAGTCTGCTTCTCCCTCTACCTGCTACTCCCCCTGCTGTGGGCACCCACTCGCTCTCTCTCTCTTTTTCTCTCTCTCTCTCTGCCTGACAATTAAAATCTTAAAAAAAAAAATAAAAACAAAAACACAAGCCTAAATGGTTTCTCCACTAAATTCTACCAAACATTCAAAGAAGAATGAACACCAATTCTTCACAAAATCTTCCCAAAAAAAGAAAAGGAAGAAACACTTTCCAACACATCTTATGAGGCCAGTATTATCCTGATAACCAAAACTAGACAAAGATGTCACAAGAAAACAAAACTACAGACTCTCTTATGAACATGGATGTAAAAGTCCTCAACAAAATACTAGCAAACTGGATCTGGCAATACACGAAAAGAATTATACAAGCAGGGTTTATCCTAGCAATGCAAAGTTGGTTCAACATCAAAAAATCAATTAATGCAATACATCACATGAATAGAATGAAAGAAAAATCACATGACCATCTCAAAAGATGTAGAAAAAGCATTTGAGAATATCCAACACTCTTTTGTGATAAAAACAAAAACCAAACAACTACTCAATAAACTAGGAATGGAAGATAAGTTCCTTACATAAAGGGCATCTATAAAAAAACAGTTAACATCATACTAAACGGGATAAAGTAGATGGTTTCCCTTTAAGGTCAGAACAAGGCAAGGATGTCCACTCTGTCATTTCTATTCTAAATTGTCATGGAGGTTCTACCCAGGTAAGCCAAGAAAAAGTAAAAAGCATCTACATTGTAAAGGAGGAAGTAAAACTCTCTATTTGCATGACATGATCTTGTATATAGAAAATCCTAAGGAAGCCACTAAAAAATTATTAGAATATATGAGTTCAGCAAGGCTTCAGGACACAAGATCAATATAAAAAAACCAATTTAATTTCTATACACTTGCAATGAACAATTCAAAATTAAGAAAACAATTATGGTCATAATAGTATCCTGAAACTAAAATTAATCAAAGAAATGTAAAATCTATACTCTGAAGTGGACTGTAAAATTCATATGCAATTGCAAGGAAGCCAGAATATATAAAATAATCCTCAAAAAGGAATAAACTAGAGGACTAATACTTCCTGACTTCAAAATTTACTACAAAGCAATGGTAATCAAGACATTATGGTACTGGTACAAGGATAAACATATAGATCAACAGAACAGAAATGAAAGACCAGAAATAAACCCATATGCCTATAGTCAACTGATTTTTTACAAGGCATCAAGACCATTCAATTAGCAAAGAACAGTTTTCAACAAATGATGCTGTAACAACTGGATAGCCACACACCAAAGAATGAAGTTGGACCCTAACCTTGCACCATATGCAAGTTTACTCAAAATGGATCATGCACCTACATTTAAGAGCTAAAAGTATAAAGCTCTCAGGAGAAAACATGGACATAAATCTTCACGACTTTGGATTTGGCAATGGATTGTTAGATGTGACACCAAAAGCACAAGCAACTAAAGAAAAAATAAATTAGATTTTATCATCAAAATTAAGAACTTCATGCTTCAAAGAACACTGTCAAGAAAGCGGAAAGACAACCCAAAATAGGAAAAAAACATTTGCAAGTTATACATCTTTTAAGGGGCTTGTATTCAGAATATGTACATTTTTAAAACTCTTCCAATTCAATCAGAAGACAACCCAATTTAAAAACAGGCAAAGAATATGAATAGACATTTCTCCAAAAAAGACATACAAATGGCCAAGAAGCACATGAAAAAAGACAGTATAATTCAGTCCTAAGGGAAATGTACATCAAAACTACAATGAGATATCACTTCACACCTATAAGGATGGCGAAAATAAAGTCAGATAAGTGTTAGTGAGAATGTGGAGAAGCTAAAACCCTAAGACACTGCTGGTAGGAATTAAAATGTTGCAGCCACTATGGAAAACAGTTTGGCAGTTCCTCAAATAGTCAAACATAGAGTTACCCTATAATTCAAGATTTCCACTTCTAGGTATATACCCAGTAAATGAAAACATGTCCACACAGAAACCTGTACGTGAATGTAGTACCATTACTCATACAAGTCAAAAAAAAAGTGAAAACAACCCAGAAGTCCATCAACACACAAATGGATAAACAAAACGTGGCATATCCACACAATGATGCATTATTTAGCCATAAAAAAGAATGATGTACTGATATATGCTACAACATGGATGCACCTTGAAAACATAATGTTAAGTGAAAGAAGCCAGCCAGATAAAAAACACACTATATGATTCCATTCACATGAAAGTCACAATGGAGAAATCTATAGAGACAAAGTAAATTAGTGGTTGCTTAGGGGCAGGGGATAGTGGGTTGGTAGCCACAGGGTACAGGTTTCTTTCTGAGGTGTGAAAATGTTCTAAAACTGACTGTGGCGACGGTTGCCCACATCCATGAATATACAAAAAACCATTTAATTCTAAACTTTAAATGGGCGAATTGTACGGTACATGAATCATACATCTCAATAAAGCTACCTAAAAATGTAGTAGCCATCTCCCCCCAAAATATTATACTGATCAAAACTGAATAAAGAATCAGAGACCAACAGCCTCCTTGTTCATTACTGTCCCTCCTGCCCTTAAATTAGTGCCTGTCATAACAAAGTACTCAATAAAATAGAAGGAAAAGAGGGGGAAAAAGCAGGGTAGGAAACCTCGATTTCACCACATGAAAACAGAGCACCATCTTATACTACACGATATTAACAAAAGTTAGACACAAATATATCCCCAATTTTACTTGGACATACAAACTCCTGAAACTTAAGTTAGCAATAAGATTCTGAAATATCAAGTGTTTGTACAAAGCAATGTCTGAAGAACTTGCCTGTATTAATTGATTTAATTCACACAATTACCCTGTGTGGCATATATACCACTGCTCTTAATTATTCATGAACTCCATATTTGCTAATTCACCTACTTAATAAAAATTTTTTGGTAACCCCCAAATCAGTATTTGCAGCACTCTCACAGTCATTAACAAACATGAGCAGAGCAGTGAAAAATTGAGTGCACCAACATGCACACTCCCAGCTGAAGTCAAACAAGGCAACACTGCCTTGTTTCAGCTCTCACACAGAAATAACCAGAGAATAGAGACTGTAGAGAGAAGCACAGTATAATGCAAGAAGCGCTAGTTCTTTAGACTTTAGCAGAGTTTAAGGCATTTTCTTTTTCTAAAGGTTTTTATTTATTTGAGAGAGAGAGAGAGGACAAGCAGGCTGAGTGGCAGGCAGAGGGAGATGGAGAAGCAGGCTCCCTGCTGAGCAGAGAACCAGACATGGGGCTCAATCCCAAAACCCTGGGATCATGACGTGAGTCGAAGGCAAACGACTGGGTTGAAGGCAAATGCTTAACCAACTGAGCCACCCAGGTGCCCAAGGCATTTTTCTTAAGAATGGAAAGCTAATGAATGGAGGACTATATAAGCCAAGGACACAAAGTGAAAAACTGAGGGCTGAATGAATAAAGAGTAGTTAAATCAAAAGGAGATAAAAATGAAATCATAAAAAAATACTCAATCCAAAAGAACTGGAAAATGGAAACAAAGAACAGGTGAGACTGAAAACAGCTGATAAATTTAAATCTAACCATACCAATACTCACATGAAATATAAATGTCCTCAATGCCCTGCTTACAAAGTGGAGACTAGGAAAACAGTCTGGCAGTTCCTCAGAGAGGTAAACAGAATTACCACAAGATCCAGTAATTCCACTCATAGGTATATACTCCAAGAGCTGAAAGCAGGGACTACTCATACGTATATACCCTAAGCATTGATATTAATACAGATAATTATACACCAATGTTGACAGCAGCATTATTCACAGTAGTCAAAAGGTAAAAATGACTTGGGTTCAAGTGTCCAAACAAAAAGATGTGATATATACATACAATGGGACATGATTAGCCTTACAAAGGAATGAAATTCTGATACATGCAAACATGGGTAAGTCTTGAAAACGTTACGCTAAGTGACAATCCAGACACAAAATGACAAATATTATATGATTCCATTTACATCAGGTCCTTAAAACAGGCAAATTCACAAGACAGAAAGCAGAGGAGGGAGCACAGAGAATTATTGTTTAACGGGTAGCGTTTGTTTGGGATGATGGAAGTTCTAGAAATGAATAATGGTAATGGTTTCACAATATTGTGAATGTACTTAAGGCCACTGAATTCTACACTTAAAAATGGTTAAAATGGTAAATTTTATGTTACGTGTATTTTGCCACAATAGAAGAGGGAAGAGATCATCAAACAGTATAAAAAAACAAGACCCAACTGTACATTATCTATAAAAACACTCTAAATATAAAGACACAAAAAGAAACAGACCTAGTCAGAAGACCTACTATCTTAATACTGAACAAAACAGATTTCAGAGCAAAGGGGCAGGGATACTGGGGATAAAAAAAAGATAATTTTTTAAAAGATTTTATTTTATGAGAGACAAAAAGAGTGAGCAGGGGAGGGGCAGAGGGAGAGGCAGAGAACCACAAGCAGACTCCACGCTGAGCACAGGAGCGTAGAACCTGACGAAGAGTTCAATCCCACAACTCAAGATCACAACTTGAGCCAAAACCAAAAGTCAGATGCTCAACTGAGTCATTCAAGAGCCCCCCAAAAAGTTAATTGTAACAATAAAGGAGCATATTCTTCAAGAAGACATAAAAATCCTAAGCATTTATGCACCTTATAAAAGAGCTACAAGATGCAAGGAGCAAACACCAACAGAACTGAAACAAGAAACAGATGTATCCAAATAATTATATATAATAGATTTCCACACCCCTATCAGTAACTGATAGAAGAAATAAAATCATATGATAACATTTACAAAACACTCCACCCAACAGAACTTGTATCTCTTTTAAGGCAAAATGACATTTACCAACACCATATTCTGGGCCATAGAACAAATCAGGTCAACTTTAAAAAGATTCAAATTATGAAAAGTATGTTCAATAACAAAAAAAAGTCTAAAATCCCCAATATTTGAAATATCAGTAAGTAACAGTTATAAATAACCAATGGGCCAAAGAAGTCAAAGAGTGTATTAGAAAGTATTTGTTACTGAATAAAAATGAAAACACAACATGTCAGCATTTGTGGGAAGTAACTGACACAGTAGTAGCAGGCATTCCAAACCTACATGAGAAGAAACAATGTATCAAAGCAATGACCTCAGCTGTCACCTTAAGAAATGAGGACGGGGCGCCTGGGTGACGCAGTCGTTAAGCGTCTGCCTTCGGCTCAGGGCGTGATCCCAGCGTTCTGGGATCGAGCCCCACATCAGGCTCCTCTGCTAGGAGCCTGCTTCTTCCTCTCCCACTCCCCCTGCTTGTGTTCCCTCTCTCGCTGGCTGTCTCTGTCAAATAAATAAATAAAATCTTAAAAAAAAAAAAAAAAAAAGAAATGAGGACAAGAAAAGCAGCTAAACCCAAAGGGAGGATAAGAAATAAGTAATAAAAATAAGGGCAGAAGTCAAGAAAAAGCAGAACAAACAATAGGAAAAAAAAAGATGAATGAAATCAAAAGCTAGTTCTTTGAGATCCGTCTAGCCAGTCTGATAATGAAACAAAAAGAAAAACTAGTATCAAGAATGAGAAAGATGACATCATTACATTTTCTACTGCGAGCAAAAGGATAATAAGGAATCCTATGAACAACTTTATATCAACAAATTTGACTACCTAGATGAAATGGACAAAATCAAGGAAACACACAAACTCATTAAAAAAAAAAGATAATCTTAATAGCTCTATGTTCACTTAAAGAAACTGAATCTGTAGCTAAAAAAATCCTTCCCAAAAAACTTCAGGTTTGGATGGCTTCACTGGTGAATTCTACCAAATACTTAAGGAAGAAATAGTACCAATTCCACAAAAACTTTCCCAGAAAACCGAAGAGAACATACACATCACAACTCAATCTGACATCAAAATTACTCTGATACCAAAAGTGGACAAAGATCTAAGAACTCTGGAAGACAAATACCCTTTCTGAGCATAAAGGTAAAAATTCTCAAGAAAGCTTTAGAAAATTGAATCTAACAATACATAAAAATAACACACCATGATCAAGTGGGATTTAAGGAATGCAAGGTGGGTTTAACAATTAAAAAAATCAATGTAGGGGCACCTGGGTGGCTCAGTCAGTTAAGCAGCTGACTCTTGATTGTGGCTCAGGTCATGATCTCAGGGTTGTAAGATTGAGCCCCACGTTGGGCTCTGCACTAGGCAGGAAGCCTGCTTAGGAGTCTTTCTCTTCCTCTCCCTCTGCCGCTGCCCCTTTCTCCCTCTCCATCCTTTAAAAAAAGGGGGGGGGGGAGGACAAAAGATCTAAATAGACATCTCACTCAAGAAGATAGATGGAAGGCAAATAAGCACCCAAAAAGATGCTCCACATCATTTGTCATTAGAGAAACGCAAATTAAAACCAAGAGATAAAACTACATTAGAAGGACTAAAACCGTAAAAAAACTAACCATAACAGGCGTTGGCAAAGAAACAGAGCAACTAGAACTGTCAAACTACTAGTGGCAATGCAAAATTGTACAACCACTTGGGAAAACAGTCTAGCAAGTTTTCTTTTGAAATAACCATACATCTACCATACAATTCAATCATTTCACTCCCAGGTATTTTCTCTAAATAAATGAAAGCATACATCCACACAAAGGCTTGGACACCAATGTTCATAGTTGTTTTTTGTTTTTTGGGTTTTTCTGATGATCCAAATTGGAAGCAATCCAAATGTTCCTCAGATGAATGAATAAACAAAATGTGATATACGCACAACACAGAACACTATTCAAAAATAAAAAGAAATGAACTGCTGATACACGTTAACATGAATGACTTCAAAATAATTATCCTGAATGAAACTGAACCAGGTTTAAAAAAAAAAAAAGGAGTGCCTACTATATAATTCCACTTACACACAATCTTAGAAAATGAAAACTTATCTACAGATTCAGAAATGTACCAGTGGTTGATTAAAGATGGGCAACAGGGAGGGGCTTTAAGGAGAAATAACAAAGGGGCAGACAGAATGTTTTAGAGTGATGTTTATTATCTCCATTGTGGTAATGGTTTCATGGATGTACATATATGTCAATATCTATTAAATTGTACACTTTAAATATGTGCAGTCTGCTGTAGGTCAATTACATCTCAATAAAGCTGCAAAAGGGGAGGAGAGAAGGGAAGAACAGAGAAAAAAGAAAAATAAATCAGTCAGAGGCCCAGTATCCAGAATTCAGAGGACAGAGAAAAAGGTCAGGGAAAAAAAAATCAAAGAACATTCTTTAGAACTGAAGAACACAAGTTTCCAGACTCAGAGAGTCAGCCAAGTACTGATAAAAATGAATTTAAATTTTTTAAAAAACCTATACCTAAGTACACAATCATGAAAGCTTACACTACCAAGGACATAAAGATCTTTAAAAAATTCAGAAAGAAAAACAGATCAACTACAAAGAATGAAAGCAGAACAACACAGAAATTAAGAGCATGGTCTTCCTGGTTGACACTGGCTCTAACATTGGCTGAGTGACCTTAAGTATATTACTTAACCCCTCTGTGCTTCAGTTTTCTCATCTGTAATAGTAATAATAATAAGCACTAATAATCATATGGTTATGAAGATTTAATAAATTAATCTGTAAAGTGCCTACAACACTTGGTACATGTTAAACACTACATAAGCGTGTTGCTTAAATAAATCACATTAACATCCAGCTTCTCATCAACAACACTGGATGACAGAAGTCAAAAGAACAATGCTTTCGAAGTTTTGAGGGAAATGTAGCTTCAAACTCAAACTACGTACGTTTAGCTAATGATCATTCATGTGTACAAGGATAGAACGAACTCAGAAAACTCACATCCCACATAGCACTTAAGAATTCGACTGAAAATAAAAACCAAGAATTTAAGCCAAGAAAGATGATCAGAAAACAGTACCTCCAATTGAAGGAACTGTTAAAAATCTCAAGAAACAGCTTTCTAGCAAGCCTAAACAACCAGGTGTGACAGCAATAGAAATAAAAAAACTCCAGAAGCAGTCTCCAAGAAGAAAGAAGACTTAATAGAATATCTGAGACAAAAAGGAGTTTGGACCGGGAACAATGTAAAGAGGAAAAGAGAAAAGCAAACCAAGGAAAAGACAAAAGTAGCATGTAACCTGAATTGGCATAATGACAATAACTAACGATACTATTTGATTTTTTTCAGCTTTCATTATTTTTCAAAGATTTTATTTATTTATTAGAGAGACAGAACGAGTGGGGGGGAGAGGAGGGCAGAGGGACAAGCATACTCCCTACTGAGCGTGAATCCTGACTGGGGGCTCTATCTCAGGACCCCAAGATCATGACCTGAGCCGAAATCAGACGCTTAAGACTGAGCCACCGAGGGGTGCCTAATTTTTTTAGCTTTTAAAACAAATCAGTATTGCCAACATCCTGACAATTTAATTTTGGATGCCAAAAAGGGAAAAGTGTAGCTGACAAGCTGAGGTGAAGAGTAAGGGCAGCCAGAGTAGAAAAGCTAATACCTAGGCTTCGACAGTGAAAAGTCAAGGGATACCTTATACAGGAGATCCAGTAAAAAATAAAGGCATATTAAAATTATCAAGTTTGCCCTCAGAAGAAATAAAGATAGTGATGTACTATTTTGTGTGTGTGTGTTGTACTATTATTAGTAAGACTGGTGGTGGGGGCGGGGGTTTACATGAGCGACTAAATCCTCTTCTATCATAGTGGAATTCCACAGCTAGATCCAAAACCAATAATCAGGTATAAGCATGATATTCAGAAATAGAACCCGAACAGTTAAAAGTGGTTACCACTAGAAAGTAAAAATGGAACGAGATGTACGTTAAGTTTGATAAAAGTTACAAAACACAAAGGAAACGAGGATTCAGTTTAACAGTTTCTTTTTGGAAAAGAAAAAAAAAAACAAGGAATACTGGGAATACCATCAAAACAAGGCTTTCAATTTCCCCTTTGGATAGCAAATAAGCAAAAATCAAGATCTCACCACCTCTAGCAAAAGAATAAGTTTTCAGTGACGGCTGGGTACTTCCTTCAAAAACGAAGGGGTGGGAGGCACGATGTGCCCCTGAACCTTCCCAATCCAAAAATTCTAATTGAGTACAAAATCGAACTCGGACTGGAAACACGGAAACGTTAAATAACAAAACTGAAGAATGGGCAAAAGTCTACGTATGTATTAACAAACTAACAACAAAAAGTGTATTGTTCGAGCGCATCCAGGAATTCCGAAAAATTTAACAAGCAAGCTGTCCAATAGTAGGGCACCTAGACAAGGGGGCACTTATCAGCCTTCTATCTTGTCCTAGACGGCTGCTTTCGCCGTCGATTCTAACTACAGCAACAAATGGCCTCTCGCACTAGAAAACCTTTCAGGCATGGACAGTAAACAACAAAAAATCTCGCCGCCAGGTATTACTTTACAAGGTGTTAAAGGCCAGGCTTAGCATCTGCGCATCCCTAACCAGGTAACTCTGCGGACCGGCTGGAGTGGCTCAACAGACTTTAAGACTCTTCCGAAAACCAAACGCGCGGTGCCGGGAGGAAACAAAGCCGTGGGCGGGGCCTTCCGGTCCCGGAAAAAGCGGGCAAGGGAGGAACAGCCCTCAAGCGACTTCGTACCCCTCTCGGCCCTCGCCCCGCCCCGCCTGCTTTCCCGGGCCCCAACTCCGGGGGCCACTGCCCAACCGCGTGTCGGGCCGCCGCACTCCGCGGGGCCGACAGGGCGGCGCGAGATCCAACACGGTGCCCCGGGGGCAAGCGGCGGGCGCTGAGGGCCGCGGCCTAAACGCGCCTTACTGCCGGGCTTTAGCCGGGCGGCCGTCAGGCGCCTCCTCACCTTCTCTTCCACGCAGTTGACAATGATGGACGGGTACTTGCGGCTGAGCCAGCGAAAGAAAGCCGGGACTCCCATTGCGGCTGCCCAGCTGGAGGAAGCTGCCCGGCCGGCTGACGAACGTAACCAGAGAGACAAGCAGGAGCGGCGGCCGCGGGCACCGACACTTCCTCCCACGTGCGCGCCGGCGACAGGAAGTGACGTCACGACTGCGCCGCCGCGGACGTCCACGGGCCGGAGGTCGGGGGTGGAGTTCAGCTGCCGGCGGAGTAGTGAGGGCTAGCGGGGCCTGGCTTGGCGTGCTCTTTGTAGGTGGGGCCAGGCCTGGAGTGCGTTCTCTTGCGCCACTGAGTCGTGTTAAGGTGCTTTTTGTTCGCCGCAGCTTCCCCCGGGTCGCGGAATCCCAGCACTCCTCAGGTCCCGGGGAAGCTCTTTGTGGGTTTGATCACCTGTCTCTCACCTGTCTCAGTTCACAAAATCAGAGCATCTAAACCAACTCGTTAGCTCTGCTTCCTGGTTTCTCCCGGTTTTGTGACACTGTACTTACCTGGACTATTAAAAGGAGTACTTTTAAATATTTGGCGCTCACGATGTTTGGTTTGCATAACGAGTTCACTCTAAAAACTTAAAAAATGGAATCTAGCCGGCGTTTAGCATTTAATTCAATTTTCCAGCTACATTTAAGAGCATAATTGCTGCTATATAGCGGGTTTTTTAAGCGTTTACGATGTGTGAAAGCATTAGCTAAGGGATTATCTCATTTAATTATCACTTGAGCCTTAAGTTACCATTCCCATCTTAATGTAACAAATGAAAAAGTCAAGTTGTAGGGGGATTTAGTCACTTGTTTATTCACACAGCTTGTGTTTCAGTCCAACTAAAGATCATTTAATCCTCTATCCTTGCACTAGAAGGATACTTTTATCCTTTGTTTTGTGGTGGCTTCAAATACATTTTTCCAGAGTATAAAAAGAGAGATCTGGAAGAGGAGGTATTTATGTTCATTTGCTCAAGCTTGGAAGTCTCTCTCCCCGGAATCCCCTCTTGGCTTGACAAATCACACTCAATCCTAAAGGCTCACCTCAAGAGGCCTCTGAAAGTATTTCTCCTTGCTACCTGGCATGCAATTTTCATTGCCCCCTCCTCTCTGATCTGATGGCTTTTTGTTTAAACTGTTGTGGAAATTAGAGAAATTGTTATCCAATATTTAACTTAAGGACAGCTGAAATTATTAACGTCTGTGGTGAAATCCCTCATTTCTCCTGGAAACAGTTTCTCCTTCGCAAGTATTTGGTTTCCTTGGGAGGTGCTGTGTTCTTATAAGAACGCACACACATTATATGGGGGAGATGGACAGCTGGGTAAGTTAGGCCACTGAGAGTCCTTGCCCAGCATTTTTGAACTTTGAGCCATAAGGAAGCTAATGGTTGAAAGCTGAAAGATAAGAATGGGACTTGTTGCCAGTCTGCAAGGAGAGAAGCAGATTTTAGTTACTGATTGAGTACAGCTAAGTCCCTCATTCCTGCAGTTTGGTTGCTAAACCTGTCCTTTAATTCCACGAACCAATAAATTCTCCTTTTGCCCTAAGCTGGTTTGGGCTAAGTTCCTACCCCTTGCAAAGGAAACAGTACAAACAAACCAGTAACAACATTTGAGGAGAAAACAACTAATTCACTGGGTGCTAAAATTCCTTTGCATGAAAAAGTTACAAAAATTGAAATTTTGGGCAGAAAAGGGGAAGGTAAAAGGTAGAGGGGAGAGGGAACCTGAAAGTTGGGAGGAGGATATGAGCGGTCTTCTGAAATACCTTTCTCAGCCCAGTGTTTCCAGTAAAATCTATCAAACTCAAGCTGGGTGTCAGTTTTGTTTTGTTTTGTTTATTTTGTTTTTTTTTAAATCAAAAAAGGATGAGTCTCATGTTGGGGGTCACTGTTGTCTAAAACCTTAGGGCTAGGCAACATAGCAGAGTTCTAGAAGCAGAAGTGAGGAGAATTTATAAGCATTGGAAATTAGCAGAAGTATTGAACCAGGCTGTGAACTTCTAAAGGCTGGGAATCATTAGGTTTTGAAATATTTTTGCCTAGACCTGAAGGGGGCAGAGAAAGGCCTCCAGCTGACATCTGGGTTATATTAGTATGAAGAATAATATGAAATATATAGAAACCAGTGTTTTTTAAACATTCATAAACTATGTTAAAGCCCTATTAACATTGTAATTATAGAAAAGAATCTTCGAGAAATTTTTGCCTACTATTGCTCTCTGGATTACCAAGTGCTTTTCCCTCATTGTCTTTATAGAATTCATTTTGAATAACATGATATGTTTGAAATAATAGTTGTGATGGTTAATTTTATGTGTCAGTTTGGGCCACAGAATGCCCAAAATTTGGTCAGATTTAATTCTGGGTTTTTTTGTGAGGGTGTTTGCATATGAAATTAGCATCTTAATTGGTAGAGTAAAGCAGATTGTCCTCCATAATGTGAGTAGGCCTCATCCAATCAGTAGAAGGCCTGAATAGAACAAAAAGACCAGCCTCCCTGAGCAAGAGGGATTTCACCAGCAGACTGCCTTCAGACTCCATCTGCATCATCCATACTCCCCGCCCTGTCCTGTGTCCTGGGTTATCCAGCTCACACTGCAGATTTGGACTCTACAGTCTCTCTAATTGCATGAGCCAATTCCTTAGTGTGTGTGTGTGTGTGTGTGTGTGTGTGTGTGTGTGTGTGTATTTCTTTCTCTCTGGAGAACCTTGACTAATACAGATTTTGGTACCAGGAGTGGTTCTAGAGGACTAGAATCTTAAGGATGAATTTTCCAAATTGGTTTTCAGGCTTCTGGAATTGGCTGTCTAATCTGATTAGACTTAAAGACACTAATTACTGTTCCCAGTAGTAAAGAGAGCACTGATAGCCCAGGGCATGACCTGGCAAAATATCACCATTGGCTATCCTAATCAACTCAATCAACTTGTAAGAAGCAAGGATCTGGGTAACCGTGTATATCGTACTTCAAACATTTTTGTCAAACTAGCAAATGTATAATGAGATTGGCTGTTTGCTCCTAACATCACTGAGCAAAGTAGGGGAAGAAAAGGATGAGCTAAAGGATTCAATTTCCCAACTCAAGCATCACATATATGACCTAACAGTGTCTATGTCTGCCCTGAAAGAGACCTTTATCACCTACAGCAGGGCTGAGATTGCTGAGAGCCAAACTTAGAACCTCATCGTGGAAGTGGCTGATCTACAGCACACATTGCATTCCCAGCCTCACAGGGTGTCTCCTATTAAGGTAAAGGCACTAATTGGGAAGGAATGAGATCCTGGAAATTGGAATGGGGACATGTGAGAAAACTGATGGAGTTGGGGGCCTTAAGACCATTAAATCTGGTTTGTCTTTTCTAGTAGAAACAGCCTCTCCATTTCCACCTGCGAGAATTTACTCTGAATTACCTTCGGAAACTGTAATGGCCTCCCCTCAGGCAGTTCCCTGAAAGACAATACTGATTCTCCTCAGACCCACTGTCACCACCTCTTTGCTTCTAGGCAATGTCTTTAGTCTGTATGGGCTGCCATAACAAAATACCTTAGACCGGGTGGCTTATAAACACCAGAAATTGATTTCTCACAGCTCTGGAGGTTGGGAAGTCCAAGATCGAGGAGCTAGCAGGCTCAGTGTCTGGTGAGGACCTGCTTCCTTACTGACAGTCCTCTTCTCACTGTAATGTCATGTAAAAAGAAAAAGCGAGGGATCTCTTTAAGGTCCCTTTTATAAGGGCACTAATTCCATTCATGAGTAGCCGCCTCCCAAAGGCCCTGCCTCCTAATACCATCACCTTGGGGGTTAGGATTTCAACATATGAATTTATGGGGAGCACAAACATTCATTCTATCTATAGTGACCTGTAATCAAACACAAGTCCCAGCAAGCCACTAAAAGTGAGGTGCAAAGTGTGACCTATGAGGTGCACTACCTTCCAAAAGAACTGCTTGAGTTTTCGAATTTATATAGAAGTCCACAGAGTATGCGTAGGAATAGATATTAAGTGTGTGAAGTAACGGTAGAAGAAACCTAAAGTTGGATCAGGCCACATTTATTGAGATGGGCACACTGAGCAGGGATTCTGTATTGAATGTTGCAGCTCAGGGGGTTAAAAAGGACTCTGACAGTTTGGTTGGCTAAAACATGGATAAAAAGATGGCCCACTGGGAGTGAGTTAGAAATGCTGGACCTACCATAGCTAAATTGTGGAAGGAGCCGAGATGCCCTTCAACAGATGACTGGATTAAGAAGATACGGTCCATATATACAATGGAATATTACTCAGCCATCACAAAGAATGATTATCCAACATTTGCTGCAACATGGACGGGACTGGAGGAGATTATGCTAAGTGAAATAAGTCAGGCAGAGAAAGACAATTATATGGTTTCACTCATTTATGGAACATAAGAAATAGGAAGATCGGTAGGAGAAGAAAGGGAAGAAGGAAGGGGGGTAAACGGAAGGGGGAATGAACCATGAGAGACTGTGGACTCTGGGAAACAAACTGAGGGCTTCAGGGGGGGGGATGGGGGACTGGGATGGGTATTAAGGAGGGCACATACTGCATGGTGCACATCATACGCAAGTGATGAAACATGGAACACTACATCAGAAACTAAGGATATACTGTATGGTGACTAACATAACATAATAAAAAATTATTATTAAAAAAAATGAAATGCTGGACCTGCCTTGGTTTAATGTAAAAGAAGAGAAAACTCAGGTCTGGTTTACAGATGGTTCTGCCTAATATGCAAGCACCACCCAACAGTGGATAGCTGCAACACTAGAGCCGCTTTCTGGAACATCCTGAAGGACAGTGGTGAAGGGAAATCCTTCCAGTGGGCAGAACTTTGAGCAGTACACCTGGTTGTTCATTTTGCTTGGAAGGAGAAATGGCAGATGTGCAATTATATACTGATTCATGCATTGTGTCCAGTGGTTTTGCTGGGATCAAGGACTCGGAAGGAACACAAGCAGAAAATTGGTGACAAGGAAGTCTGGGGAAGAGGTATGTGAATTGTTCTCTCCGACTAGGAGAAAAACATGAGGATTTCAATAATCAATTGGATAGGATGACCCATTCAGTGGATAACAGACTCTTTCAAAGCCACCACTTTCATTGCCCAATGGGACTAGGAGAAAAACATGAAGATATTTGTGTGCCATGTCAAAGGATAACCTTAGCAGAGGAGGATTTCAATAATCAATTGGATAGGATGACCCATTCAGTGGATAACAGACTCTTTCAAAGCCACCACTTTCATTGCCCAATGGGCTCATGAACAAAGTGGCAAATGGGGGCAGGGTTGGAAGTTATGCATGTACTCATTTTGTTCCTAATGGAACAGACACACCTGGATATGGATTTGCCTTCCCTTCATGCAATGCACCTACCAAAACTACCATCCATGGACTTACAGAATGCCTTATCCACCATTATGGTATTTCAAACAACATTGCTTCTGATCAAGGAACTCACTTCATATCAATGAAGTGCAGCAGTGGCCTATGCTCATGAAATTCACTGGTCTTTCCATGTTCTCTACTATCCTGAAGCAGCTGGCTTGATAGAACAGTGGAATGACTTTTTGAAACTCTGTTACAGTATCAGGTGGCAATCAGTACCTTACAGGACTGGGACAAGGTTCTCCAGGAGCCTGTATATGCCCTAAAACAGCATTCAATATATGATGTGATTTCTTCCACAGTCAAGTCTTGCTAGTCCAGGACTCAAGGGGTGGAAACAGGAATGGTACCATTCACTATTACCCATAGTGACCCACTAGCAAAAATTGTGCTTCCAAATTTTGCTTCCTATTTTTGTGACCTTATACCCTGCTGATCTACAGGTCTTAGTTCCAAAGCAAGGAATGCTCCCACCAGGATACACGGCAAGGATTCTATTGAACCAGAAGTTAAGACTGCCGTCAGGTCATTTTAAACTCAGGCAAAGAAGGGAGTTACTGTGATGGACCATGACTACCAGGGTAAATGGGACTGCTACTCCATGGTGGAGGTAAGAAAGGGTGTGCTCAGAATATAGGAGACTTCTTGGGGCATTTCTTAGTACCACCACACCCTGTGAATTAAAGTCAATGGAAAACCATAACCCAATTCAGACAGGACTGCTAAAGGGCGAAACCCTTCAGAAGTGAAGGTTTTAGTCACCCCACCAAGTTAAGAACAAGCCCAAATGAGGTGTTTGATGAAGGCAAAGGAAATACAGAGTGGGTAGTGGAAGAGGGTAGTTATGACTGCCAACTACCCAGAAATGAGAACCGTTAAGTGTTATATTTCCTCCTTATTTTGTTATGAGTGTTTGTGTGTGTATAATATCTTTGTCTTCTCACTTCTTTCCATATAACATAAAAGGCATTGACTGTATAACACAGTATTTAAGTACTGTTGATTTTATATAGTGGTATTTAAGTGATAGGCTATCTAGAAGAGTAAACATGACCCAAGGATTTTGCATCCTCTTCTGGTTAAAGGGTTAGTAGGTTTTGGTTGTACGCAGGGTAGTTGGATTGTGTTAGGAGAAGTGTGAGCTTATTATTGTGTTTTTTTTGAAGATGCATATGCATGGACCTGCACATGAATAAACACTTGAAAAGTGACAGAGTTTGCATTGGAGAGAAGTGGGGCAAGTATATTTTAAAAATAGTGATGCTAGAGGGGCACCTGGGTGGCTCAGTCAGTTAAGCCTCCAACTCTTGATTTCAGCTTAGGTCATGATTTCAGGGTTGTGAGATTGAGCCCTGGATCGGGCTTTGTGTTCAGCAGGAAGTCTGGTGGAGATTCTCTCTTTCCCCCTGCCCTTCCCCACCTCTCGCTCTCTAAAATAAATAAATAAATCTTTAAGAAATAATGATACTAGAATAATTCCTTATCTATATGGAAAAAATGAAATTGGATATCCTACCCAAAACTAAAAAACAAACAAACAAACAAACTCCAGTTCGATTATAATCCTAAATATGAAAGGAAAAGTTAGAAAACTTTTAATATAGGAAAATATCTTTATGACATCTGGATGGGGGAGACATAAAAAGCACCATAAAGAGAAGGACATAAAACTGACTACACTATAGTTAAGAACTCTGTTCTCCCAAAATATGATAAAGGCAGTAAAAAGACAAACCCACCAGAAAATTAGGAAAGATCACTGCAACACTCATAACTGACAAAGCACTAACACGTAGAATATTTAAGGAACACTTACAAATCCATTAGAACAAGGCATAAAACCCAACACAAAAATCAGGTGAAGGTTTGAACAAGCCTTCCCCAAGAGGAACTCTAAATGGGCAAGATACGTGAAAAAGTGCTCAGTCTCAAGGCAATCAGAGAATTGCAAATTAAAGCCCAGTGAGATATCATTATGCATCCAATAGATTGGCAGAAATTAGAAAGTCTGACGATACCAAGTATAGTAAGAATATAAATTCCAAGAATCTCTTGAAAAAAGAACTCCATGTGATCAATTAAAGTTGAAGATACACATACTCTACTGTCCAGCTGTTTACTCCTGTAGGAATGTAAGACTTTGCATAGCACCAATGTTCAGGCTAGCTTAAAGCTGGAAACCACTCTAACTTCAACAGTAGAACAGATAAATAAATTGTAATTCTGTAAGGAATACTCTACAGCAATGAAAAATAATGAACTGGAGCCTCACAAGAAAATCGGGATCCTGATTCACTCCACAGTTTCAAGCATGCATGGTAGGGTCTGTATGTTACTTGTCTTTTGCATTTTTCTTAGCACTTAACTACTGTTACTCAAACATTTCTTTGGCAAACATTTGTTGAATATCTACTGTGTGCCATTGGGAGGGCAAAGATAATTTTCTAAAAGGAAGAGGGGGAGACAGAAGGGGTTACATTACCAGCTGTTTCTCTAGGTCCTCCTTCCCCACCACCTTTGCTCTTCCCCATGCCAGGCATCCTTCCCAGCTTCCCCATCTCCCCACCTCCAGCTCCAAGGGGCTCATTGACTGCTCTTTCCAGATAACTTGGCCTTGCTCCAGCTTCTCTGACAAAGTGCTCAGAAAAGCGGGAGACTTAATTTTGTTGTGAAATATAACAACTTTTCATTCTTTTGTATAAAGACCATCAACTGCTGAAAAAGAGTTGCCCTTCTTAAGACATATTATGAAAAGTCCAGTGTTCTCTTACAATATTTCAGTAAAAAATTAAGCTCCTAGAAAAGTCCAAATTGAAATACTTTAACAAAAGAGAAACATTCTATTCCAATTTACCCAGTTTAATACCTCTGCAGGATACTGTTAAAGTGACCATAGTCACATCGTTTCCTCTTTACCTTTTAGTGACAATATTCTGTCTATATGTGGTACACATTTCAGAAAACATCTTTGCACCCTTGGACCTAGAATGGGGATCAGGACATTGCCCCCCATTGGAGTTGAAATATTTTCTGACATGGACTCAGTTGAAACCTAAAATAAACCTTGGTCTGTTAAGAGTCTTTGTGGATTTGGAATCAGAGAAACTTACGGTGTAGTCCTGGGGTCTTGAGTGTGATGGTTGATTTTATGCATTAACTTTGTTGGGCCGTGGTGCCCAGATATTTGGTCAGACATTATTCTAGATGTTTCTATGAGGATGTTTTTTTGGATAAGATCAACATTTCAACAGGTAGACTTTGAGTAAAGCAGGTTCCGCTCCTCATGGAGTGGACCTCATCCAGTCAGTTTAAGGTGTTAAGAGAACAAAGACAGAACCCATTTGAGCAAGAGAGAATTCTGCCAGCAGACTGCCTTCAGACTTGAACTGCAGCTCTTTCCTGAGTCTCCAGCCTGCCAGCCTCCCCCATTAGATTTTGGACTTGCCAAGTCTCCACAATTGTGTGTCAATTCCTGAAAGTAAATAAGTCTCTTTCTCTCTCTCTGTCTTTCTCTCACTGTTTCTCTCTGTCTCCCTCTCTGTCTCTCTCTCTCTCACGTACACCCTGTTGATTCTATTTCTCTCAAGAACCGTGACTAATATATTGGCTGAGATGCCTCAGTTTTCTACACCTTCGTTTTCCCAACTGTAAAATGAGGATTATATACTTCACAGGATTTCTGTGAAGATTCAGTGATCTAACACTCAGAGCACAGCCCAAAACATGCTAAGCACCCAGCCAGTTTTAGTCATTGAATGGTTATCTGTTGGGTTTTTGCCTTGAAGAAGCCTATCAATTTTATTCATGAGGTCCACTTAAAAGATTTTGGACAATTTAATAATGTAGTAGAGCTTCATTTTTTCCATCCCCCACCTAGTGTTAACTTCCTAATGTCAAGGCTGTCTTCATCCTCTCTCCCTTGTATTTCCTACTCGTTCCCACCACTTTTCTGCCAATTCAAATTCTACTTATTCTCTTTCCTCTTCTCCACAAATATCTCCCAGAATGTGAGCCCAAACTGTTTCCTGCCCTCTCTCATCTTCTATAGCACTCTCCTGACTTCCAACATGATATTCCATCTTCCAATTCATTATTTCTCTTTCCTATTTCATTAGTGAACATTCCCTTTAATCTATCAGGATAAGCTAGGCTTTGCTGCAGTAATAAATAATGCCTGAAATCTCATTAGCTTACCATATGTGAGGTTGGGCTACACCCCAGAGATGTCCTCCGTATGGTGACTCAGGGCTCCAGCTGCTTTCTTCCTGTAATTCCGCCAGCTCGACACATGACCAACACCATTGCTACCAAAAGGAAAGACCTAGCAGGAGGGCAATCTTGGGTGTTTTTAAAGGCCAGGCTTGGTTGTAGCTTATTTATTTCCACTTTGGTCCATTTGATCAAAACCCAGTTATATAGTCCCAACCCAACTGCAGAGGAGATAAGGAAATATAGTCTTCCTGAATACCCAAGGATAGGAAAAGGAAATAGGGTTGGTAAAAACATAACATTATTTCTGTCAATAAAGTTGCAAATCAAATTGTCAAATAGATATTTAAGGTCCACAGTCATTGCTATGTATGTTGGGCACCATAAACAAAATAAATGATTTCTCTCAAAGACCCTACCATGAGTAGCAAGGACAAAATACAGCCACAAAATATGAAATTATAAGGGATGCCTGGGTGGCTCAGTCCATTAAGCTTTGGCTTAATCGAGCCCTGTGTGGGTTGAGTCTTCTTGTCCCTCTCCCTCTGCTCCTACCTCAACTCATGCTCTCTCTCTCTAATAAATAAATATATAAAATATTTTAAAATATGAATGATGAAATAAGTCACAGTTTGACCAACAACAAACAAGTCTCATACCACAGTGTATGATTAAAATTCCAAATGAACTGCACAGACAATAATTGCTACAGACATCTAGAAAAGACAGAGATCTAGTTATCTAACAGGGTCATCAGGTGATAAGGGGGAAGTGGAATACACTGAGTATTGAAATAACAGTAAGATTTGATTGAAAATAAGTAGGTGTGCAAGGAGACACTCTAAGTTCCCCAGAGGCCAGTTTGTGTCTTTTCATTTACCTTGAGGTGGGCGTCTAGTAGATTCAAAATAAATATATTTATTGACTTGAATTCTTAGAGCAACAGTTCTCAAAATGTGGTCCAGAGACACTTTGGGGGGAAGCACAAGGTCAAAACTATTTTCATAATAATATTCAGATGTGATTTTCTCTTTACTCTCATTCTCCAAGTGTAGAGTGGAATTATTCAGAGGCAATGGGATGTGGTATCTTAACAGATTGAATATCAGGAGCAGATGTGGTGGTAAGCCAGTTGTCCTCTATGAGGCCAGACACTGAAGGATTTCAAAAAATGTAAAATAATGCCATTCTTCTCACTAAATTTCTTTTGTTGGGGAAATATATTTTCATAAAATATGTTAACATGCACGGGGTTCTTGTTATTTTAAGTGAATTGATAAATAAGTATTTTAGAATTTTCTCAAGGTTGATTTGTAACATGGTAAACATTGATAGATATAACACACCTAAACAAAAGCTCCTTGGGGTGCTCAATAATTTTTAAGAGTATAAAGGAATCCTGAGACCAAAAATTTTGAGAAACTGTGTCTGAGAACATAAAAATAGAAATGGAATCTA
Organism: Ursus maritimus; assembly: GCF_017311325.1. Taxonomy (NCBI): domain Eukaryota; kingdom Metazoa; phylum Chordata; class Mammalia; order Carnivora; family Ursidae; genus Ursus; species Ursus maritimus. Next base: position 3,507,912 of record NW_024424675.1, read on the forward strand.
CATGTTTCTGCTCTGAGAACCAATGCAAAGCTTGTTTTTCACATTTCCAAGATTTTTATATATCCAGATGTTGTCTCAAATGCTCTGTGCTACCTAAAACACTCTGCAATCATTATCACCATGTATAATTCACAGTTACAAATGAACATGACATTGGTGAACAAACACACAAACATGTTTGCTTATATGTGCTCCTATCTTCATTGAACTTCAGAATTTAGCTCAGAAATATAGGTACAAAAAGGCAGTACAGGACAGTAGATAACGAAAAGATATATTTTTAAGGCCTGAATAGGTACACGTTGCTAAATTTATTCATAAAGATTTTTTAACTGTGAACTTTCCCACTATATGTTCATACCTTAAGTTAACCAAAGAGATGTGACAATGAGTAGAGCACCCCAAAGTGTGTGAGAAAGAGGATCTATGTCATATAACTTGGGGAGCATTGGGTTAAATTGAGCTAAGCAGACCACATTTCTGTGGCCCTTTTAGAGCTTTCTTGTATGCCCTGTCTCTAAATTTCTCTAACTGTGGAACCCCCCTGCTTTTTCTTGCAAGGCATTATGCAGGCTCTGTACCCCTCAGAAATGCAAGGAAATGATGTTACAAATGTTTAAATGTGTACAGGCTGCTACTGATGTTTTAACAAGCTTCGGCTGCATGTACTTAGGTTGCCAAGAACAGGATTTGACCAAAACCATGAATCTAAATCCATACTTGTTATTACATGGATTTAGATGACAAATCCCATGCTCTAAAATATAACCCCAAATAGTCAAAGCCTGCTAGAACATTATTCACTTGTAAAGCAGGTATAAGATGTCCTAGATCCAGCACTATGAAAGAGTCCTACTGCATTTCATTTCCTAATATGACATCTGAGAAAACTCTGGCGGATTTCTGTTTAAGGCCACAGGTTGTATTGTCTCCTAAAGCAAAAGACAGGGAGTTGACAGAACGCACATATTTCAAAGAGTTGAACGGTAATAATTCCTTCTGGGGGTATAAATAGGGGAAGCTGGATGGAAAAGACCTTGTTTAAAGGATAATAAAGTGTAAAGCACTCAGAAGTGTTGAAGGTAAGACCTCAACCCTACAAGCTGATAAGCAGACCCAGACTTTTATTTATAGTGACATGAGTGACATTTATCTGCCTTTCACTAGAACATCTAATCCACTTGTCAAGGTGTGTCTTGAACGGAGACCTGGTTTCTGGCCACAGTTGGCAGGCTTCGCATACAAATGTGACTACCCTGGCTGAAATTCCCAATTGAAAAATACATCAATGGGATGTGAAATTATTGGTAAATGTATCAACTCAATTTCAATTTGCCTCAGAGAGGACACTGTCTGAAAAGGGTCTTGGCATTGTGATAGAAATTATAGCCTGTCCATGAAAGTAGAAGTGGAGATGAATTACCAAGGGGTTCACAAACCCCAGTGTCTCCCTCCTTAGTCCCAAAGTACAAGCATAATAAGGCATGGATGTCTCTTCCTTACCCCCAGTTGTTAACACAGTCCAGTTTTAGGAGCTGAAAATCTGGATGAATCAAGAACACTTACAAAAACTGCCCAGCTGCCATGGTTAAGGGAACTGTCAGAGATCCTGGTTACAGTGCTCTCTTAAGGAGCTTGTTATAGATGATAAGATGAGGCATGACCACATTTAAAATAAAGTAGTGATAAGCAATTTGAACGGCAGTTCAAAAAAAAGAAGGCCATGGTTATCTCCAAACAAATTAAGCACACAGAACTTACTAGAAGACTTCAGAGGAGGGAAAGAAAAAATGGTTGCTGTGGGTTGTTGGTCCAGCATGTATTTATGGAGAAAGTGGGAATGGAAGCAGATCTTGATGGAAGAGTGAAATAAACAAGATCTTCAGCAAAATTGACATGTTATTAATTCCAGGCCATAGTGATCCCTTCACACACACACACATACACTCACACATGCATGCACACACTCTCTGCTCCTCTATTTCTTCTTCATATCCATACTGCCATCTGTTCTTCAGTATAGGGTCTGTGTTATGGGACTTCACCTCATCTTCATACTAGATGACAAGCACCTTAAAAAGTCTCTTCTGTCTCCTCTTTGCCTTGTGTAGAGCTGTACCCAAATATAGTTTTTCCCTACCCATCAACTTTATTGGAGTATAATTTACATACATTAAAAAACATCCATTTATATGTATAGTTCAATGAATTTTGACCAATGTATACACTTGGATAACCACCACTACAACCAAGATGTAGAATAATTCCATTGCCCCCAAAAGTTCCCCTGTGCTTTTGTGCTATGGCAACTCCCTCCTCACCCCTGGCCTCAGGCAACCTTTGATCTGCTTTTCGGTAGATTTGTTTTTTTTCTAGAGTTTCCTATAAACTAACTCATATCACTTACAGTCTTTTGTCTAGATTCTTTTACTCAGTATGATGTTTTTGGAATTCATCCATGCTGTGTGAATCCATCATGTTTTTATTGCTGTGTGGTATCTCATTGTGAGGAGGTACCATAATTTGGTTACCCATTCACCAATTGATGGATATTTGAGTTGTTTCCAGCTTGTTGGAATAAAGCTCCTGTGGACATTCTTTACAAGGCTTTTTTAAAAATTTTTTTAGGAAGTACATTTTTATTTCTTTGGAGCAAATTTTATTTTTTTAAGGCTTTAAGTCCTATTTATTTATTTATTTTTAATAATAATCTTTTATTATGTTATGTTAGTCACCATACAGTACATCATTAGTTTTTGATGTAGTGTTCCATGATTCATTGCTTGCATATAACACCCAGTGCTCCGTGCAATATGTGCCCTCCTTACTACCCATCACTGGCCTATCCCAGTCCCCCATGCCCTCCCTTCTGAAGCCCTCAATTTGTTTCCCAGAATCCATAGTCTCTCATGGTTCATTCCCCCTTCTGTTTACCCCCATTTCCTTCTTCCCTTCCTCTAAACATGCCAAACATGCATCTAGGATTTGAGAAATCCTTTTTTTTTTTTTTTGAAAAGGAGGGGACTACAAAGGAGATCCTCTCTTCATAGACACAGTTTACAAACATTTAGTGAGCATCTACTACGAGCAAAGCTTTATGGAAGATACAAATCTGTAGTGTCTCTGCAGGATTGGTGTGAGTCACTGCAGCAGTATATAAGGGGGGAAATAGCAGATGGCTCTTAGAGAGCCTAAAGTATCTAAGTGGGCTGATGCGATTTGAACTGAAGCACAAACTGGAAAATTGAAATGTACGGTTCATGACAATTATAAAGAGGAAGAGAAAAGAAAAAGAGAGCAATGCAGCCCACCCTGCCTCATTATTCATTCATTGCTTAAGCAGATAAACTTAAAATCATCCATTTGGTGATGCTGAATTTGAATGAAGTCTATTGCTATTAGAAACATCATCATGGGCAAGATTTGGCCCCATAATGTCTCCAGGGCTCAGCTTGTGGTTTCTCCAAGGTAATGCTAATCATGAAGATGGGGACTAGGATGGAAAGGAGAAGAATCACATATTTTAAAAATCACCGATAGCTGATTCTGCTTGTAACACAATGAGATCAATTTGAAAGAGAAAATACGTTAGTAATTTAGTGTATAAAGTGTGCAAGCACCATTTCTCATTTCTTGCCTCTTTTTTTTAAAACCTGATTCACACTGTTCTGTGAATCCTCATATTCTTCTCTGAAATGAATCTTCCACCTGAACTAGTGTGTTTCTTTGTCCTAACAGATGTTACTTAAATAGAATCATTCAAGAAACTTGAATAAGAGCTAAAACATAGAATCGGACTCTTGTGTTATGCAAAAATGAGTCATTATTTGGCTTACGGCTGCACAATGTGTGCTGCTCATACTCCAGATGTGGTACAGCATAATAGCAGAATGCCTTAAATTAATTAGCACTCTCAGAAACGCAACAAAGGTAGGGATCCCAAAGCTTTTCGGTGAGTGAATAGCAGTAAACATGTTTCTATCTTTCTATCATGGAATCACTTTCTTGAGAATTGGCTCAGAAATCTCTAGCTTTTACAGAAAATGCTTTAGCTTTTGCGGGGGAGGGGGGGAGAAGATTTTATGACACTAAAGACCAGGAATTTTTTTCCTACAGCTGATCCGACTACCCAAGGCAAATCAAATGACTGAAAAACTCCAAAAAGAATGCATTGTCCTTCCGTGTAGTACATAGAAATTCTGCCAACATGTGAGCGTGAATTTTATTGTCCAACTCATAGTCTCATTTCTAAAATCTCAATCATTTTTATCCAGCCAGCCTTGTCAGGCTAGGAATGATCCTTTCTGTAAAGGTGCTACCCTAGAGAGAGGGGCTGTCCTTCTCCAGAAGAATAAAACACCTGGAGCTTTAACTTTACCTAGTGACCCGAGTCATAGGCCTGACTCCTAAACCTGCTATTCTGTGACCTTGAATAAACCTCTCCCCTCCTTTGGCTCCTACCTTCCTCCCCTGTAAAATGAGGAGCTACACCAAGTTACCTCTAAGGATCCTTCTTGCTCTAACGGTTCAGAATTAGATGCTCCTTCCTGTGACAATTGTGATCTGCATTTAATATGTTGATATATATGTCCTTATTGCCACTTGTTTTCTGCTGTGTGGGTCTTCCCTTCCTGGAGCCATTCAACACAGTCAACAATATTTGACAAACTTTGAGCATCTGATGTGTGCTGGACTCTGTTGTAGGTGCTGAGTGTTGGGCACAAAATGCCTGCTCTCTTAAATTTTACAGTCTTATCTGGGGTGGGAGGTAGAGTAGGAGAGAGAGAGAGTAAATTAGTGAAAAAACAATGTGCAATATTGTGTTGGGCTGTGATAAGTGTTTTTATTTTACTTTAAAACAGGACAAAAGGATGGGCAGTAATGGTGAGGTGAAGCCTCTATTCTAGGGTCAAACAAGATCATTTTTCCATTTTTAAAATTGAGGTATAATTGACATACCATAGATGAACAGTTCTTAAATGTTCAGTCAATGGGTTTTGGCAATCATTCAGACCTGTGATTGTGTTAGAACATGTCTGAAAGTTCTGTGGCCTTAGTGACTTAATTCCAGTGCATAGAATGTGACAGAAGGGACACAGTATGACTTTTGAGGCTAGGTTAGAAAAGACAATACATCTTCCACCTGACACTCTCTGTCCTTCTCTTTCTCTCTCAACCTATCCACCATGCTCTGAGGAAGCCAAACAGCCACATGGAGAGGCCAATGTAGGTGTTCTGGCCAACAGCCCCAACTGAGGTCCTGGTCAACATCAATGTCAACTGCCAAATATATAAGTAAATGAGCCTTTGGATAATTCCAGCCCCCGGCCTTCAGGTTCTCTAGCTGAGGTCCCAGACATCACAGAATACATTGCTCCTACTGTGTCCTGTCTAAATTCCTGTCCCACAAAAACTCTCAGAGTTAATAAGTAGTTGTTTTACCTAGCTGAGTGTGGGGTCAATTTGTTACACAGCAATAGAAAACAGAAATAACATCCACGTGGGAATCACCATCCAAAATAAAATACAGAACATTTTCATTCCCTCAGAAAGTTCCCTTGTGCCCCTCCAGGCATTCCCCCCTCCACCCACAGGCACCTCCCTCTAACTTTCACTGTCATAGATTAATTTTGCTTATTCTAGAGAGGGAAGGCCCTCAGGATGAAATGAGTTTTGATTAGACACCCTCAGGAAGTAAAGGAGTGAGTGATACAGGCAAAGATCCATGGGATGTAGGCAGAGGGAACAGCCAATGCAAAGGCCCCCAGACAGGAATATAACTGGGGAATTTGAGAAACATCAAAAACTAATGTGGCCTGAATGAGGTGAGTAGGAGATGGGAGCTGGGAGAGGGAGCAAGGATCAGATGAGGCAGAGTTGACAACCATAGTGAAGAATTTCGGTTTTAGTCTGGACAAGAGGAGAAGCTACTAGAGAGTTTTTAGAATAGGAGAGATATGGTCCGATTTATGTTTTCAAAGAAGTCTGGAAGTTATGTGGAGAATTATGAGGTGGGAAAAGTGGAAGCAGAGAGAACTGTAAGAGTTAAAAATGACCACAAATTCTTTGCTGCTCTTCCCATCCAGAGGTGGAGTTTATTTCTCATTACTTGAATCTGGCCAGTCCTGTGACTGCATTGACTACGGGAATGCACAGCATTAATTCTAACTGCCAAGGCTGTGATTTAAGAAATCTCCATTTTCCTTTCAGTGCAGCTCCCTCGTAGAACCCGTGTTGTGTGGCAGCCTAAGCAGTTACATGGAGAGTTGAGGTCCATGTGGAGAAGTTGAGGCCAGTATGGAGGCCACTGGCTAATAGTTCCAGCGCAGCCCCCAATTGGGCTGTCATCGCAAGCTGCCAGCCATGAGAGTGAGGTCAAAGTGATCGTAGCTATCCCACACCCCAGCTGACATCACATGAAACTGTAGAACTGCCTGGTCAACCCACAGAACCATGAGAAATAATAAATAGACTGGTGTTGCCTTAAGCCATTAATTTGGTTCATTACACAGCAATAAATAACTGAAACAACCTGTTAGTAGACTATTAGTCTGGGTGGGAAATAATGATGGCATGGCTGAGGGTAGTTGTAGAGGAGACCATAAAAAGAGAGATGACAGGATTTGTTACTGTGGAATAAGAGAGAGAGAAAAGACATGGGAAATGCCAAGGATTTAAGCCTGAACACTTGGAAGAATGGAGTGGTCATTTACTGAGATGGGAAGAATGCTAGAAGAGCAGGTTTGGGGAGAAATCAAGATCAGATTTGGACATGTCGAATGTGAGATGCTGATTAGACTTCCAGGTGGAGATGTTGAGTAGGCAAGTGGATCTGTCAGTCTGAAACCCAGGGCAAGAATTTGGGCTGAAGACATAAATTTGGAAGTCAGCAGTATGTAAGTGTTATTTAAAGTCATAAATATGGATGTGATTACTTTGGGCTAGTATTGAACAGGAAGGGAAGAGTTGTGAGCACTGAGCCTCCAGAGAGCTTCAATATTTACAGGTCACAAAGATGAGGAAAAATTTCAAAGGAGACTGAGAAGAAGCTGTCAGTGAAATGAGAAAGAAATCAAGGGACTGTGTCCTAGAGGCCAAGAGAAGAACATGTTTCAAGAAGGAAGAACAACTATACCCAATGCAGCTGAATGCAGCTATGAAGTCTTCTGTTGTACCAATCATTTTGTATTTGTTGAAACTTGCTCTGTGGCTGAGTATGCAATTAATGTTTATTAATGTGTCTTCTGCAGCAGAGGGGTGCAGTATTCTGTACAAGTCAGATAAAGCCTGCTAATTGTATTCAAATCCTTTATATCTTTCATTATTCTTTTGGTCTGTTTGATCTATCCATTACTGAAAATAGCTTGTTAAAATTATCCACTAATGGGTAATTTTATATATTTCTCTTTGTAGTTTTGTCAGTTTTTTTCCTTTATATATTTTGAGGCTATGTTATTAGGGGCATTCAGATTTAGATTGTTTACATTGTTACAGTGTTACATCCTTATGAAGTGATTCTTTATTTTGAGAAATGCTTTGTGTCATAAAAATCTAATTTGTATAGCACTCATACAGCCAAACTAGCTCTCTTTTGATACTTGTCAGATACATAATTTCCCATTCTTTTTCTTTCACCCATTCTGTATTCTTATTTTTTGAGTGTGTTTCTTTCAAATGAAAAATAAGGTGTTATTTTTTTTTTTAATCCAGCCATCTCAGTCCAGGTGCCAGACAGAGTAAAGTAGCCATCCTGGACGTTCAGCCCTAGTAAGCATTCAGATGACACCAATTTCAGCCATGGGGTTACCACATGCAAGATCCCAGGAAAGCACCACCAAGCTAATCCCAGTCAACCCAAAGAACTGTGAGAAATAATAAATCATTGTTTCAAGCAATTAAGTTTTAGAGTGGTTTGCTAAATATCAATAGGTAACTGAAGAGAGAACTTTCTAATATCAGAATAAATAGAATAGTGGAAATAAAAAAAAAGGAGCACTAATAACTTGACTATATATAAAATATTAAACTTTTGTATGTTAGATTAAAAAAATATAGAAAGATAGTGGCATATTTGGCTCCCAGTGTCATGAGAAGCCAAGGGCTCTAGGCCCCTTTTAGCACCACAACAGCTAGATACTACACACTTTCGGAGGCATTGCTAGGTTCACAAGAAGTTGCTGAGATCTTCAGGGCCCTTTCTCCTTCCTTATCCTCCAAACAAACTACAAACTAGAGTTGAGCCTAGTGGATCTGGGAGCCAGGGATTGGGCAGCCAAAGGCCAGAGCAGGAATGCTTGAGGGCCCAGGCACAGAAGCAAGGTGGAAGTGGGAGAGAGTGGTGAGTCATGTTGCAGCCAGTGATGGAGTCTAACAGCTACAACCCATCAGGAACAAATCTAAAGTCCAACAAAGTTAAATTTGATAGCATGCTATAATGAGGAGAGTCCCTCACCAACAAAGGAAGAGGCAGGGATATTCTAGGTTTGGGGAAAAATGGACTTTAGGCAAAATCTGAATAGAGTGGTATTTTGATAGGCTCAAAGCAAAGCCAGGTTGTGTATGAAGGAGTTTATATTAGTCTGGACTGAGAAGAGGGCCCAAGATCCCATTTACTTGGAAACCACAAAATTAAGGTAAATGGTACTGTTGTATAGGGTAGACGTGGTGGCTGCTTGTCTTTGTCAAAGTGACCCACGATGTTCATCCTCAGAGCCAGACAGATGCTATGTTCTCAGTGATAAAGATTCACGCAGCAGAATTTATTTTTTGGAAAAGAACAATTTTAGAGAACAAGGTTTCTTGGCACCCTGTCCTTTTTGTTGGTTAGCAAATTGGCTTTTGTAGGTTCTCACCAGAGTTCTTTAGCGACTGTTTGTTGGAACAGCAAGGAGGGGACGCTGAGATCATTTTTGATCTAAACCCTCCATGGGGGCTGAAGTAGTAGGTAGAGAACATTTCAAGGCAGTACTCTTTGTAGGAAAAAGGAGAAGGGAGAAATGATTAGACAAAGATGGTATATTGATATAAAGGAATACTGTAGCAATTTAAAAAGAGGTAGAGTTCTAGGTAGCAATATTTTGTCAACTGTAACACTTTTGTAACCAAAATTCCTAAATGTAAGGGCATATTTGTAAATGCACAGCAAAACATCTCTAAGGATACTTACCTACTTACAGTTTGAATATTATAGAATGAGAACCTATTCATGTGTTACTTGGACAATTAAAAATTTTATAGGGAAACTAGAAAGAAACAAAGCTAAAATTTCTACTGCTTTCTTGGGAAGCTAAGGCTATAGTGTTTATTTTCTTCTGTGTTTATATGTCTACATTTGGTAGATTTTTAGATATTTTTATATGGTAAATAGGGCAGTGTTGGAATAACAATCAAAATAAGAAAAGAGATTACCCAAAATGAAAAAAAACCAAATAGAACATGTTCATTAAAGGGCATGTGAAATTGTACAGCAAGTTCTCCTGAGCACGTTCCAGACTCTTCCCCTCATTGAGTATAAATACTTCCCAGGGACTGTGTACATGGTGGTGAGGGCAGAGAAGGCATGAAGGACCTCTGGAACCATTGTTCTTTGGAGACCCAGAATTGGCATAGTAGCCTAAGATGGATGGCCAAGAGGTCCTCTAAGAGGTACAAGCATCTCCATGGGGTCCAGCTGGCTTGATCCAGAGAGAAAGCAGTTTCCATGGAATAACAACTGTGTGGCCAGGACCAGTCTAACTTGGATGTAAGTTGTTTGCCACAGTGAGGACCAGCTGTAACCACTATTCTCCTTTCCTTCTCTGCCTGTTTCTGCTCCTGCTCAGCTCCTTGGCTGGTGGCAAGCTGGCAGGGTCAGTATGTAAGCCAATTGACCAGCTGCAGCTGCCCAAGTGTGACATACCCTATCTCGGTTCCCTCTTTGTATGACTGATCTTCTGAGAACAGAAGTAAAGCCAAGGCTTCCCTCAGACGAAGGCTACTCGCTTTTCTGCTAATACTAGAGTCCAGGCCTCTCCACTCCCCCCTTTGGCTTCCTCAACCTCTGGATTCTAAGAGTCCTGATCAGTGTTAATTGGCCAATGGATTGGACCTTGGCAGTGCCCAGAAGTCAGACCAGGGCTTGTCTCTGGGCAGCGTAAACAGAATGTGAGGTCTGAGCATTAACTTTCCATTTGTTAAGAGTTCCTTCCTGCTCCAGGCCCAAGACCCTCATTTGGACCAAGAGAAAGAAATCCTGAGAGACTAGACAAGAGAGTACACTCAAAGCTAGAAAGATTCAAGACAGAAGGAGTACAAATAATGCCCCAGGGGAAGGCAAAAAAAAATTGCTTTGCCATCTAAGTAAAACCCCTTATAATGTTTATTCTATTTGGGACTGAGGAGATGACCTCTGAGCACAAGGGTTAGTGGTGCCCAGTATCAGAAAACAAGAAAACTTAGGTTTTTAAAAACTTGTTTCATTTTTAAATAATCTCAAACTCTCAGAAAAATTTCAAGACTAGTACAAAGAATCCCATTTACTCTTTATTCAGATTCGTGACTGGTCCATATTTTGCCACATATGTTTTAGTATTCTTTCTCTCTTTCTCTCTCTCACATGCACGTTTTTTTCTGATCCCTTTGAGTACAATTTACAGATATCATATTCCTTTACCCCTTGATATCTGAGTGCTTTTTCTAAAACAAAGAAATTTGCTTAGACAATGATCAAAATCAGGAAACTATCAACACAGTAGTTTTATTTATTTTTTATTATGGAAGTATAGTTGACATGCAATATTTTATTAGTTTCAGATGTACAACACAGTGATCTGACAGTTCTAGACATCAGTGTTCACCATGGAAAGTATAATCACCGTCTGTCACCGTACAATGTTATTACCACATTAATGACTTTATCCCCAGTGCTGTGGTTTTCATATCCTTGACTTATTTTATACCTGGAAGTTTGTACCTCTTAATCCCGTTTACCTGTGTCACTCACTCGCCCACCCATCTCCCCTCTGGCAATACCAGTTTGCTCTTTATATTTAAGAATCCATTTTTTGGTTCTTTATTCTTTTGTTTTGTTTTTTAGATTGCATGTATAAGTGAAATTGCATGGTATTGTCTTTTTCTGTCTGACTTATTTCACTTAATATAATGCCCTCTAGGTCAATCCATGTTGTCACAAATGGCAAGATTTCATTCTGTTATGACTGAGTATTGTTCCATTGTAACAATATCCACATCTTCTTATCCATTCATCTATCGATGGGCACTTGGTTTGGATTCAATATTAACCAAACAGTCATCATTTGAATTTTGCCCTCAGTCCTAATAATGTCCTCCATGGCAGATTTTTTCCAGACTGGGACATAATTCTGAATCACACATTTGCACTTAGTTCTTGCCTCCTTCAGTCTGGGACTGTTCCTAATTCCTTCTTTGTCTTTCTTGACCTTAACATTTTTTGGAAATACAGGCTAGTCCTTCTACAGGATGTGCCTTAGTGTGAGCTTATTAATTTTTCCTCATGATTAGTTTTGGATTACACATTTTGGGAGGAACAGCCCAGAACTGACGTTGCTTTCTTCTTGGTGCATCAGAGATCGGAGACAATTGTTGGTGATGTAAATACTGATCTCAAGTTTCTCCACTGTAAAGTTAACTGTTTTCTCTTTGTAACTAATTAGTAATTTGAGAATGAACATTTTGAGAATAGATATCACATTTCTAATCAAATGTTCATACACTATTTTTAGCATCCGTTGATGATTCTTGCATCACTATTAATATTATGATGACTGCAAAATGGTGATATTTCTAACTGCCTCATTTCTTCTACATTTATTAGTTGTCATTCTATGGAGAAATAAATGGGAGAGAAGGGAAAGTGCTTTTTTATAGTAGAATGCCAGCTAATGTGTACTATCTGTAGGCATACACATATATACATATACATAATATACTAATAATGTATGTGTATATATACTTTCTATATGAAGTTTACACTATTAATTGACATTCTAATATCTAAAATTTACATATGCATGTGTATGCTTACATCCATACACACACATATATATGCAGTGTGTATATAATAACCATGGGATGGTAGATTCTTGTATTTATGGGTTATAATCTATTACTGTCAGTAATTATTTTGATGGTCAAATTGTTTCAAATTTGGTCAGTGGGAACCTCTTCAAGATAGTTCCTACATCCTTTTGATATATTTCCATGATTTTTAGAGTCAGTCCTTTCTTTCCGGCACAAGAAGTTGTTCCCAGCTCTTCTTGAAATTTCCATGCCCCAGCACTAGAATCAGCTATTTCTCCAAAGTGCCCTGGAACCTTATATGTTCAGAAATGAAACTAGGTCTAATGGAGGACCAGAATTGTCTATGTCTAAAGCTCTTGAAATTGTCCCAAATGCTCCATTGGGATATCCACGAAGCATCGCATCTTGTTACAATAAAAGTGGAAGTATCCTTTCATTCAGCACTAACATTCCATGTAAAACGAAATTTTATCTAATTTTATTTTGTGTCTTAATTATTTGTAGTATAACACACTGAAAAATACTTATTAAAAAGAGACTTTTGATGTACTCTATATGTTTAAATGTCTTATGAAATTTAGAACAAAATGTAATATGGTTTCCTACCTTTTGTTTTTGGATAAAATGAATATTTTCGGGCACATAATGGAATGAGTAAGCTTCTATAGGCTCATCTGAACATTTTCCTATCCATTATGTAGAGTACTGTTTGTATGGGAAAATGCTTTCTGACAGTAAAAACAACCAATTCGTAAATGGACTTTTTAAAAAAGATTTTATTTATTTATTTGACAGAGATAGAGACAGCCAACGAGAGAGGGAACAAGCAAGGGGAGTGGGAGAGGAAGAAGCAGGCTCACAGTGGAGGAGCCTGATGTGGGGCTTGATCCCATAACGCCGGGATCACGCCCTGAGCCGAAGGCAGACGCTTAACCGCTGTGCCACCCAGGCGCCCCCGTAAATGGACTTTGAAAGATAAATGATTCATAAGATAGTTTCAAAAGGCAGTTGAACTAGCCAGTGAAGTTTAAATTCTCCATTACTCCTGAAATTCTTTTGCTTCTATTCGCCTGTAATTACCTTTAATTGTGAACCAACACAAAGCTTGACTCTGAGTGGAAGCTGTAGGTGGAAGGCAGCCTTTTAGCATATGACTCAGCTCTTCTGTTCTTTTCCACGTTCTATCAGGGGTCAGTTCAGAAAATACTTGTCTAATGAACTCAGGGAAAAAAGGGATTTTCTACCATGCCACATAGTTTGGAGACTTAGTATGTCCAAAATGTGAGGAAGTGCAAAGAACACAAAGTGAGAGAGGGTAATTGATGTCACAGAGATTTTAGGGAATGGTCTCAAAGTGTGACCCTCAAAGCAGCAGTAACAGCATCTCCTGGGAACTTGTAAGAAACGCATATTCTCAGGTGCCTGGGTGGCTCAGCTGGTTAAGCGTCTGCCTTTGACTCAGGTCATCATCTCAGGGTCCTGAGATTGAGCCCTGCATAGGGCTTCCCACTCAGCAAGGAGTCTGTTTCTCCCTCTCCCTCTGCCCTTCCCTCTGCTTGTGCGCTCTCTCTGTCAAATAAGTAAATAAAATTTTTAAAAGAGAAAGAAAGAAAGAGAAAGAAAGAAAGAAAGAAAGAAAGAAAGAAAGAAAGAAAGAAAAAGAAAGAAAGGAGAAGAAAAGAAAAGAAAGAAAAGGAAGGGAAAGAAAGAAAAAGAAACACATGTTCTCATTCCACACCCAGACCTCTGGATCTGAATCTTTGTGATGGGGCCCAGAAGTATTGGTTTTGACACTCACTCCAGAGGATTCTGATGATTCTGATGCCACTCAAGTTTGGAAATCAGTGTTCTAATAGGAGTAGGGTGGGAGGTCAGAGCTGCACTGCTTAACAAGCTAGCTGGTTTTCCAGTGGATACAGGCAGGCAGCAGGTAAGAGAAGTATTTAATGCTTAAGGGGGCAGGCTCAAACAGCTCTAGGTTTGTCCAGATCCAGGTGTTCAGGTGAACCAGAACCTGCAGGAAAAGCTCCAAGTAGAACGTTTTCTATGTTTACAGAAAATCCACATTGAACTTTGTTTTGAGATAAAGTGAGGAATATTAAAAATTATAAGTTAATTTGTGGGGTGCCTGGCTGGCTCAGTCAGTGGAGCATGCAACTCTTGATCTTGGGGTTGTAAGTTCAGGCCCCGTGTTGGGTGTAGAGATTACTTAAAATATTTAAAAAATTATAAGTTAATTTGAGCAAAATTTGATTTGAATCAGGGAACACCAAACAGGAAGTGATTAGGAACACTCCATGTACAGGAGGTAGGGAAGGACTTGGATAGAGAAGAGGCAGAAGCAAAGCAGAGAAATTATTTGATTGGCTGAAGCTTGAGTGGTTGCCTTATTTGGAAAAGTCTAGTTGGCTGCAATTGGTTATCCTTAGGTTTTGATTTCTAAACTTTGAAAGATTTACAGGCCAAGGTTTTGGTTTGCTTACGTAGGCTACTAAGGCATTAAAGCTACCTCATTGAGTGGCCTCCTTGTTTAATTAATTTAACACCAGTGAGACCAAAAATAATTTCTTTTTTTTTTTAAGATTTTATTTATTTATTCGACAGGATAGAGACAGCCAGCGAGAGAGGGAACACAAGCAGGGGGAGTGGGAGAGGAAGAAGCAGGCTCATAGTGGAGGAGCCTGATGTGGGGCTCGATCCCGCAACGCCGGGATCACGCCCTGAGCCGCAGGCAGACGCTTAACTGCTGTGCCACCCAGGCGCCCCCAAAAATAATTACTGTTTGCTATCTCTACTGGCTCCCCAGCCTAAACTTGATTCTGTTTCAAAGCAGAGTTTTTGGGATGTTGGTTTTCTCCTTGTTGAGTCTCACCTGACAAGTGAGAATGTGGGGGTTCCAAGGGAATAGCTATGGGAAACCCTAGCAGAATAATCTTATGTGGACCGAGGGCTGGTAGGTGGGGATGAAGGTGGAGGGAGCTTCTCCCTGACTTTGTGGTCTGCCGTTCACAGGCTGAGGAGCATCCCCCAACTCCATCCCCTCAAATGACAATGTGGCCAATTCAGAATCTTTGTTCATAACCATGAGGATGGAGAAAGAGGACCATAATCCCAAACTGAAGCTATAATAATATTTGACATCTATTTACAATTTCAGGATTAAGCATTCTGCTGTCCTAGAAAAAGGGACTGGTGTGTCGGCAGATGGATGCAGAGTTACAATGGAAGGGCCAGGAATGGTCTTGAAAAGCCTTGCAAATAAGCTGTGCAAACAGGACCCAGTGTGCTATTCTGGACTCCTGTGGGCCAACGTCATCTCCCACTTTCTGCAAAGAGAGGCTCAGAGTGACTTAAACCTTAGGCTTCTTCAAGAAATTACAAAACTAGGAGTTGTGACAAATGCTTTCCTGGCCAGGGCAGCACAAGCAGCATAAAGATCCAAATGCTGTGTATCTAAAGATGAGTTCAGGCCAAGACGGGCCTCGGAGGGAAAATCACTGAGTCTCTTTCTGCCCACTCAAAGCCGGGCTTGAGAGTCCTACTGGGCTGAGAGGCTCTTCAAGGATCTCAAGTTTGCCCAGCAGGGATGATGTTGACCTTCCGTTTTAATCAATGGTTCTTCCCCTGAGGCCACACAGAAGATGGAGCCTGGAATCTATCCTTTTGCCTTCTTTTCTCTCTCTAAAGCCCTTCCTCAGGTCTTGCAGAGCTGTTTCCTTAGGAAGAAATAGGTAAACATTTATATCTGACTTCCACGATCTTAGGAATAGTCTGGGGTGGAGGATGGAGGAAAAGAGCTGTCCAAACCAAAATTCATGGACCCTTTTCCTGCAGGTAGAGGACTCAAAAGAAAGGGACTACACCTTAGAGAACTGAGATCACAAACAAATCTTTCAAAGTCCTTGTACACATTCTGGCATCTATTAGAATAAAATAATGACTCCCTCACATAATGTAAAGGTAGTAAAAGCTCACCAGGAACCTTCAGGATCCTTCCATGCAGTATCAATAAGAAGCTTGTGAATTTATTTGGCTTTGGGCTAGATAATGTATAAACCAAGAAGAATTATAAGAATGTATGTCTGGTTCTTCATGCAAGAAAGATATTTCTGTTTAGTCCCATGACTAGGGTTAATAGATTCTTGTATTCTGGACTGTTCCCTGTGTCTGGAGATGTGTTACCATATCTTCCACCAACAGAGGCAGAAAGGCCCTGGGTTTATTTACTTTCACTCTCTTGATACCACTTTGCAAAAACTGTTCTTCCTTCCTCTTTTCTTCCCAACCACCAGGTCTTACTCTTTCTAAGCATCACCCAGAGTGATTTGTTTCTACTCAAAAAAGGTATACTGAAGTAAACATGAAGGGGCGAGGGATTCACGTAAGGGAAATGCACAGCTTTGAATTACTATGGAGAGAAAGAAATGATCCACCAAGAAATAAAATAAGAACATGAATAAGACCCATGAAGAAGCCAAAATACCAAATACCAAGGACAATAAGTGTTTATGTATGACCATAACTGAAAATAATATATGTGAAAGTACTTGATAACCTAGAAATGACTAGGTTAGAATAGCATTCACCACAAATGATAGCTCCTATTAAAACTTAGGACCTGTGAGAAAGGTAGAACAGGTGTTGCTCCCCATTCTGAGAGGAGCAAAGAGCTTCCCAGATAATAATCACAGTAGGATTTCTAGTTATGATCTTTTTCTTCAGTAATTTCAAGAATTCATCATGTCTATAAAAACCAAATGCAGTAAGCGCCAAGTAGCTTCTGCAGCTTAAAAAACTGGCTATAAGAATTTATCTGGGTACAGATAGCAAAATTCAAATGTGGACTGTATGTTGAATGGCATTGTTGAGTTAAATGTTAATTGTCTTAAATATAGCAATAGTACTGTGATTAGGTAGGAGATGTCCTTATTCTTCAGAGATGCAGGCTGGAGGATGTAGAACATCAGGGAAAATGGGTGCCATAGAGGAAAGGGAGAAGGAAGATATCAGAAGCCCCCACTGGTCTGCTCAAGACTCCACTCAGTCAGATGGAAAACATACTGTTTTGCACATCTCTTGCTGCATAAATAAACCAGTCTGAAACATGGAGGCTTAAAGTAACAATTGCTTGTTTGCTTCCAATCTGCACTTGGGGCAGGCTGCTAACTTCTGCTTCATGTGGCATCACCTCCTGTGCTCAAAGGGTAGAAAGCTGAATAGAATGACTTGCTGTTGTCAGGTTCCTCGGTTCTGCTCCTCAGATCCTCTCATGTGGTTGGCTTGGGCTGCCTCACAGCATGATGGTCTCAGAGAAGTTAGATTTCTTAGCACAGCAGATTGTTCCCCTAGAAGTGCAAAGCTTCCAGACCTTGATAAGTCTTAAACCTAGAACTAGCACTGTGTCATGTCTGCTGCAGGTCATAGGGCCGAGCCAGGCAAAGACCAGAGGGAGAGGCTCATTGTGGGGAACAGTTTGCCACAGATAGGGATCAGAAACTGTGGCCAGTGAAATTTCCTGTAGGCCAGCAACTGCAAGAGTAGAGCACATGAAAGATGACGATGTTTCAAAAATCTTTGGCTCCTTGATCACTGTTGAACAGTAGTGACCAAGCCGTTCCATGAAAACAGGGGGAAAAGTTATCCTTATTGCAGCTCCTGACAATTGAAGAAACTCATATGTATTGAAATATAAAGTGTTTCCCAGACCTATCTGACCATGGTGCACACTTTTTATCAGAGTATCATTTGGGACATAAGGACTGTACAGACTCCAATTTGGATGACAGTAAATTTCTTTAAATTTAATAGCACTTAAAAAACTATGGTAAAATACACATAACATAAAATTTACCATCTTAACTATTTAAAAATGAATAGTTCAGTGGTATTAAGTGCATTCCCATTGTTGTGCAACCATCACCACCATCTATCTTCAGAACTCTTTTTGTCTTACAAAACTAAAAGGCTATATTCATTAAACAACAATTCTCCATTTCCCTCTCCTCTCAAGCCCCCAGCAACCACCACTCCACTCTGTCTGTGATCTAAGTACCTTATGTAAGTGGAATCATACAGTATTATTGTGTGTGTGTGATTAGCTTATTGATAGCCNTTCCTGCTCTCTTTTGGTTACTATTTGCATGGAATACATTTTTCCATACTTTCACTTGCAACCTGTTTGTGTCTCTAGATTTAAAGAGTCTTTTGTAGATGTCATAGAGTTGAACCATGTTTTCTTTTTTAAATCCATTCTGCCAATCTCTGTCTTGAATGGAGAGTTTAGTCCACTTACATTTAAAGTAATTACTGATAATGAGAGATTTACTTATGTCATTTTGATGTATTTTATATGCCTTGTAGATTTTTTGTATCTTATTTCCTGCATTACTGTCTTCTTTTTTGTTTAGTTGATTTTTTGCAATGAAATGTCATTCTTTTCATTTCCTTTTGTGTATATTCTATAGCTATTTTTTTGTGTTACCATGGGGATTACTCATCCTAACATGATAACATTCCAATTGGAATTTATACCAGAATAACCCCAGTAGCATATAAAACCTCTCAACCACTTTCAGTTATTGGTGTTACAAAATTACATCTTTATACATTGTATGTCTAAAACCATAAACTAGTAATTGTTTAACAACACATCAATCTCTAAAATTATGTAGAAAACAAAATGTGGAATTATAAACTGAAGTTACAATAGTAGCTTCTAAACTAATAGTTTTAGAAAATGTATTAGTCTCTTAAATCATGTAGAATACAAAAATTGGAGCTATAAACCAAAGTTAAAATAATACTAGCATTTACAATTGTTCATGTATTTATCTTTACTGACATCTTTATTTCTTCATACAGCTTCCACTTACTGTCTAGTGCCCTTCCATTTCATCCTGCAACATTCATTTTAGCATTCTTGCAAGGCAGGTCTAGTGGTAATGAACTTTCTTAGCTTTTGTTATCTGGAAATGTCTTAATTCCTCCCTCCCTGGGACAGTTTTGCCAAATATAGGATTCTTACTTGACAGTTTTTTTTCTTTCAGCACTTTTAATATAACAGCCGACTGGCTTCTGGCCTCCAAAGTGTCTGATGGGAAATCCGCTAATAATATTGTTGAGCATCCCTTGTAGGTGATGCATTACTTCTCTCTTGCTGCTCTTAAGATTCTCTCTTTGTCTTTGAACAGCTCGATTATTATGTGTCTATAATAAGATCTCCTCGAATTCATCCTACTTGGAGTTTGTTGAACTTCTTGGATGTTCATATTAATGTCTTTCATTAGACTTGGAAAGTTTTGGAGCATTATTTCTTTAAGTAATCTCTCTGCCTCTTTCTCTTTTTTCTCTTCCTGGGACTCCCATATGGATATGTTGGAACATTTTATGGTGTCCCACATGTCCTTTAGGCTCCATTCACTTTTCTTCAGTATTTTTAATCTCTGTTCTTCAGACTTGATCATTTCAATTGTCCTATCTTCAAGCTCACAGACTTTTTTCTTCTGGCTGCTCTGATATACCTTTGAATCACTCTAGTGAATTTTTCATTTTAGTTATTGTAATTTTCAGTTCCAGAATTTCTTTTTAGTTTCTTTTTAGGTTTTCTATCTCTTTATTGATATTTCCATTTTGTTCGTATATTATTTTCTTGACTTTCTCCCTGTCTTTCTTTTGTTCTTTGAGCATCTTTAATACAGTTGTTTTAAAGTCTTTGTCTAGCAAGTCTGTCTTCTGGTCTTTCTTGGTGATGGTTTCTGTTGCTTTCTTTTTTTTCCTTTAAATGGGCCATATTTCCCTATATACCTTGTGATTTTTTTGTTAAAAACTGGACATTTGAGTCTAATAATGTAGTAACTCTGGAAATCAAGATCCTCCCTTTTCCTCAGGATTGCTGATTTTTGTTTTTGTGTTTTGATTGTTGTAGGCTATATCCATGCTGGGGATCAGCTTGAGGCATTAACTTAAGGCCTTCTCAGGTCTTTTTCAAAGCCTGTGACTTTCCCTGGCCATGCATGGTGACTTTTTTAGTTCCTTCATATATGTTGTTCCTTTTGAAATTCCTGGACTTTATTTTATTTTTTTTTAATAATGATTTTTTATTATATTATGTTAGTCACCATACAATACATCCCCGGTTTTCGATGTAAGGCTCGATGATTCATTAGTTGTGTATAACACCCAGTGCACCATGCAATATGTGCCCTCCTTACTACCCATCACCGGTCTATCCCATTCCCCCACCCCCCTCCTCTCTGTAGCCCTCAGTTTGTTTCTCATAGTCCATAGTCTCTCATGCTTCATTCCCCCTTCTGATTACCCCCCCCTTCTTTATCCCTTTCTTCCCCTACTGATCATTCTAGTTCTTATGTTCCATAGATGAGAGAAATCATATGATAGTTGTCTTTCTCTGCTTGACTTATTTCACTAAGCATTATCTCCTCCAGTGCCGTCCATGTTGTAGCAAATGTTGAGAACTCGTTCTTTCTGATTGCTGAGTAATATTCCATTGTATATATGGACCACAACTTCTTAATCCAGTCATCTGTTGCAGGGCATCTCGGCTCCTTCCACGATTTAGCTATTGTGGACATTGCTGCTATGAATATTGGGGTGCATATGGCCCTTCTCTTCACTACGTCTGTATCTTTGGGGTAAACACCCAGTAGTGCAATGGCTGGATCATAGGGTAGTTCAATTTTTAACTTTTTAAGGGACCTCCACACTGTTTTCCAGAGTGGCTGTACCAACTTGCATTCCCACCAACAATGTAGGAGGGATCCCCTTTCTCCACATCCTCTCCAACAATTGTTGTTTCTTGCCTTGTCTATTTTTGCCATTCTAACTGGCATAAGGTGGTATCTCAGTGTGGTTTTGATTTGAATTTCCTTGATGGCTAATGATTTTGAACATTTTTTCATGTGTCTGTTAGCCATTTGTATGTCTTCATTTGAAATTCCTGGACTTTAAATGTCTGGCTCTCAAAAAGGGGAAAAGGGAAAGGAGAAAAATGAAGGGGATAAAAAGAGGGAAAAAAGGGGTACTGGCCCTCGAATTCTCCTGGAATTTGCTTCAGCTGGAGGGGGATGGTCTTGCAACATTGTGAGGAGAAGTGCAACAGTGGTCACCTGCCTGTGTTTCTGCATCTCCAAGATCAGAAGCAACAATCAGCAGTCAGAACACAGATCCTCATTTTTGGAGGACAAGGTCCTTATTGCCCACCCTGGTTCCCAAAAGTTGACTGAAGCTGTATGCCATATGGCTGAGAGTGGGGAGGCGGGGCTACCATGTTGGGAGCTGAAGTTGACCAAAATTAACTGCAATAGGCATTAAAATCTTCCTCTGGAAGTTGCAAGCCTTGAAACAGACTTCAGAGTTCCAAAATAGTTACATCAGTCAGATTCTGCCAGTGCAATCACTGCCTAGGTCAGGGACAGATTCCTGGTGCTTCCTACTCTGTCATCTTCCCAGAATCATTTCTTCTCTTGTTTGGATTCTTGTCCTCCAAACATGGAGGATGACTTGCTCTTTGGATAACTCTGGCTTTTCTGCTGCCCATCTTCAGTGCCAACATAACACCTGTCACCTGAGTCTCATGATGTATGTTGATAATCTCTCTTCTCCCACATCCTCCTAAGGGAATCTGAGGTTCAGTGTCAATGTGGAGTCAGAATGTGAGACTCAGGAGCCAATATGAGCTCTCTTGGTATGAGAAAATTTTAATTGCTCACAGGTAAAACAAACAAACAAACAAACAAACAAACCTGGTCATGTACTTCCTTTGGCACATGTGTGCCCAGAATAACTGAACTCCCACTTGTCCAATTTCTATTCATCCTTTGAGACTCAGCCAAAGTTTACCCCCTTACCTAAGCCTGATAGGACCCACTCATAGGCCATATATCTAATTTTTTGGCTGTATTTCAATGGAATGGCAAATAATAATCTTATTTAATACTTATTGGGTACCTACTAAGTGAATGATATTGTGTTGTGTACTGGCATTCAAATATAGGCTTGTCTGACTCCTGAACCTGGGTGTTTAACCATTTCATGATTTGGGCTCTCCAGAGATGTTCCTCTAACAATATTCAGCACATAGTATTGTGTGGGAAAGACTGCCAGGTTTCCACCAAGTTTTTTCTCTCTGGGAACATGGCTGAGCACCTGGAGATTGTTTCCCAATCTATTTTATAGCTAGGTATGACTAAATAAACAAACATTCACTGACAGAATGTGAGAAATACCCATGTCATTCCTTAAAAGAAAATTCCCTTCCTAGGACTTTCATTCTCTATCTCCTCCTGTGTCTGCAACTCAGTTTCGCCATGCAGACCAGGATGATGACCTAGGGATGGTGGAGGAAAAAAATGGAAGGGACCTAGATTTCTGCATGTGTAAGAGAAGAGCCACCTGCCAATCCTGGGTCTGTTAAGGAGAAAGAAATAAAATTCCATATTCTCAAAGCCACTGTATTTGGGGGTCTATTTGTCACAGCAGCTAAAATCTCACCCTAAACCATTTGCATGTAGATGACCTGTTTCTTTCCTATGAGTCAGGGAAGTCCTTGATTCATCTCTCCATATATTTGGCCTGGCACAGTGGCTGGGGCATAGCAAGTACTCCAGAATGAATGCTCTTGTTAAACAAGTGATTGAATAAATTGTTACTTCTTATATTATTGCAAAAATGCCTATGAGAAATGTATAAACATTGAGACTGGAAACAGGCATATCTGAAAAGGGAGAAAAAACTGGTTCTTGGCAAGAACTGAGACCAGGATGCAAGACTGACAGCATTCTTGTTGCACCAGAGGGAGGGATGTAGTTTGATTTCAGTTGATTTCATACGGTTGCCATAAGTATGCTCCCAAGTACTACGAAAACCTGGCCAGCAGGGTCCTATGAATACCATTTAGTAAACTACCATGGTGATTAAACCACAGGATGCTGCACAGTGACTTCCTAGCTCTTTTCTCCAGCACATTCCCTCGGTTGAGAAGCATCCAGCTTTAAATTTGGGAAGGCAGGAGATGGCAGCCGTACTGTCCATCAGTATCATCTGTCGCCATCTTTGAGCTGCCAGCGTGACAGCTGGGGAAGAGCAGGATCAGGTTGACTGGCAGAATGTTTTACATCTAATGAGTTTGTGCACAATAATAGTATAATAAATAAGGCTCTAGAGGAACTCGGTTATCGCTTGCATTCCAAAAGTGAGATATGGCCTTACCAGAAGCTCACAGAGCCATCTGTCATCAAATATTAGTCTTTGTGTCAATGGCTGGACTGGCCTGAGGAAATGGAAAACATCAGTGCAATGAGGCAAATGACGACACCATGTCGTTCAAAAAGATTTAAAGGGAGCTACCTTAAGGAGCCAGAGATTTCCAGATGATTCTGAAATAAATACACAGAACCACTACCAGAAGCAGTTAGACTTGAAATCTTGGCTGCTGAATGTTAATGAGTGTTTCCACTGGATGAGTTCAGTTTCTGTCACTCGGGGTAAGTTCTTGAGTAATATAATCCTTATCTGCTTGGATTTGGGGCTGGAATTATTGCAATCTTCTTTAATGTGTTTTTGCCATTTTGATACATCGAAATCTGATCGTCACCGAAGCACTCTGCTGATGACACAGCCATAGTGACAGGAATATTGAAAGTGGACGAAAGCTTGAGAACTGGATAAAAGCTGTTAGGATTCATAGTTGTTCGGTTTCCTCAGTTTTTCTTGAGGAAAAGGAGGAGGGCACTCCTCAGCTGTCACCAATAGAGAATTTGGCCCTAAACAAATCTTGTCGGTCAATAACACAATTATATTCTGAGAGTAGCAAACCACATGATAATGAGAGGAGTCTGGGAGGATGCAGTGGCAACCAACCATTTAAAAAGGAAGTGCAATTAGAAAAGCAATTCACTGAGATGAAAGGTTCAAGGACAGCCAAATCCCAGTGGCAGCAAATGTCAGGTCTTTTAGCCAGGACTGGCCTTGATAGGATTTATGCCAGAATTGTGATTTCTCACTGTTGTTGGAAAACTCTGCATAGGCTTCTGTTGGGAGTTACAGGAATTGGTCCCGGGGGACAGACTTCATTGAGGTTGATTTCAGTCATTCAGACTCAACAGAATTATCCCCTGAATTTGGCTTCCCTGTTCAGAACAATTCTTCCCAAGTGTATTCCAGGAACAGTACTGGTAGATATTTACAGTAGGTATGGTAGGTTGGTGCTCAGCAACCATTCCAGCTCCTTGTGGTATGCTTGCTATACTGGAGAACCTGAAAAGCTAATAATTACATTTTCTAGATTCCCTTGAAGGTGGAGTTCTTTGTGATTTAGGCAGGTCCTACCAATCAGTTGTATGGGATTTAGACAGCGTTTTCTTTATACTGGCTAGGATTGGGGTTTGGTGGCTAATGGGCACAGAGTTTCAGTTGTACCGGATGAAAAGAGTTCTGGAGATGGATGGCAATGATGGCTGTACAACAATGTGAATGTCCTCAATGTCACTGAACTGTACCCTGAAAAATGGTTAAGATGGTAAATTTTATGTTATGTGTATTTTACCTGAATTTTAAAAACCTTAAAAAATCATGCCACTCTTGTGCACATATGAAAAGGCAAATATCAACCAATTAAATATGTCAATGCTTTCCTAAAACTCCTTCACATACAGAATGTGTGCCTTCTAAATCGTATTTTGATTCAAAGTTGTTGATGTCCAGGATTTTCCCTGTTTTCTTTCTCTGTGCCATGAAGCGTGTTGGCAGTGTAACATTTAAGAGTGCTCCCCTAGAGTCCCCATAATTTCATTCAAGTGGCTGACAACTGGCATTCTGTATGTTGGTGCATCAGCACAGGCAACGACGCCTATGCCCCGAGTGTTGACTGGGCAACATGTCACATGCCAATTGCATAGTTGTTCAAATGTGGAAAAAAAAAAAAGCATGTGCAGTAGCAATGAAATATTTTTCCTGTTATTAGTTGGGCTGGATGAGCTTAAGATAAGAGTGCAATATGCTCTCTCTAGATGGTAAACTCTTCCTCTATTTAAAACCCTTCAATGGCTTCCAAACACTGGTCAACAGAAGAAAGTCCAAACTCCTCACCATGGGATACAAAGCTCTTCATGACTCTTTTCTTTAAAAAATTATAAACTATTTGCAGAGAACAGCGTAACGTGAAGAACATGAAACCACCACCCAAACTGGACAGCTATTTGACAGGTGTTAACATTGGGCCACATTTGCCTAGAATGCGTTTTAATCTAAAGAAATAAACTGTTACTGATACATTAAAGTTCACTTCTCTTCCATAGTGTCTTCTTTTCTTTCCCAGAGCTAATCGCTTTCTTGAAGATGTCATGAACTCCTTGCATGCATGTTTTTGTACTTTCACTATATACAAACCTTTCCCTCTCTTTCTGTAAACAACACACTGAATTGTTTTATGTTTTTCCACTTTTACATTTATCAACTGAATAAATACTTCAGCAATGTGTTTCTTATTGTTTTCCTGTTGGTGGGCACTAATGTTTCCAAGTTTTTGCTATTTCAAACAATACTACACTTAAGTTTTTGTCTCTCTTTGTACAACGGTGAGAGTTTCTCTATAGCAGTTTTGTTCCATAGAGATGTCAGAGAGCCACAACTGTGAGTCATGCAGTAATTTTACATTTTCTAGTAGCCACATTAGAAAATGTTAAAAAAACCCAAAACCCTGGTGAAGTTAACGTTAACAATATATTTTAACTCAGCATATGCAATGTATCCATGTCAACCTATAGCTGATATAAAAGTTAATGAAATAATAAAATAATGAAAAATATAATGATTTTACTTATATGTGGAATCTAAAACCCAAAACACACAAATAAGCAGAAACAGACCCATAAATACAGAGAACAAACTGGTGATTCCACAGGTGGGAAGAGAGGGATGGGCACAATGGGTGACGGGGAGTGGGAGGTACAAGTTTCCAGTTATGGAAGGATAAGTCATGGATGAAAGGCAAGCATAGGGAATATAGTCAATGGTATTATACTAGCATTGTACGGTGGCAGATGGTAGCTACATCTGTGGTGAACAGAGCATAATGTATTCAAACAATTAATGAAATATGTTATATCATTTCTTTCATACACAGTCTTAATTCAAAATGAATTTCTCAGTTTGGGCTAGCCAAACTCTCAAGCGCTCAAGAGTCACACATGGCTGGTGAGAACGGTATTGGACAGTGTGGCTCTAAATATTTAGAGAGGGAACCATAGGGTCACAGGATATGATATGCCATCTGTAACCTTACTTGATAATGTAAATGTGTTCTTCATAGTTTATGAAAGTCCCTCTTTCCTGCTCTCCTTCCCAATGCTCAGAGTGATCCACCTCCAATCTTGGCCAGTCATGAAATGGAACCTCACTGTACTATTTTTCTTTTGCTGTTGCTATACTAGTAAGTCTAAGTACATTTTATGTTTACTGATCATTTGAATTTCTTTTTTTATGAACTGCTCATTCTGAACCTCCATTTTCTACTGAGTTGTATTTTTTTTTTTGATATGTGGTTCTCTATATATTCTCTATACAGATCTTTGATAGGCATATATCCTACATATTTCATCTTCTAGCCCATGATTTGTCTTTTCATAGTGTTAGTGCTTTGGTTATACAAAATATTTTCATTCCAATGTGGTAATTATCAATATTTTCTTTTGTGAGTTGGTGCATTTTTCACTTGGGCTAAGAAATTCTTCCTTGTTCTGAAATCATAAATTGCCTATTGTTTTTCTTTAAGGGTTTTCAAGTTTTTCTTTTTCACATTTGGTTCTTTATTTTATCTGGAATTTCCTTTGTAAGAAGAGTGAGGTAGACGGGGCGCCTGGGTGGCACAGCGGTTAAGCGTCTGCCTTCGGCTCGGGGCGTGATTCCGGTGTTATGGGATCGAGCCCCACATCAGGCTCCTCCACTATGAGCCTGCTGCTTCCTCTCCCACTCCCCCTGCCTGTGTTCCCTCTCTCGCTGGCTGTCTCTATCTCTGTCGAATAAATAAATAAAATCTTTAAAAAAAAAAGTGAGGTAGAAATTTAATTTTACCACCTCACACCCCTTAGGATGGTTACTATTGAAAACACAGAAAATAAGTGTTGGCAAGGATGTGGGGGAAGGTGGGACCCCTATGTACTGTCCTTGGGAATGTAAAATGGTGCAGCCACTGTGGAAAGCATGCATGGTGTTACAATGATTATTAAACAAACAACCCCCCCCAAAACAATATGACGGTTCCTCAAAAAATTAAAAATAGAATTGATAATCCATATGATCTAGCAATTCCATTTCTAGGGATAAATCCAGAACAGCTGAAATCAGGATCTTGAATAGATATTTGTACAACCATGTTCATAGCAGCATTATTCACAATAGCTAAAACATGGAATCAAGACAAGTGTCCATTGACAGATGAATGGATAACCAAATGTGGCATATACATACAATGGAATATTATTCAGCCTTAAGAAGGAAGGAAATTCTGACATATGCTACAGTGTGGATGAACCTTAGGAGATTATACCAAGTGAAATAAGCCAGTCACGAAAAGACAAATACTGCATGATTCCACTTATATGAGGTACTTCGGGTGGTTAAAATCACAGAGACAGAAAGTAATATGGTGGCTGCCAGGGGTTGTAGGGAGAGGGCATTCAGCATTTTAGTTTTACAAGATGACAGAGTTCTGGAGATGGATGGTGGTGACAGCTGCACATTGTGAATGTATTTAATACCACCGAACTGTACATTTAAAAATGGTTAAGATGATACATTGTATGTTACATATATATTTTGCCACAATAAAAAACATTGGGGAAAAATGTACTGGGGGAGGTGGAAGGTCATCAGATGTTAAGTGAAAAAACGAATTAATGGTGAGAAAGAGTGAGGCAGGAAGAGAGAAGGGCCTTTTCTTTTTTTTTTTTTTTCATCTGGATAGAGAGAAGATGTTAGCCATGAAGAGATGGCAATGAAAGGAAGACAAGGGAGCTTATACTTCAATCTCAGCAAACTAGCAATCTTAGCAAACACAGCCAGGGGAAGAAAGAGGTTGAGAAGGGCTGGGGTGGTTAGCGTGCTCTCCTAGGGAATTGCCAAAGGGTCACTGAGGATGTTCCGAGGCACCGAGAATGAAACATGGCTGAACAAAGAGTTTATGAACTTACACCATCCCACTGCCTCTACTTGGGGAAACAAGACCAGCCATGGGCCAGTGCGTGACCCTCCAGAAGTTGAAGCCCCTGGAGACCTCAAAATGGATCAGAGAGTTGTCTGGTGAACACAGAAGAGCAGAGCTTAGCCATCCACTTAGCCAAGCCCTCCTATCCCTTGCACTGTTATTTTCTTTGTGTATTTTAAAAAGTCGATTATCTTCTTTTCCCTAAAATGTATATAAAAAGGAAACTATATTATTTCTATTCATTTTCAATCAGGGTCACTTGATATAAATAGAAACTAACCAAAAAAAGAATATTAAATTTAGCTGGAAAATTTGCCTGCAAAAGGTGTCGGGCCCCAGGCCCACTCTACCACTATTCAGAATAAGTGTTAGCGAAATGGCGGACCAAACCGAGGCTTTCTCCTGTATCATCATCAGTACACACGATATGTGATCTCCAGTAAAGGTGTTCAGATGTAGGACCCTGTGCATTCTGTCAGCACTGCTGACACATACCTAGTTAGTGTCCTGGCTGAAGGGCTGTTTTATTTTCTGATAAGATTTAGAATTAAAAATAGGAATGTTTAAGATGATTTAAAAAGCAAACGTTTATACACAAAGACAGTCTGGAAGAGTATCACCCACTTGTCAATGTTTATTGCTGGATTTTTGTGTGTAGAGTAACTTTAGATTTATAGAAAAGTTGCAAAGATAATACAGAGTTCTTGCACTACCTGGCTTCTAATGTTACACCCCCGTGATCTTACGTTACCATGGTTCATTTGTACAAACTAAGAAACCCACACTAGTACATTACTGTCAGCTAAACTCCAAACTTCCTTTGGGTTTCCCTAAATTTTCCATTAATGCCTTTTTTGTTTGTTTGAAGATCCAACCTGGGATCCCACATTGCATTTAGTTATCATGTCTCCTCTGGTTTGTGACACCGTCTTTCCTCGATTTTCATGACCTTGACAGTCCTGAGAATGGGCCAGGTATTTCGCTGAAATGTCCCTCAATTGGAGATTGTCTTTTTTTTTTTTTCCAATGATTAGACTCTGGTTATGAGTTTTTGGAGAGAACACCACACAAAGTGTCCTTCTCGCCGTGGCATAGTGGGGGCATGACAAGCACATGACCTCTCACTGGCGATATTAAACCATGGTGACTTGGTTAAGGTGGTACCAGCCATATCTAGTGGAAGTGAGTTACCAAGTCCAGCCCATGCTACAGGCGGCGGGTGACGGAAGAATTACGCTCCACTTTCTGGGTCAGAGGATTGGAGGAAGCCTACTTATTTCATCTATTATTTTCCAGATGGGATCTATGTAAACACCCAGAGAACTGTTCCAGATGCTGTGCCTGCTGTCCAGATATCCTGCTGGGCTTCACAAGGGTTGGGGTAACAGGGGGATTTCCCCAATAACTGCCTCCCACCTTTTGGTCCTTTTGCGGAATCGCCAGTGTTTTCCGAAGTTGTTGCACTGTCTCACATCCCCACCAGCAGTGTGGGAGGGAAAAGTTTTCTCCATATGCTCACCAACACCTGTATGACCTGTCTTTTTGATTCTGGCCATCACATGGGAATGAGGATACCTTGTGATTCTGACTTGCATTTCCCTGATGACTAATGATGTCAAGCATCTTTTCACGTGCTTATTGGTCATTTGTATATTTTCTTTGGAGCAATGTCGATTCAGATCCTTTGCTCCTTTTTAAACTGGGTTAGTTGTCTTTTTATTATTGAGTTATAAAAATACTTTATATATTCTGGATACATGTCTCTTTGTAGATATATGATTTGAAAATACTTCTCCCATTCTTTTTGCTTTCCTGATGGTATCCTTTGCAGCAAAAAAGTTTTAATTTTGGTGAGGTCCAATATATCTGATTTTCTCTGTTAAGGGCTTTTGGTATCATAACAAAAAAACCATTGCCTAATGCAAGGTCACAAAGATTTACACCTATGTTTTCTTCTAAGAGTTTTATAGTTTAGCTCTTACATTTGGGTCCTTGATCCATTTTGAGTTAATTTGTACACAGTGCGAACTTCCTTCTTTTGCAGGTGGCTCTCCAGTTGTCCCAGCACCCTTTGTGGAAAAGATCATTCTTTTCCCATTGAATTTTGGTGCCTTTGTCAAAAATTAAGTGACCATATATGTGAGAATTTATTTCTGGATTATCAATTCTAGATTATATATAAATTGATATTTCATTGATCTATGTATCTATGCCAGTCCCACACTGTCTTCAATTACTACAGTTTTTAAGTAAGTTTCAAAATTGGAAAGTGTGAGTATTCCAACTCTGGTGTTCTTTTTTAAGACTGAGCTATTCTAGTTCACTTGGATTTCCATATGAATTTTAGGATCACCTTGTCAATTTCTACAAAAAAACCAACTTGAATTTTGATGGGCATTGCACTCATCACTTTGCTTTTTGATAGCACTTCAAATGAATATGCTAGTTTATGTTTATGCCACAAAATTTTGCTCCAATAGCAATGCGGTCCCAAGTTTTCCCGTCAAACAATTAGAAAGCTTGAAAAGACATGTTTATTTAGGATATCACATACGGACACAGGGTTTTAGTTTGTTTAATGACTTTATTTCCAACAGTTGTTACTGCTTATTAGTCATAAAAATCATCAAAATCATCGGCAGATGTGTTATGGTTTCTAGGACGTAAAGCAGCTTCAATTTCTGAGTTACTGTCATCAGACTCACCCCAGAAGGCTGGAAGAGAAAACCAGACAGCTATTTAACATCTCTCCACTCTGATCAGCTGGCCTTCATCAGCCGGACAGGTTAATCGGACTGCTGGCCTGCAAAAGGCCTACCAGGGACACCAAGGGGTGAGCCTCACAGATGCCTCTGGAATCTGTGTCAGTACTGCACAGAGTCACACATTTCAGTATGTTCCAAGAAAAACACTGCAGAATCTTTCCTTCCCTTTTTGTGCCCAGCTCCTTACTGCAGGATGGGGCTTTAAGATCAGGATTACCATGGAAGCAGGGTTAGCTGGGTGTTTCATCAGGCCTGGGACCACCTCAGCTCAGCTGCTCCTGCACTTCGATCCCCTCTGGTCTCCACAAGGGCAGAGGGGAGAAGGGAAGGCGTGGTGGAGGAAGAGCGGTGAGGTGTGTGCTGAGACCAGGCCGTGGGTGCACAGTTTACTTGGGAGGTGATCCTGGGAACGACGGGAGGGGCTGGAAGAGTGACGCAGAAGAGAGGAACCCAACAGAGGGTGTGTTAATGAGGAGGTGGGCAGTGCCCAAGGGGGCTCAGTCCTGTAGGGCACCCTCTGAAAAACTCAGAACTCTCCTGAAACTGTCCCAACAAAGAGTAAGGAGGTGGGGTTATTTACTGATCAACTTCCATTTTTCATTGGTTGAGGGTTATTCTCAAGCAGGGCCTCCACTCCCTGGCACTCTGGGAGGCCCTGTGGGGGCTGGGCATGCTCCGGTCGCCAGACAAAGCCCTCAGCAGATGCGCAGCTGCCCACCGCCGAAGGACACAGGCACGCCCAATGATCTCCAAGGTGGCTGGACAGGATGTGGGGGGACCCAGTCCACTACACTGACCATCTCCATGATATCTCCGTGGCACTCACTGCCTGCCATTCTGTGATGATTTCTTATATCCAGCCCCATTTCATTCTTGTACCAACCTGGGAATGCCTCCATCTACTGAGAAAACAGGCTGAGACTGGCCCCAATCACAACATCAGTGGGTGCTCAAGCTACCAGTCCCACCCGGGTTGTTGGACTCACAGCCATGCTGTCAATCACAGCCCACTGGGAAGGGGGTCTAGGCCTACAGGAATAGAGTGAGCCCAAGCTCTGCAGGGGACGTGCCGCAGCGTTGGCATGCAAGGTGGCGGACAGCCTCCCTGTGAGCTGGGGGTTCAAAGCTGAATAGGAGCTCCCAGGAAAAGGGAAGGTACAGCATGAGCAAAGGCACAGAGGTACAAGTGTGGTGTCCAGGTACATCTCATTTTCCGGTGATTCGCAGAGATTGTGTTTTTTACAAATGGAAGGTCTGTGGCAACCCTACATCAGGCCAGTCTATTGGCGCCATTTTTCCAACAGCATTTGTTCACCTTATGTCTCTCTGTCACATTTTGGTAATTCTCTCATTATTCCAAACTTTTCCATTACTATTATATTTCATACAGTGACCTGTGATCAGTGATTATGACTTGCTGAAAGCTCAGATGACAGCATCTTGTAGCAATAAAGTGTTTACTTAATTATTCTTAAAGTATTTTAAATTAATTAATGTTAACTAACATTTTTTAAAGACATAATGCTGTTGCACACTTAAGAGACCGCAGTATAGTGTAAACACAACTTTTATAGGCACTGGGAGAGCAAAAAATTTACTTGGCTTTATTACAATCATGGCTTTATTGCAGTGGTCTGGAACTTAATCTGCAATACCTCCAAGGTATGCCTATATTTGGAAAAAGCTGGTTGTAACTTGACCCAAAGAGGACAAGACCTTGGAAGGAACTGAGCTGGAAAGTAGGGAAGGGCCGGACCACAAAGGGAGAGAGTTACAGACTCTATCCAGCACCTAGTGAGGGGCATTAGTAATTTTTCACCAGAAAGGTAGAAGGTTCAACGAAGTTTTAGATGCTGGTGGCCAGGTGGAGGGCAATCAGGACTTGGGGAGGGGCTGGATGTGAGGAAACCAGTTAAGGAGCCCCGTCATGTCATGAGCAGTGAGTACTTGTGGGGCATTAGCTGTGAGGTCGGGGACAGAGGCAAAAACCATTCCATAAGTAGAATATACCACTGCTGGCAATCAGTTGGATATGGAGGCCAGGATACCCTGCAAATTCATACTTGCAAATTAGAATGCTAAGCCACGGTGCCCCACGGTACCCCCGTGTGTTTTTGGGTCCCAGCCTGTCACTAAAGAAAGGGGCCTCAAGCAGCCCTCTGATCCCCTCAGAGACTACACCACCCCAGGGGAAGCTGCAAGGACCCCCTGTGATCACAGGCACCTTCACAGTCTTTACGTGAGGGTGCAGAAAACAAATAAAAGGTTCCCAACAACTCTCGGTTAAAACACAAAATGAATTCTCTTACCTTTAGACTCTAAATTGGTAGTTAGTTTCTTTTCATTTTCATGTCTGAAAAATAAAGACATAGCCTAAGTCCTGAAAAAATATGACAATCAGACTGGTATTTTTACAATGAGCACATCAGTGAAGAAGCACGTGTGATGCGCTGAAAGGCCAGGCATTTTATGCATGCTCCCCAAGTCTTTTTTTTTTTTAAGATTTTATTATTCATTTGAGACAGAGAGATAAATATAGAGAGAGACAGAGCATGAGCAGGGGAAGTGGCAGGCAGAGGGAGAAGCAGGCTCCCCACCGAGCAAGGAGCCTGACGTGGGGCTCAAACCCAGGATACTGGTATCATGATCTGAGCCCATGGCAGCCACTTAACTGACTGAGCCACCCAGGCGCCCTCTCCTACTCCCCAAGTCTTAAGAGCAAGAAGAAAATGTCAGGACTGCAGCGGCCAGAGGTATTTGCTGATGCCGTGGTGCGTAGGTCCCTACTGTGACAGCATCACAGGGTCCCTGGGTGTGTTCCATGCTGGCTCTGCAGAGACCAGGTCAGACTGCTCCCTCCGGACGCCGCTTGCAGCGCTGGACAAGGAGCACGCAGTCAGTGAGGCAGAGCACTGACTTCCTGTCGACAGCCCTCTCAAAAACACGAACATGCAAAGCTTTGGCACTTTGAGACAAGTTAAAAGTAAAATACTTCAAGTAGAGAAGCCAGGATGGAACACAAGGAGAAGCTGGTGAGGAAGTTAAGACTCATCTCCGTCAAGTCAGTGATGGCGATCCTTGACAAGGGAGTTCAGAATAAACTCTCAGCATGCTTAAGTAAATATCCTAAGGCATGGTAGAGAAAATCCGAAGTGTCCTGGACACTGCTGTGCAGGCTTCTGGGTATCCCATGCACAAAACACTAGTGTCTCCAGTATCTAATACCTGGCAACGTGCTCCTGCCAAGGTATTTGCTGGCTTTCAGATTTACAGATTATTTCATTAAAATGGATTCTGTCCAGTCTTTTAAACAAGTAGAATGAAGGAAAGACAGACCCAATGTGCCCGGTGCCTGCTCCTGGCCGGGGCCGTGGTCCTTTTGACATAGGAAACCCTGTGAACTCAGCTTCTCCCTCCCTATGGCTAACCTATGGCTTAAAAATCTGCCGTTTGCCATAGCTGCCATAAGGTATGGGTTTGTTTGTTTGTTTTCTGTAAAATAAGCTCCACTCAGGCATCATTTTTCTAGCCTCAGTATCTGTCAAGCTTCCGTTAAACTTGGTGCCTGTTTCATGCTCTGCCATGGGACCACCTAGCAGCCTGCAGCTATTTCCCCAGGCAGAGGGGGCAGCCCCACGGCCATCTGAGAGGGCCTGGTGCTCAACAGCAGTCATGGAGGCAGCAGGGAAGGTGGCCACCGCCCACATGGGTCCATCTGACATGAAATATTAGCGCCCCCCCACACACTAAATGCAACTACTGGGTAGTTTGTCTACTGTTTACCTACTTCCCATTCCATGAGGACACTGGTCCAGATGTCAGGGGCAGAGGTGGATTGTGACAATGCTGGTGGGGTACAGAGAGGCTAATTTTCCAGCTGTAGTCCAAATAATGAGAGCTGCAGGGGTAGAGGGCGAGATCGCCAAAGGCTGGGAGAACTGGGAGCACAGGGTGAGGGATGGGTGGCTGTAGGACCCCTGAGAAGGCAGGGCACCTCCTGGATTCTGCTTTGAAAGCTGGAGCAGACCTCACAGGCCAGGATGGAGGAGGAGGAAGAGGTGGGATTTGGTAGCAGGGATCCCTTGGCAAGAGCAAGGGCATAATGGCTGGTGAGCTCAGGCCAGATCCCAACGGCCCCCGCCACTTTTCTGAGCTCCAGAAACGTGGCCCGGTGCTCATGTGCTAACTCTACTTGGCTGCTTCCAAAGTGCTCTGTGGTCAACATGCCCATCCGTGACCAAATTCACGATCTCCCCAGTGTGGTTCCCTTCCCCTGCCAGGCCAGGCCCCTCCTGTCTCAGCCAATGGCACCTGGACCTTCTGTTCCCTCCCCAACCCTTTCCACTCCTGTGCCCTCTTGCATCCAATCAGCCCCTAGGTCCCGCCAATGTGTCTCCCAGTACTTCCTGAAGTCCTTGCTCTTCCCTCTGCACTGCTGTTACCCAGCCAACTACATCAGCATCTCTTGCTTGGACTTTGTAACAGCCCCTAACTGGTGATGCCACAAACACTGTGTCCCCTACAGCCCATTTTCCACTCAGGAGCAAGAGTGAACATGTCAAAACACAAACCTGATCACTCTACTTCCTCCCTAAGGCCCCTCGATGCCTTCCCATTGTTTTTTGACAAAAGCCCTAAATCCTGAACAGCACCTCCAAGGCTGATCCAGACTTGTTTGGGCTCGTCTGCTGCAGCCTCCCCATCCCTCGCCTCCCGCACCGCCACCACTGAGTCCTCATCCATGCTGCCATCTCACACGTATCTGTGTAACTAATGCATGTGTGACCACTCCCCTCCCGACTGTGAGCTCCGTGAGGGCAGAGACCCTACCTGTTTCGGCTCTTGTGGGTAACCCACTGCTTTGCACTTAGTGGGTGCTCGGGGATTATGTATGGAATGAAAAGAGGAATGTTACCAAGAGCAGGGCCCTGCTTAAAGACACTTGACTGATATTTGCTGACACAGTATTTGATTTGCAGGTTTCTACTTAGGGGACTTCAGAATCAGGTTGCTCAAATTCCTTACCGGAAACGTGCAAGAAATACGTTGCAGAACTAAATGTGTGTAGTTCACCCACTGAGAAAGGCAGATCATGCTTCCAGGTGTTTCCTAGTCCATCCCCACATCTTTGGGGCAATTATTTTTCCCTGTGGGAAACCATCTCTGCACGCCCATTCCAAAGTTGATTTGAATCACACATACAATTCTTCAGGTCAACAGTTCTTTCAGAGTCGCACCTAATGTGTGAAGCTCAGATGAGGCCAGTGGGCATGCTGGGAGAACTTTCCCTGGAATACTGGATATGGCCAACTCGTTTAGCTACTATAGCAAATAAGAGAAAAAATCATTTTCACTTTGGAAAATGTAAGAAATGGAAGAGTTAGTCTTACAGGCCATGAGATAGGGTCACCACAGTCCATCATATGTGCTTGGAATCTGACTGCTTCATCTTCCCTGAGAGCATGCAAATAATATTTCCATCTTACCAAGCCCAGGTTGGCAAAGGTTGGCTGTGAAGAGCCAGAGAGCAAATGGCTTGGGTGTTGTGGGCCATATGGTCTCAGTCACAACTGCTCACTTCTCTGGTTGTAGCATGACAACAGCCATGGTCAGTGTGCGAATCGGTAGACGTGGCTGTATTACCATTCAACCTCACTGACAGGCACTACAATTTGAATTTCTTAGGACTTTCACGCAACATTATTCTTCTTTGGATTCCCCACAAGCATTTACAAATGTAAAAACCACTCAGCTTGCTGGAGTGGAGAACCAGGCAGTGGCCAGGCCAGTACTTGGCCCTAGGGCCACAGTGCATCAAGCCTGTGGCATGGGTGACACATGCCATACTTGCAGCCCACCAAAGGGCCTGCCTTTCCTCTGCATGGTCTTTCATGTGTAACTCTTGGAATTCAAGATAGCAGACTTGACTTTTTTCCCTGGAACTTGACTTTAGATTTTAGACTTTACTTCTAAATTCTGCAGAATTTCCCAGTAGGTTTGGCTATTTCTCCCCTTAGCTATATAGTGAAGACCATGTACCCATGAAGGGGATGCTTGATTGTTAACCTTCTGCCATATTGGCTTTATCACATAGCTTCCTCTGTCTATCCATCAAGCCGTCTTATTTTGTGATGCATTTCAGTAATTGTTTATAAATTCCCCTGCCGTTGATAAACCAGATTAGGACAACTCTAATCAAAGTCACTTTTGTGCTCATCCTTGCTAAACTTAAGAAGTTAAGGTTGGCCAGGGTCTTAACAGGTTTTATTCTAAGAGCAGCACCTGGCACTACATATGCAATCATGACACAGAATATGAAAGAAATAGTTGAAATTACGTGTGTCAACTGTTCATTTTATAGAAGCAAAAGGCCAACGTAGTTAGAAATAGTTACTTAGTCAACACAGTCAACATCAACACAGCTAGATGGCAAGGCCTGTTCTAAACATGAAGTTTTGCTTTGTGGAACCAGCAAGTAGAGACAAAAATGAGACGTGGAAAACCAATGAGTTTCTAAGAAATCTATTATTAAATTATAGCAGAGCATTTATGCATTATCAATCCAGCGCTTTCACTGTCTGGGTGGTGGGGCCCAGGGAGGCTGAGTGAGGGATGTGTCGTCCCAAGACACACAGAGCCAGCAGATGCAGGGGCAGAAGTGGGACAGAGCTCCTCCCGGCACACTCATACTTCCCAAAGGCACACGTTGCAAACACCTATCCCCACAGACACTGGTGAGAAGTGGTCACACAGCAGGGTGGGGAGAGCCTAAGTTGGGACAGCTGACCAGTGCAGGACTGCTGATGGGAGACACTGTCAACTCTGGCGCCAGACAGCCTCTACCCCCAGTGCTCAATTCTGCTCTCTGTGTGGCCCTGGGCAAGTCCCCTGTCTCTCTGAGCATACATTTTCTTCTGCAAAATGGGGGTAGTAAGACCTTCCTTGCAGTGTCCTGGTCAGCTTCGAGACAATCGTGCTCAAAAGCCCACATATGGCAGACCTCGGGGAGCGGGCCTGTCACATGGTCGCAGCTTATGGGTGAACAGGGGCTTGTGCTTGTGTAGTCACAGGGTCTAAGCAGAGATGACAGGTCCTCTGGCACAGTGGCCAAGGAAAGGGAAAGTCTGGGGACAGACTGAAAGGAAACAGGCCTGAGATGCACGAACTCTCCTCTTCGAGGAGCCTGATGGGCGGGAGGCCTGGGGACGGGGGAGAGACAGGGAAACTCCCTCTGCCATGCCTGGCACACACAGGTGGGCAAAGCATCTCAACCCCTATGGGTTGTTCATTCGTTTGCTCACTCACTTATTCACTCTCTCATAAATCCCATACAGTTGACACTACACATCAGCTCTGTGCTGGGGCTGCAGCAACAAACAAGACACATTTCACCTCTGCCTGGGCCTCTCATGCTTCAGTGGGGAGACAGTCACCAAAATAAGAACTGTGACACAAGCCAAAAAAGGCAACTGCGGGTGGGCTGAGAATTGACAGCAGTGAAATTAGGGGACAACATCCAGGCCCCCAACATGTACCAAGAGCCCACGAGCCCTTGTCAAATTCAGGGCCAGGAGCCAGACATCTTTTCCCCAACGGACAGGATGGCAGTCAGGTAAGGACCCCAGGAAGGCACTCTAAGTGTGCACACCCAGTGTGCTTCCTGGAAGCCAAATGCAGAGTGTGTGAGCAGAGAGCATGAAGTCAAAACTGACTGCAAGAGTCTCCCTTGGGAAATGTGCACATGCACATGGCTTTCCCTCTTCTACACGCTCCTGCAGAGATATCTGTGGAATGCATGATTCCCTGGGGCTAGCGTACATGATGCTGCCCAGAGGCGAGGGCATCTAAGACAAATGCCTGACTGAACGGTGGAGCTATATACAGATGTTCACTCACTCAGCAAGTCCAATGGTTACTGAGCACTGGTGACCGAGAAAAGTCCCTCAAGCCCCAGTGAGGGGCTCACCCTGGGGACAAGGTACCTGCAAATGGCTACCACCCCTATGCTACAGATGATGTTAGAAATAGCCATTGGCCACAGGACAGGCATCTTGTATGACCAGATCCTCTGCGTAGGAAACATTTAGAAGGTTAGTAGTTTTAATCCTTGACAGTCTAATAGGCATCGGCCAGGTGAAAGAGTGGGGCAGAAGCATTCCCGCAGAAGGGCAGGACTAGAAGCCGGGGTACATGACCCAGCAGGTTGTATGAGGGCATGATGTGAGGCTGTCCAGTGGGCACAGGGACGTGGGGGAGCAGGCTGGGGGGCACTGCAGATGAAAGGACACGCGCTGCTTGAGTGCAGGTGTGGACAACGGGAACCCTTGACGGTTCAGCAGCAAACCGTCAGGCTAGGGTGTCAGACACTCAATTCTTGGCCCTGTGGGAGGAGGAATCTGGAAAACAGACCTGGGGGATGCCCTAATATTAGTAACAAAAAGACTCTCAACCTCATGGTCAATATTGTTTTAAAGGAAAAAAGTGTCCCGGCCTGTTAACAAACTACCCAAGTTATTGTGACTTGGAGGTCATGTCCGTGGAGTCTGCCAATGAGACTAGGATCCCGCCAAGGGCAGGGTCTATGGTGTTGGGGACAATGAGGAAGGGCTCCTAGTGGGAAGTGCCCTTCCAGTTCTAGGCTCTTACCCTAAGACTGAAAATAACTAACTAATGAGAAGACGTGATCTCTAGACTCTGAATTCTAATTTTTAATGATTTGACTGTTAGCTAGAATCAGTATTAAAATGTTTCAAAAAGCATCTTCAGCTAGAATTTTCCTAAGAGACATATATTTCTGAAAAATAGAAGGCATAAAATAATTCAGAAAGAAAAAACCCCCATGAGTATGCCAATAAATCTCTGTAAATAGTAATTTTAAGTTTTAAGAGCAGACCCGAGGCCAACAGTTTTAATTTGACAAAGTCCGAGCGCCCCCTGATGGTTAGCCAGGGCATCCGCAGCAGACGCCATTTTTTTTTAGCTGCCTGGGGTCAACTTGTTAACTCCTTCCCTTAAGCTAGTCAAGCAAGTGACTGTTCTTCCGTGCTCTGTGTGGAAAAAATAAAGTATGTGGGTTTGCGAGGAGAAACATGTAGGATATTTAGGCAGCTGCTTATTCAGTAGAATTTAAGGAGAATGCAGATTTGTTAAGCCAGAGATGGAGAACAGGGGCTTTAGTAAGAGAACCTAAAGGACTTCCAGGAAAACTGCATTTTTATTTCACCGGTACCGATTCCTTGTGATCCTTCTATTATGCCAAGGGAAAATGGCATAGTGACCAGGCAAGAAGAGAGATACCACGGTCCCCACCAGAGCATCAGGTGCAGCCTGGCGCCCTCCACTGGCCATGCCTGTGGCTGCAGGGTGGGCACAGAATGCCACCCACAGCGGCCCTGCCAGGGTGCCGCAGCTGGGTGACTTCTGCTACCTTTCCCCCAGGCAATTATGTGGCAAGCACATATCCTTTTCTTTCCATAAAATGTTATCTCGATCCAGCCGGTAAACTGAAGTTACACGGCAGGCTGTTAGAATATACTCTCCATTGAATAAATGGATCCCGGAGCGTGAAAACCGCTTCCTGGGGAAGGTAAAGCGAGACAATGTTTGCAGAGGAGAGGAAGCTCTGGCATGCACCCCTGAACAAAAGGGAACAAGTGGTCTTTACTCGGAGAACGGCTTCCTATTAGGACTCACTCCTTCGTACATTATGCCTTTCATCCCCACTCAACCACAAAATGATTTTGCTGAAGCAAATACAATGGTAGAAAAAGATTTACACTGAAAGAATCTTTAATAATAAACTGTTGCCGATCTGCCTACTTGCCCGTGATTTATAATACAATAAACATCGGATTCTATTACGGCTCATGCACTGAAGCTGCTGCTCTGAAAAACGGAATATGAAAGCACCCGGATCCCACCACCATCACAATGAAATGAGCATGTATAAATGTGCTAAGAGTATCTCTTTGCATCTTTTATAGCTTGTGTGTATTAATCTGTAACGCTTATTAAGAAAGTCATTGCTATGCAAAGCAGCACCCAATCCCTTTCTCTGGCTTTTCAACAGAGTGCACTGTTTAGCCAATAGGACGGACCCTCTGGCCCTCATTCTGCATTCATCACAGGCAACATTTGCACAATGTATCTCTCAAAGGCGGCTGAAAAGAAGGCCTTAATACTCATGTAAACAACTGCAAACCAATTACTTAATGAATCAGGCCCACACATAATGAGGTGCAGACAAAGAGCTATAAATGCATTTTTGCACCCAAGCCGCTGCTTTAAAGTAAAATCCCTCAGCTGTAGTTTGGGCTTAACTAGCACATCATAATTATTGTCTCTAGGACATCAGAGGAAGCCATTTTTTTTTTTTTTTAAGGTCCAGCAGGGTCTTTTTTTTTTTTTTTTTGAGGTTGCTCATCAGCTCACTGACAAAATAGAGCAAAGAAGAATTTTTAAAAGTGCTACAGCAGCACTGCACTGTTATGTTTATTCTCAAGTACTGGGTTTCGAGACCACTTGTAAAAGCAATAAAGCACGAGGAGTGACTGCAGTAAGTGGGATCCTTAAATGTAAGCCTCTAAGAAATTTCAGTGAATCCAGGCACAAACAGCAAACCTAGAGCTCTCCAAAGCCCAGGGTGCTGCACTAACAATACCAAACCCAGCACAGGAACCATACTGCGACAAACAGCATGCCTAACCCACACAATCAACACCCGGGCCTTTTTATCACTGGGTTATTATCAAGGGTCTAGAACCAAAGGTTCCTTGAAGACTTTTTTTTTTTTTCTTTCCTTCTTAAAGGGGGGTGATGAGACGACTTGTAATTTATTTAGAAAATTAATTTCATGCAGGAATGATAGGTCCCTGCCTCAGAATAGTGGGGGAAGAAAGTGTGAATTTACTTTAGTGAAATACAGACACAAGACTGAGGAAATGTTCTTGGGGCCCAGCTGCTTTTTTGAATGTATTTTAAAACTGCCTCAAGTGTGTATACCTATAAAGACAAGTTAAAGAAGAATTGAGCTTTTTCGTGCCCCTAAGACATAATGGAAAAGAGCACTTCTAACAATCCTTAACAACTACAGCATGTATTATTGAGCCAAACGTAACAGGAAGCCCTGAAACTACCTGTAGAACTCACTACATTTACCATTTCCTTTAGAAAAAGACCCAGAACTTGAATTTACAGTATAATCCAAAAAATATAACCCTTTAGTACTCTTCCTGTCCCATGATTCATTTCCTCCCACTTCCTTCAAAAACAAGGATGAAAACCCAGGTATTACAGATGCTAATTTCTGAGAACTACGTGAGTGATTTTCTAAAATTGAACTTGTCAGGTTTCTAAATGCAACAATCTAATTTTAGAAAATCAGTCTCATTTTGAGATATTCCAAGTCCTAAAAATATTACGATGTTT
The DNA here is from genome assembly GCF_017311325.1 of Ursus maritimus. Lineage (NCBI taxonomy): Eukaryota > Metazoa > Chordata > Mammalia > Carnivora > Ursidae > Ursus > Ursus maritimus. The sequence continues at coordinate 3,550,362 of NW_024424675.1, forward strand.
TTCAAAATATAAGTGAAAGCAGGAATTTTTTTTTTTTTGCATTTTAAAAATACTAGATTTCTAGGTCAAATCACTTTATCTTATGGGATACTATATGTGACATTAGAAATGTAAAGTTTCTGTTTTAAAATTTCATCAGGGTAAGAAGTTAATTCAAATGTAACAAAATCATCTAAAGGACATTGCTTTAATGAGAACTGTTATCACAAAAGGAAATTTGTGCGGTTTTAAGCAACATGCAGCTCGAGGCCAAAATGGTAGGTATCTCCTCAGACAACTGCTTCTATTCCCATTGATAAATTCTTCCTGACCCAACACCACTGCATGGTCAGTATTTCATGTCGACGACAAATCCAGCACACAACTCACCAACTCACTTACTGTTGCCTGGAAAACTGATGAGAAGCGCTACAGTTTCCACAGATGTGAAAGGATAAATTTTGTTTTTTATGGACAATAAGCAGGGAAGTCGCAGGAAAGGAAAGGGTAACCCAGCGCAAAGGCCTGGTGAAAAAGAGGAATACGAAAACAAATCCCTAGCAATTGCCAGTATATATGTCAGCCGCCTCAGGAAGAAGAAACAGGCCACTTTATTTCTTTTAAGGCCCGATGTTTTCTCTCTGCCCTTTCCCGACACCCTCCATTGTGTGGTCTCTAAGCAGCCCTACTGCGAGCAGCTGTAGACGCTAATTTGTGGTTCACTGAGGTGTCAATTGAGTCTTAAACCAACGAAACAACAGCTGCAAAACAATGCTTGGCTCTGGTGCAAATATTTTCAAAGGTAGACTGAAGTTTCAACTGTTATTTCAGATCAACAAAAACCCAAACCGTAAACTTCCCTTGAGTCACACAACAAAATAATATGCAGCCAGAGTTTCATTCATTACAGAGTGACATTTCTCATCTTGTTGCTGCTGTTCAGAAAGGCTTTCACGACTTTACCTTGACAAAGGACTTCCTTCGGTCGATGAAAAACTAGCCTCCGAAGCGATTTTGTTAGTTGTCTTTGTCTGGAATGTCCCGCTGCCAATGTTCAAACCTGTGATAAGCACAAACGTGGAGAGTGAGTGCTGGCTGCCATGCAGTGAAGAAACGCACTGAATGGAGCAGCAGCCGCACAATAACTTTGGTGAAACAAAAGTCCACGGGGAAAGATGCTGTTCAAGCCACAGAAGGCAAGGCAGCTTCTGAGGCAAGAAACAACATGTTGGCAGAATACTGAAAGGAAGTGTGTGTGTGTTTGTGTGTGTGTGTGTGTGTGTGTGGTGGGGTGGGGAGGTGTGTTCCTGGGACACACAGAAGCCACAAAAAGTAAAAATCTCTCAAAGAACTCTATTTTAAATGACCAAGATACACGTGTACACGCATGGATCTCTCCCCTGGCACTAAGCACTGATAATACACCTTGCTGTAACACGTGGACACCAGCAGTGAGAGATCACCGAGATGACGGTGCTGGGAACCAGGTCTCAGAAATCACTGACACCCCAGGGTGACAGTTACCCCTCTGCCGAATCCCCTTTTTTCCATCTTGTAGAGGAGAATGAACCTTCACTGAAAGTCATCAAGGCTACTCTTTAACCAGCCTGAAAATATTGATGGGGAAGATGCACAATCCACCTCTTCCCTGGAGGGGGAACCAGACCTCCCCCCACAGGGCAGGCCTGACCTCCACCTCCTGGGCACCCTTGGATGTGTTGGCTACCAGTCTGATTCCGAACCGGGGGTCATTGGTGTTGCAGATGGAGAGTGCACAGGCATGGCCGAGAAAGGCACTGGACAAGTTTCTGACCTGTAACCGGCTTGCCTCACAGAACCTCCACAGCCAAGTGATGCTCTTAACAAGGTGTCCATGTGCGCCCGAAGAGAGTCCCCACATGCTTAACAAGACAAAATCTTTTCAGACATGAAAACGAAGGCATAAGGTTTAAGTGGCTTGCCTTAGTGACAGGTCCAGAGACACAGCCTAAGATATCTGACACAAAAAGTGACTGAAATCTGCACTTCTTCCACAGTTAGATGTAGGGGTGGCTCCCGAGTTCAGGGCGCACACCCCTCCCACTACCTGTAACAAGCCTGTGAGGTCTAACACTGGTGCATAGCTTCCATTTCACTCTGCCCTCCCAGCTCACTTTCTGCTTTTCTTTGGAGCTCAGCGAAGTCCCTGGGATCAGAGTGGGTGTGAACATGAAAAAGTAATCGTCACCAAAGGTAAAATAAATACCAGAAGCAGCATCTACCTACAACGATAGCCAGGACCATGAGAAGCGCTTCTGTGATCCCAGTGCTAGGAAATCTGGAATCTTGCAAAGCACAGTGTCATTTTGAGGATAGTGCCAGGAAAATGAATGCAGGGGTTCCTGATGATACAACCTATCACTTCACTTATGAATAGGTTAATTAATCAACGAATATATAATTATTACTATATTAACAGTACCAACCCGTTTGATAATACATCCAAGGGACTATAACTTATGTCGAATTTACTTATCCTTTGAACCTGTCCAATGAACTATTGCAAATATACTTACCACGAACAGACTTGTGGAGTCACCTTCCAAACGTGTGTGTCTACTGATGGACTCTACTGCTCTGAGAGAGGCCTCACTCTCTTGGAGCCCCATTTGTAAAATGAGGGGTTACAGAAATACTTCCTAAGATCCTCTGGACTCTAATTCTGTGACTCAAATGTGAAGAAGGCGATGAAACGCCCAGTTGAGGGCTCACAAGTGCTGTATCTTTTCAAAGTGCTGAAGACCTGCAGAGGCAGAGGCCCTGCTTTCTACAGCAACAGTTGCAAGGTCTCATGTTTGCAGAGATGAGATCATCACCACCACCACCGCTCTCTGAGGACTTTTCTCTAACAGATGCTGTGCTGGACATTTAACCTGCAGTGACTCACTGAATCCTCAAAACAACCAAAATAACTGAACTTTGTAGCAACTGATTCTAACACTAATATTGTCTAGGAAATAGCTCTCCAAAGACAGCGAAGTCTGATGCACCGTAAGTATGTCCCTCAAAAAAAAAGGGCTGTCTCATGAGATGACTGGGAAATCTGGATATGGACTGGGAATTACATGATTAAAAAAAAAAATAACCACTTATTCCGGTAGGTGAAATTATGACATGGTGGTTTATGTAAAAATAAGAAAGTCATTAAAGCATACTCTAATGCATTTACTTTCACAAAGGGAGCTGAGGTGACTCACACACAAAAAAAGGTGTAATAAGAGAAAAGCCACTGAAAACAATAAAAATACAATAACAGAATGTATGAAAACAGAAAATTACTGTTCCAACAAAAATCTTAGGTTGAAGGATCTATATTTAAGCTTAAAATTTAGCTTTACTGCGATTTAGAGTATTTTCATTTAAAGAACCCGAAGTCCCCCAACATTCTGGGGAGGGAAGGTATCCCGGCATGATGCTCCCATTGGCAATTAAGGAACTGGGAGATGTAGAGAAGAGAAGGAATTTGGGGTGTTTCCAGTGGTACTTGGTGACAAGTTACTATCACGGCATAACAGGTAGAATCCGAGGGTCTGTTTGGGCCGTTGCTATGCTTGGGGCTCCCACATATCCAGGAGGGAAGACTTCAAACTGTCGCTCATTAAGAACTGAAAAAGTACTGGTTTATTCTGACCTGGTGACAGCTTGTTACAAAGCAATCTCCAGAAACCTTCAAAGGATGACCGCCCTTGCCTGAACACAGCACCAGCTGCCCCCCTAGGTCCCCTGGACATTGGCTTTAAGTGCTCAATATGCCCTGCTTACCTGACAGTTGTAACACAGAAACATCCGCCTTTTGGAATCCGTCTTCAGTGTGATTTATATTATCCTGAAGGGTAGACTGCTTCAGCAACTGGTAGGCTTTTGTTTCTACAGATTTAAAAAAAGGCATAGATAACTGAATATCCACATGCAAAAGAATGAATTTGGACCCTTGCCTTACACCACACAAAAATCAATTCGAAATGGATTACAGACTTAAACACAAGACCTAAGACTATTAAATCCCTGGAAGAAAACATAGCAAAAAAGTTTCAGGACACTGGACTTGGCAATGATTTCTTGGATGACACCAGAAACCTAGTTGACAAAACAAAAAATGGACAAGTGGGACCCTAACAAACTTACAAACTATTGCATTTCAAAGAAAAAAATGAACAGAGTGAAAAGGCAACCTACAGAATGGGAGAAAATGATCAAAATAACATATTTGAGTAGCGGTTAATATCCAGAATATATAAGGAACTTCTACAAGTTGATACCACCACCACCACCAAATGACCCAGTGAAAACGTGGGGAAATAACTTGAACAGACCTTTCTCCAAAGAAGACATACAAACAGCCAATAAACACAAGAAAAGATGATCAAAATCAATAATCATTAGGGAAATGGAAATGAAAACCACAATGAGATAATCACATCTGACCCACCAGGATGGCTACTATCAAAAGAACAGAAAATAACAAGCGTTGACAAGGATGCAGAAAAGTTGGAACCCTGTGCACTACTGGCGGGAGTGTAGAACGGGGCCGCCACTCTGGAAAACACTACAGAGGTTCCTCAACAAGTTACAAATAGAACTGCCACATGATCGAGCAATCCTACTTCTGAGTATATATCCAAAAGAATTGAGAGCAGGATCTTGAAGAGATACTGGCTCACCCATGTTCACTGTAGCATTATGCACAATAGCCAAGAGACAGAAGGAACCCAAATGTCCACCAATAGATGATAAATAGAGTGCAGCATAGACATACAACTGAATATTAAGCAGCCTTTAAAAAGAAGGAAATCCCGACACAGGCTACAACATAGATGAACTTTGAGGGCATGATGCTAAGCGAAATAAGCAGTCACAAAAGGACAAATACTGTATGAGTCTGCTCAAATGAAGTATTGAAAGTAGTCAAAATGATAGAAACAGAAAGTGGAAAGGTGGGGCGCCTGGGTGGCGCAGTCGTTGAGTGTCTGCCTTCGGCTCAGGGCGTGATCCTGGCGTTCTGGGATCGAGCCCCACATCAGGCTCCTCTGCTGGGAGCCTGCTTCTTCCTCTCCCACTCCCCCTGCTTGTGCTCCCTCTCTCACTGGCTGTCTCTCTGTCAAATAAATAAATAAAATCTTAAAAAAAAAACAAAACAAGAAAGTGGAAAGGTGGTCACTAAAGGCAGGTGTGAAGGGGAAGGGGAAATCAGTGTCTAGTGGGTATAGCAGTTTAGTTTCAGAGAGCTGTTGCACAACAATGTGAATGTATTTAACACTACTGAACCGTACACTTAACTTGGTTAAGATGGTAAATTTAATCTTTATATATTTTTTATCACAGTTAAAAAAAAAAGTAGAGTGACCAGACATCCCCATTTGTCCATGATGATTCAGGTTTATGCCTCTTGTCCCAGTATAACTATTAATAGAATCCCTTTTTTTACCAAATGTTTCCTTGTTTGGATAGTGACTTATCTGGTCACCCAGACCAAATGCAGCATGTTGGCACAGCACTGACTAAAGAAAAAAAATACGTAAAAAACATTAGAATACTGATTGGATAGATGATGATACTGATAAATTATTATTAATTGTTTTAGTTGTGGGAAAAAAGACATAAATACAGAGTATTCTTTTTTTTAAGTTATTTATTTATTTGAGAGAGAGTGACAGAGAGCATGAGAGAGCAGGGTGAGGGGGTGGGGGGCAGAGGGAGAAGCAGGCTCCCCGCTGACCAGGGAGCCCAATGTCGGGCTTGATCCTGGGACTCTGGGGTCATGATGTAAGCGGAAGGCAGATGCTTAACCGAATGACCCACCCAGGTGCCCCAATAAAGAATATTCTACCACCCAGAGAGAAGTGTCTTAAATTCTTCCTATGATGTTAACACTTTTCAAATGCATGCAAATTATTTGTCTAAAAACTGTCACTCTTTAGAGATTCTGAAAACAAACAAAAAACAATTCTGCAAATAAACAAAAAACAATTTAGTTGAACCTAGGTTTCAAGACTTGAAGACAAGTTGTAGGAGTTAATCTGAAGTGGCCAAATTCCAGCCATTATTTTGAGTGGGGCTGTGGGTAAGGCTCCACATCCTAGTGAAATGGTTTCTCTCTTCTCTGGGCCTTGCAGAAGCCACTAGAGGAACGAATCCAAGAGACAGCACTGATTTCCTTGGTCTCCTGGTCCCTCCAGGGCACCCCTGGCTCTGGAGGGCAGTGAGGATCGAGAAAGGGCTGGGTGAGGGCAGGAGGGCCAGGAAGATCAGCAGCCACAGGATGTGCGCAGAGGTCCGCAGCTGAGAAAATTGAACTAGGTTTATTGTAGGGACGGAGCAAAACCAGGTGCCCCAGAGGGATCAGCAGCAGCACGGACCTGGCCCAGGTCCACAGGACAGGGGGCCCTGCAGGGCTTCTAATCATGTCTGCCTTGAGTTAACGGGGGAAGACTGTTGGGAACAAGCATGAATAAAAACTACGTAAAGGACCCAAGTGACACAACCTTCCCTATCACCTCAAGTCTCCAGGATACCTGAATGAAACTGACAGCATAGACATAACAAAACAGGATCCGTGGCTGTATCTTCAATGTGGCCACAAAAATAGAAGGATTCCTGCTGTCAGCACCAGGGCTGCATTCCTGCATTTGCTGGCTCCATTTAAGAACTTAACCATGAGCCCCTTATTACTGGATTAAAAGTACCATCACAGTGAAGAATAAGAATACAACTTCTCTTGCCCTACTGAGACTCAATCAAGATAAAAATAAGTATTGAAAATGAGCATCATATTTTAGAATGCTAAATGATGTATAATTAAAATATGTACAGGGGCGCCTGGGTGGCTCAGTCGTTAAGTGTCTGCCTTCGGCTCAGGGCGTGATCCCAGAGTCCTGGGATCGAGCCCCACAACAGGCTCCTCCGCTGGGAGCTTGCTTCTTCCTCTCCCACTCCCCCTGCCCGTGTTCCCTCTCTCACTGCCTCTCTCTGTCAAATAAATAAATAAAATCTTAAAAAAAAAATATGTACAGATCAAGGACTCTTAACTCCGAAAATAATAAATTCCAAGGCAACATTTTTAAACACTGTTGGATTATGAAATCAGTTTGGCACATTGGAACCAGATTTGTAAAAATTTTAATACAGAAAACACCAGATGCAGTGCATGCAGAATGGGAAAGTACTGTTGTGTGTCCTCTGTGTGTGTGTGTGTGTGTGTGTGTGTGTGTACACATGCTGGCCTGGGACAGAAGGAGTTTCTTGCTGTAGATTAGTCTCATTGTCCTAGGGTGGCTCCAATAGGATGGCATCATAATACTCTCTAATTAATCCTAATGTCCATATTACTTCAGACTTGTAAGGTTATTTGGGGAAAGGGGAGATATTAATAACATCAAAGACGAAGCCTCTGGATTCTAAGTAGGTAAAACATCACTGTAAAGGAAGTGAAAATGCACTGTTTTGTTTTTATTTGATAAAAACTTTCCAGCTTTTAGGATCTAAGTCCAGAGCATAATGACCCTGTGCTATTTCTGCATTCATTCAATTACACTTAATTGGTCAAGGAAGAGATAGCAAAGACAGACATTTAACAGCAACAAAACACACAGGCTCTGGGCAGCTGGAGGCTGGAATTGGGGTTCGTCTCCTCTATTATCTTAAAGTAAATCATTTCACTCTAGTGGGCTGGGTCTCCTGCTTCTCAGAGACCAGGAAGACATGTGCCTTTTATTTTCAGGAGAGGGTTTTTGCGAAAAATGGCATGCTGGTAGATGAAAGGTAATTTCAGATTTGGGGGGATTAAATGTTCCATCCAAATATTAAACAGTACTGATATTGTTACTGGTCTAAGTCTAGCAAGGGAGAAATGTGAAGTGAGTTCACTCTTAGCAGCAAGGGACCATTTTACTACTCTGGAAAGATCAGTCATTTCCTTGCTCTACATACTTTGTATTGTTTTCCTTTCCTTCTTCGTCTTTTTTCAAATTGAGGTATAATTGACATACACCATCATATTAGTTTCAGGTATACCACATAATGACTCCGTATTTGTATGCACTGTGAAATGATCACCACAATAAGTCTAGTTACCATCCATCACCTTAATAGTTACATTTTTTTTTCTTCTTGTGATGAGGACTTTTAAGATCTACCTTCCCTTTCCCTCTTAAGGGACTTGGGTTCTATAACTGGTCTGTGGCCTTTCCCTGCAAGGCTGCTCCAAGTCTGCTTTGAGAGATAGCTCCCCTCTCCTGTTCCATTCAACCAGAGCCCAACCCCCTTCCCAACCATGGATCCTCACTAGGGTTAGGTTTACTTCTGTGGCCTTTCTCTAATAAGTCGCTGAAGCCTACCCAGACACATTTTATCTGTAGCTGCCCTGACCTAGTGATAGAGGGTTTTGGCAAAATCAAGCTGAGGATTGCTGGGCACATCGCCTGCCCCATCCCCATGCATGATTCCTTCAACTGTTTAATGGCAAAGTGAAGCTTAAAAGGTAAAAGGATTAAATGCATTCACTTGGAGGAATAAACACTAGTTGAGACAGGACCAGAGAAACCAAAACAGCTGGAGGAGTTGGAGCAGACTGTTCTGTTGGTCACCAGGATGTCTGTGTTGGGGGTCAGGTGCTCAGAGCTGGGAGTCACTCTCCCATGGAATGTCCACACCCTTATTTTAGCCAGTAGAGCCTCAATAAACAACATACGAAGGACTGGGAGTTGACCCAAAAACGGTTTGGTAAAAAAAAAATAATCAGGGGAGGCTAAAGGCTACATAGCTTGTGCAGAAACAGGGGAAGAAGGGTTCAAGTACACAGATAACTGCAAACAGACTGGACAGGCAGGACTGTAAAAGCAGACGCTTTCTGGGGCCAAGCAGTTACCGCACATAAGGGACTCTGGCGGTGGGAAGGGGAGCCCTGTAGCAGGCTGGAGAGCCCATGCCTTATCCAGAGAAGACAGCTGTTCTCTGCTAACAGCCAATTGCTGCCAGATGGGAAAAAGGGACAGACTTCTTTCCAGACTTCTATCTTTTTTTAAAAAATAGGCCAAACAGAACATACCTGCAACCTCAAAACTTGAAGGTGGTGAGCAATTTTTTCTGTGTTCACTGTATAAACACAAGAACCCTTAAGAAAAACTTAAGCCAAGGGATAACAGTTGGATGTCGGGAAAAGCTTCTCAGTTGAAAGTTGATTATTTTCAAGGGGGGGCTGCAACAGCTGTGTGAATTCTAAATAGCCCTCTGTATCAAGAGGGCCAGGCTGCACACTCTTTGGAGACAAGGGCACAGTTTTTGCTAGGGGTGCTCCAATATTTCAGATATTCTCCTGGAAGGGCTTAGAAGACTAGGATGTCAACTTTATAAAGCCAAATGGCAAAGCTATAGGCACGAGGTTTATGGCCACTCAGGCCCAGGCTTTTCTGGAAGGATCAATCAGTAAAGAATCAGGCTGTTAAGGGGCACCTGGGTGGCTCAGTCGTTAGGTGTCTGCCTTTGGCTCAGGGCGTGATCCCGGCGTTCTGGGATCCAGCCCCGCATTAGGCTCCTCCACTGGGAGCCTGCTTCTTCCTCTCCCACTCCCCCTGCTTGTGTTCCCTCTCTCGCTGGCTGTCTCTCTCTCCATCAAATAAATAAATAAAATCTTTTAAAAAAATGAGAGAAAAGAAAAGAATCAGGCTGTTAAAAGTTGCACTGTGTTGCCCTCCAAATTCATAGTTATTTAATGAATGATTGAACAAAGGAGCAAGAGTAACAAATCTAGAAGTTCAAGTTAGTCTGCATAAACAAGGTAGGGGCGAGGCTCATGTGGTTCCCAGGGAAAAGACTTTAGGGGCGCCTGGGTGGCTCAGTCGGTTGAGTGTCTGCCTTCAGCTCAGGTCATGCTCTCAGGGTCCTCAGATGGAGCCCCACATCGGGCTCCCTGCTTAGCAGGGAGTCTGCTTCGCCCTCTCCTTTTGCCCCTCTCCCCTGCTCATGTGCTCTCTCTCTCTTTCAGATAGAAGGGTAAAATCTTAAGACAAAAAAAAAAAGAAAAAGAAAAAAGAAAGGCTTGCGTTTTCCCAACTGCAGGTTAACTGAAGTCCGCATACTGAAGGCCTGGGTGGCCCCTTAAGGCTTCGCTTTCTATCCTGTGTCTTGAACTCCAGGGAAATGCTTCCTTCTATTAGTATTGTCAGACTCTCAGAACATTATTGAGTAGTGCAAATAATTCAATAAAACAAATATTTCTAAAGAATATAACTCTTTTTGATCAGAATGTTCTGGTGTATACAGAAACAAATACACACAGGTGCTCAAGCGTTCTGTTTGGGATCTCTCAATTAAGCATCCATTATATACTCAAATCTGCGTCGAGCTTTAGTTTAAAAAGTAGAAAATAGTGGAGTTTAAAACAAAACAAGGCAAGGGGGCATAAAAAAACTATCCCTGGCTATTAATTCCAGACCAGTGACACAACGAAATAAATACATTTTTCCCTACTTTGTTAAATAAGCTGGCCGAACTCAGTCATCTGTCTTCCTGCAAAGTGGGTGAGGGATCACTGAGACTGTGTTTTTCTTTTTGATATGCATTTTGTGTCTAGAAAATGGAACAGCCAGGGAAAGAAAGAGAAAACATGCTGAATAAAGGGAGGTAGGAGAGAGATGATGTTGGTGAGAAGGGGCGAAAGAAAAAGCCTCAACTTCTTATCTTTCGTTCTCTTTTATATGCAAATGTACACCTGCTAAAATACTTCTAAATCTACAAATAAAGAGAAAAAGAAAATATCTGATGAACAAGTGCTTTTAACAACCCCTTACAAGGGCCAGATAAACGTGGGGTTCACCAGCCTCGAAGGGGTGTCTCCAAGGCAGAGGCGGCCCAGGGCTTTCGCAGAAATCCCTCATGAAAAAAGGGAAGAGCTGGGCCCGGAAAAGGAATAACAAAGGGGGATGCAAACAATACTATCACTCCAGCTAGGAAAAAACGACCTTGAACTGACAAAGAACTGAGTATCCTGGAGTACAGGAGGATAATTACTATTCCTATATGAAGTGTGCAGTAATTTTAAAATGAAATTTGAAAAGTATTTTCTGTCCGCTGAGTTTCCCAGTGCTGTTACCCTTCACATCTGTCTACACCCACGCTTTCCCCCCCCCCGACACTAACCTAGATGTGTGGCGGATTGTGGCAAACCCAGTTGTTTTTGCAAAAGAAAATAAAAATTGTGGGATATATTTCTAAAAGTAATTCTAAAGATAAAGATTATTGCTAAAAATTCAGAAATCATTTGTCTAATAATCTGCTCAAATGAAAATGAGAGAATATTAGGATATGGATGCTTTCATGGTCAGAAAATACAGAAAACTCATCTATATTTAGGATTTTTAAAATTAAAGGCCCTAAGTGTATGTGAAGGTGAGACACACAGGTTGGATCCGTAATGAGAATCGCTTTTCACGTCCAGATTTTCTGCAATAAACCCCATTCCACCAGTCATCCTGGGCCCATAAATCTATCGCCAAGGAGAGGACCGATGCATACAGAAGAGATGAAACACCTGATCCAGGTGAGCTGCCTGGAACTGCTTCAGAAAATAAGTATTTATATCACATTCTTAATTTCTATGGAGCAATTCAACAATTACACCTGAAAATAAATGGTAGGCTTGTAACCACCCTTTAACAAACATTTCAAAACCAAACTGAAACACTTCTGGGGGTATTACCTCACATGTAAATTTATAGTCTTAGTGCCTGCCACTTAACGCTGTTCAGTCCTGGGAGGTGAGTGTTCAACTCTTAAAGTCATGGAAGCTTCAACTTTTCAAAGACGGAATAATCTGATCAGGAAGCTGTATTTTATTGGCATGCAGAACAGGATTTTTAGCAGCTTTGCATGCAATTATTTGTAGAAGAATCAGAAATAAAGACAGTAATATTATCATTATCATTTATGGTAGGGCCAGGAATAATCACTGTATATCTAGCACCTGGGTGCTAGAAATGTAAAATATGTAGAAATCCTTCCTCATCCACTGTAGTGGGTTGCAAAGTATCTCCCCCCACCCCCAGGTTTATGTCCCCCCAGAACCTCAGAATGTGATCTTTGGAAACAGGTTCCTTGCAGATGTCATTAGTTATGGACCTTAAGATGAATTCATCCTAGATTTATGGTAGGCCTTAAATCCAATGACCGGGATCCTGGTAGGAAGAGGAGCAAAGAGAGACACAGGAAAGAAGGCAATGTAAACACAGGACAGAGACTGGAGTGGTCCTGCCACATGCCAGGAGCCACGAGAAGCTGGGACGGGCACGGAGGGATTCTGCCCTCGAGCCTTCAGAAGGAGCACAGCCCTGCTGACACTTTGAGTCTAGACTTCTAGCATCCAGAACTGTGACAGAATACATTTCTGTTGGTTTAGGTTTGTGGTACTTTGTTATAGCAGCCCTGGGAAATAATACACTCCCTGAGCCCCAATTTTACTGAAATATCCAGCCCAATCCCTTTTCTCCGTTTCTCTTCACTTGGGTCTCTTGTGTAAAATGAGGGTATTCCACAACATGACCCACAAGGGCTCGCTCAGCTGTGAGACTCCATGGTTTGAGCTCCACGGTTCTCAAACCTGGGGAGTCACCTGGGTATCTAGAAGATTGATGCCTGGGTCGTACCCCCACAGGTTCTGCTGTGACTGTCAAGGGTGGACTGGGGCATGGACATGTTTAAAAGCCTGCACAGGATACTACTGCACAACTACTGAGGAGACTTTCTCTAGGCACCTAGGAGTTGTTTTCCTCAAACACAGGAACCTCCGATCAAGAGCACTCTTCAGAAAGATGCCTTTCATTTTTGCTGACCACTTTGAATCCCCATGACCACCCTCAATGCCATGAGTGAGGAATGCTTCGCTGGAGCAAGCAGTAGGCAGTAGGCCCCATGGGTGAAGCCCCAGCAGCCTGACCCCCACTACAGAGACGGGGCTGTGTGGCTGCAGTGGACAATCCAGCAGTACATGGCGGCTCCCTTGGTTTTGCATGAGTTGGGGGTTCCCGGTCCCAAGTACAGCAAGTCACATGTCTTTACATGATTCTTGCACATTTCTGGGACAGGACAAATGAGACACGGTCTTAGAAAAGTCTTAGTGGTGGAGGTGTTGTGCCACTGTTCTCTGGCCGCCAAAAGTTGTCACTGCAGTCTTTTCTCCCAGGATAAATCTAGTCGCCAGTGACAACCTGGCTGATGTAGGTTTTCAGCCCTTTTGTAGTGTGATGAAAAACTCAAGTAATCGTGTTTGGGGAAGCACTGTCCAGAACCCTAAGTGGCAACCTTCAAATCTATGCTGACCTCCCACAAAGCTTTTAAATGGACGTACCTTAGTATGACCTTGAATATTTCAGCTCCCAAAGAATATCAGTGAGAAATGGCACAGTCAGGCAACCACTTTCAACACAGCTTGACCAAGAGAATTGGTGTCAAAAGAATGAGAGGCTGAATGGACATTCTTAGAGGCTTAATCCTCTTGAGATAAAAGCTGAGAGGCCTTTTCACATGGAGCTTAAGGAGATGAGTTTTGCCAGGATGGGCACGTGGGGTGGGAAAAGTACTGGTGGAGTGAATGACTGAAAGAGATAGTATTCTGGCCTGAATCAACAAGCATTAAGGGAACTCCTTAATACTCTCATTTTTATTCATTCGTTTGACAAAATGAGTGCCCACTGTGTGCGGGATACTGTGTTAGGTGATGGCTTTTTATGACATTTAGTATAAGCTGCAACACTGGCTAAAACGAAAACTCACTTACCTCTCAAAGGTAAATTTAGTGTGAATACAAATAAAATTGCCAATGTGGGAAATTTTCCTTGGGGGTAGTAGTTCAGAGGGGGACTTTCTCTCATCGGCTAGGTAAGTATTGCCTTAACCCTGGCCTACGTGTTTCAGGGAGACACTGACCCAAATAGCCTACTGCTTGCACGTGGTCTTGGGCCTAACTGCACTCAGGCTTGCCCCTCCTTATGAAGGGCAAACCTCTGGTACAATCTGAACTCGGAAATCCTTGCAAGCTGCCCACCTCTCTAGGCCTGACACAAGGGAAAGGAAAGGTATGGCTTTGTTCATCATAGCTCTCAAAGCATCCTCGCAGAGCTCATCTTTTGTTGGGATACACACTGACACTTCACTGATCCAGACATCCTGACGTGGTTGTCTCTCCTGTCAGATGAAAGGGGAAGGGTGGTGGAACAGAAGGAAGCGAAGGCTTAAATCTTGAAGTTTGAGTTCAAGACCCAAAACAGCAGCAACGTGGCCTTGATCAGGAATCTTAACCTTTCTCAGTTTCTGTTGGACTGTCTGTAGAATGAGTTACTGATGTTTACCCCACTGGGCTGTTATGAAGATTGGACAGGACGGGGGCTTAGTGAGGCCAGGGTCGCAGGCTTTTGCTGTCCTGGTATTTCCAGGATGCAGGCCAAGTAAAGGTGAAGCATACACGCACAGGGTATACTATTTATCACACACAGAAAACCACACATTCATAGACATTCAAATTAATCTTTGATTCGTACCTGGATTCTTTAGTGTGAACAGTCAGACTAATAAAAGGAGTAGACTGTGTTAACAATGGCAGATCATACAGGCTGTGCACATGCATGGGTGTGTATGGAAGGATTTCTGTGTAAATTCTAGCACAGATTGTGAGAGTCAGAGTTATGAAACTCACACTCTCCCAAACGATGATTAACAAAGCAGATGCCTTTCAGAAGATGAGCCCCTCTGCCAGGAAAACCTATGTTTGGGAATGATAAGCAAATAAAGGGAGAAAAAGAAATGAGAATGTTGGAGCATTTCACTCCTTTGCTATGGACTGAGAATCACAGACTCCCAGCATCTGAAGGAATGTTAGCGTTCCCAGAAACAAGAATTCCTTCCACCATGCCCCTCTAGAGGGGGTTCCTGCTATGGTAGCAACCAGCCAGCAGCTGGAAGACACTCACCTTGTTTTTGCTGGAATGCAGAGCTAGAAAGGTCTTCC
The DNA here is from genome assembly GCF_017311325.1 of Ursus maritimus. NCBI lineage: Eukaryota > Metazoa > Chordata > Mammalia > Carnivora > Ursidae > Ursus > Ursus maritimus. The sequence continues at coordinate 3,565,372 of NW_024424675.1, forward strand.
ACGACCCAACTGTGAATTCCTTCCTTGCAACACTCACATACAGGGCCCCCTGACCTACACTCTGCAGTTATACTTGATAAATGTTGGTATGTGGCAGCCCCACAAATATTTACAGATAGCTTTTGTGCCCTTTTTGGGTTAAACTTCCCCAGGACCCTCATCATTTGAAAATGGTGTAGCTTCAGGGCCTCCCACCCATCCTGCCCAGCTTCCTGGTGCCTGGCCTGCATTCCACCTCAGCCTCTCTCTTTACTACATCTCTCCTGAGATGGCTGTAAAACACATGATGTCACACAGAGGACCCACACTGAAGAGGAGCACTTTGGACTGTCACAAGTTACTACTGTAACCTGCTGGTCATCAATTGGGGGAGCAGCTTTAACATATAACTTTCAATCATGACATCATCTGGGTTTAGTTACACTGCAACAGCCCAGGGTCTATAATATTATAAAGCTGTCTCATCCATGAGGGATGTTCCCACAAAAAGGACCCATAGGAAAATGTTGAAGATAAATTTAGACTATTGAGAATCCTGGTGCCCTCATTAGACTTCAGGTTTTTGTTTTGTTTTGTTTTTTTTTGAGAGGGGGAGAGGGGTAGAGGGAGAGGGAGAAACAGAATCCCAAGCAGGCTCCACACCCAGCATGGAGCCCAATGTGGGGCTTCATTTCCCAACCCTGAGATCATGACCTGAGCTGAAATCAAGAGTCGGACGCTTAGCTGACTGAGCCATCCAGGTGTCCCTAGACTTAAGGTTTTAATAAACATTCCACATGTTTGTGTGTATATTCCCAAAACGTGTCCCACAGAATATTAACTCCATTGGCCATTTATAGGAAGAATTCCATTTTCAGATAGGAGATAAGTTATTTGAAACTCTAGGTTCACACTTTTAAATGGTTCACTTATTGGAAGTTCTGAAAATTCTTTGACATGCCTCAGCACACTGTGCTGGCTACAGAGGGAAAGAGGGGTCACGTAGGGGGAAAGAAGTATCTTCTGGGTGGAGTACTGCACAGAACAGTTGGGGGGAAATGCTGCATCAGCCCAGCAAACTTTGTTAGAGCATACCAGGGGAAGACTCGCCTGGTGATCAGGTGCCCTGCAATGTCCTCAACTGTGGGTATGTCAGGCAGGTGGCGTATGAGCACTCACAGGCAGAGACGTGCAGCCTCCACCAAGGAGACCTCCAGGAATCACTTCATCAACTTCTGCTATTCCTCTTAAATGGTTTTTTCATGGGACTAATTAGAAGTTCCTAAAATATCATGAAACTCTCCTTAAGATTCCTTTTTGATAAGGTAAACTTCCTTCTGGATTCAAACCATCCATTGAGTTTTCAAGTGGAAATTTCTTGCAGAAACTAATTTAGTGGTACTACTGGGAAGCACTGTCTATGAGGAATTACGGCAGCACAGGGCTTGGGTGGGTCTTGGTCCCAAGTGCCTACTGCAGATCAGGAGGTAGCCTTCGTATACTGAGCGTGTAGTACATGCTTGGCACCTTCACACACACGATCTCATTTCAACTTTAAGACCACCTTGCTAGGTAATATGTCTGCTTTCTCAATAGAGAGGCTCAGAGGGGTGGAGAAACAGAGCAGGAAGGAAAGAGCCGACATAGATGGCTAAGGCCAAAGACCAGGGAGAGCCTCCATATCTCCTCAACTCCCAGAGGACAGCCTCTGGAATATTCCTTTTCTTTGGAATACTCTAGAAGGAATGCAGCTCATACAACAGGAAAACCTCAACAAAATTATTATGAAGGAAGAGGCAGAATCTATCCTAAATCAAATGATACACCTGCCCTAACCAAAGTCCAAATCTCCAAATAATTATGCCAAAAGACACAAAGATTTAATAAAAAGATGATGGTCAAGAACTTGGAGATTGAACTAATACAATATAATATGACAATTATATCTCGCAAAAAAAGCGGGGGAAAAAAAGAACTTAAGATTAAAGTAACCTCAGTGACATGCACTACAATAGTATGAAGCAGGGCCAAGTGCCTGAGGCCCTCAAACATTAACTTCATGGGAGGTCTGGTGGGTGGGGAGCACAGAAATGAATGTGGTAGCCAGGATGGAACCGGCAAGGCTCAAAGTCATTGGCTCTGAAAGTGTTTTTGGTTTTTTTTTTCTCATATACTTCCCGAGTTAGTTTATATGTCTACTACTTTGGCATACAATAGGCACAAAGCATTTTTTTTTTAAACTGCCAACTATTGGTGGGTCAACGGCAGGCTGTTGGAACTGCAATTTCTTTGAAGATCCTAATCAAATAATCGTTGTCAGGCTCCTCACACCTCTTTCTGCACAAAGAGGAGAAAAATGTGAAAGTCCAGTACTTAACTATCTCTTCTACTCTAAAGAAAGTCTATGGAAAATACCCTCTGCATTACTTTGGGGGAGAGACATCTACTTGCAAGGGATGACTGGAGAGAATACTGGAAAAGTGAGAATGGACAACTGGGTCATTTCCTGGTTTCCACCCAATAAGCCTTTGTCATATTTATTTTATTTTAACTGAAATAAATTCAGAGGTCATTAGATACTGCTGCATTCAAAGATAAATTGCAAAGGAAAAGCGTCAAAATAACTTCTTGGTTATTTGCAGCTTGGGACCATCTATACTTCTATTAATTAAAAAAAAAACAGAGAGACTCTAACAGAGTTTTCTCAAAATGAAGAATAAAAATGCAATAAACTATATCACTGGGCAAATGTTGAAAAGAAAAGAAACCTCTGTATTTTGGAGTGAAATATTATCTGATGCAGAATATATGCAATAATTGCTCTACTATAAACTCCTTTTTCAAAACCAGAGTTCATCACAGAAACATGGGTTTAAAAAATTAATCATCAGGCCATGAATTGTACTGCCATAAAAGAGAGCCATTCTTTTCTGCTTATAAACAACAAAACTACCACATATGCAGATGCATGCCTCAGTACCTCGGTGCAATGGTGTATTTACTTTTATAAATATTTAAAGTCAGACCTTTGAATTTCTAATGAAGTAGTACACCACTTTACAAAATAAGGTACTAGTAAATTTAGATGTACGACAAATAGAACTCTGTTCAGAATACTAATTGCTGCTGTTGATATTCTAAAACTAAAAAAAGTAATGATATTCAGATTCCATCTAAACAAGCCTAATACATGTGCAGAAATCTTAATACGTCTTGATGAAACCTTACTGCTAAAATTGTTAAATTATCAGATGAGCTAACCACCTCCTATTTTTGGTTTGTTTTAAGTTATTGGAGGTACAAGGCAAGCTTCCTGTCTGGCACTTTCCACCCCCACCCCCCAGCTCTTGTTTTAATGATACACATTCAATTATCACAGGCAAGAAAAGAGTCACATCAGAAACATCTGTAGTTTGCCATATAATGACTGGGTGTTCCCCATGGAGACTGACCTTGTCACCCAGACGCAGGTGCTGAAAGGCTGTGTGATGGGGTGCTCACACGTGTAAATGTATGACATGATTATGAAGAATTCAATAGACACGGTTATTTTCCACCTTAGTTTATGTTAACGTAAGCTCACATGTTGTGCTCTTATGATTAATCGCCTGCTCCAGCCTGCAGCAGTTAAATATCCTTGCTCTCAGCGGAGTCCACAAACCACTAACCTAGAAGGTTCTGATTACGTGATAAGGTTGAATCCTGTTTGAAACTCGCAGGTGACCGTAACTTTACCTGTGATCGGGATCTTCGCTGCCATGCTTTCTTCCCTGCTCTCATCTCCACAGCCACTGGAAACTTCTAAAAACAAAACACATGATGATAAAAGTGTATCTCAAGGACATATTTATGGAGTGGACCTTTGTTTGCCTTTTTTAAAAAACTGCCATTCTTTTTATTTTCACTGCCTCCCCATGTCCCTTTCTGTGCGTTAATTTTTTTGTCTGAAATTGTACTGTTTCTAAAAGGAAACCTATTCTTTTTAAAGATTATTTATTTATTTGAGAGAGCTCAAGAGAGCATGAGTCAGGGGAGGGGCAGAGGGAGAGAGAGAAGCAGACTCCCTGCCAAGCAGGGAGCCTGATGCGGGGCTCCACCCCAGGACTGGGAGATCATGACCTGAGCCCAAGGCAGACCCTTAACCGACTGAGCCACCCAGGCACCCCAAAAGGAAACCAGTTCTAAATCTAACGTATCTCTATGTCGCCTTTAAGCAAAATACTATAGTCCAACATCTATCTAATTCAAATAGGGCTTAAAACAAGTGAGCTCTGAATTCTGCACATGTATATTGACCTCTGGGTATACCCTGAGCAGCTCGTGGTTGTCTTAGAAATGCCATTACAGCAGTTTCCTGGCATGCCTTAACAGGACTACTAAAATAATCATAATTTCTGGATACTAAAAATTGGCTATTAAATTTGGGGGGCATAAACTTATTGATTCTTAGTCATCTCTTGAAACTTCTGTAAGGTTCCATTACAATTAAAAAGAATGTTTACAAATTAAGAGTAAATTTTACTAAGTGATATCAAAAACTTCACAGTATTTTATGGAATCATTTTAATGGAATCACCTTCATCTTTGTGACATGATCAAAATCACCTATTGTCAAGAGATTCATTTTGCTAATATTTCATTACTTATAAAAACTTATTGGAGGGGTGCCTGGGTGGCTCAGTCAGTTAAGTGCCTGACTTCGGGTCAGGTCATGGTCCCAGGGTCCTGGGATGGAGCCCTGTGCCTTCAATCCAGCTCCACATTGGGCTCCCAGCTCAGCAGGGAGTCTGCTTCTCCCTCTTCCTCTGCCCCATCCCCCACTTATGCTCCATCTCTCTTTCAAATAAATAAATAAAATCTTCAAAAAAATTTATTGAAAATTCAACAGAACTGCAGACCTATGATTAGGTCTTCCATTCCTGTTAGACTAAACGAAAACAAATATATTTCCTAAAAGGTGGTATAAAACAAAGACATATCATGCATATTAAAATCAGAAGTATTCTCTAGTCAGCCTAATTTTATAGGTATACCTTGAGAAAGAGGGTGTTGTGTTGAGTCTGAATGCATGTTTTCTGTGGACAGAATTTATAGCAATAGTTACCTTGTTCCTTTGTACGAACACTGTTGAGCCACTGAGCGGGTTTGGCTTCCTTTATTCCACTATTGTCATTCAGAATAGATGGCAAGCTGCAAGATGATTCATTACTGTGAATAGCTGACCCATCGTCACACTCTTCTGTAAGGGCTCTTTTCAATAATGCCGTTGCCTACAGTGTTTAAAAGAAAGCACAAAGAAATAAAAACAAACTCTAACCACATTACCCTTGGTTTCAAAAACCCAGCCTTCAAATGTAATTTTAGGTTAAGCTTTACTTGGGATTTAATTTGCTTCCTGACATTTAACTGAAATTAAAATGTCTTCAAGATGAGACAACATCTGATTATTTTCCAGCATAATTTTTTTACAACAACTTGCACTTGTGATACCTTCTTTGAGGACTTATAGAATGCAGAAGTGTTCTTTGACTCGTGAAGTATGTATATGAGATGTGACCACCTCCGTTAATCTGGGCTGGTTTATCCAAGATTTACCTTTCACTGCATGAATCTGTTTTTCAGGCACGGAAGACAGTTGATTTGGAATGAGAAAGAGATCCAGGAGAATGTGACCTTGAGGTATCCCCAGGCTTCTAGAAATGATCCCTGAACTTCCCCAAATGGGAAGATTGCAGAAAAACTTTGTGGCTGAGGAGGATACAAGAAAGCAAAAAGAGAACTAACCTTATTCTAAATCATAATCTTCAATCAAGGATAAAGACACTCCGCACTTTGCCACTCAATCTGCTGGGAGCTCAGGAAACTGGCCTGCCACACTGCCTATCTGTTTTCAAAGGGCCCTGAACTGTCTTACACATATCACTGCATGTCTCACGGGCAGGCAGGTGGACACAGATTTCATCACGGCCAACTTGAGAGGTAGAAAACAAGTGGCAATTAACAGGACAAGTTAATACTCATGTCTATTCATTTCCAGGTCAGTACTCTCCTGACAAATTCAAATATACTGGTAACAAGAGGTAACCAATGATGACATCACCTCCTTCCAGAGTGTATGTTTCTCTCTCACTTCCTACTTGTAAGTGATTTGCCCAGGCTTTTGGCAGAGAAAACCTAGGTGGTGGTGCTGACCTATCACTGGTATCTAATGACAGGAGTAAATGCAGGGCAGTGTCCAACCCAACCCGTGGGAAACAAACATGAGACTCTATAAGTTAATATGAAGAGTGGGACTGGACAAAGCCTCACGGGTCATCTTTAGTCTAAGCACAAAGCAGTAACACCATAATTATCCGGGGAAGAAGAGGGAAGACTATAATCTTTCCTTGGGATTACTATGAAAGAAGGTGAAGATGCCCTGACAGGGAGAATCACTGAGGCAGAATATGGAAGATCTAGCCTTGTTGAGTTTGGTCTGGAACATACTTTGAGGTTACTGCTGTGGACCTTGACATCCCTGCAAGGCTCTTGCCTTCTGCCCTCCCTAGGACTGGCTGGCCTCTTGGACTCATGCCCATCCCAGGAGCTGTAGCAGCTGACTGGAGGGGATTTAAGGAGTTCTAGTCTCCTTGGCCAAGGGACTTGGCATCACGTTAGACTTGCAGCCAAGACTTGTCTGTGGTCTACTTCTAGTAACCAGGTGCTTTTCTTCCATTTGTTTAAATTAGTCCTGGATCTTACTCCAATTGTAGTACCTCTATATTAGGATGATCTGCACAGTATCCCTGCTTCTGCAGACTAGGGTTTGGGTATAAAGTCCTGCCTCTGAAGTTCGGGCCAAGGCTGGTTCCCGTCACTGGCTGCCACAGTACCCCAATCCCACCTGCCTACATGGACCACGGCGCTGCACCTGCTTCCAGAATCTGTCCAGGAAGAGAGGTACGAAGAATAGGACCGCATCCTTGAACTGCCATCTCTCAACTGTCAGTATGATCTCTGGACCATCCTGGCATGTCTCATTTCTAGATCTTCCCCTATCCCGATCTAGTCTCTTCCCACAGAGAGTTAAGCACCCATTCTGTGTGCTCAATAATCCTGGCTATGTGAAAAGCATTTTAGAATATGAACAAAAAGAATTGGCCCAGATTTTGAAATGAAAGCTGTAGTTTTCTTTTTCTGATAGTTAAAATATCCAAACATCTGAAAGACCCTCAAAGATGTATTTCTTCCACATCTTACCTTATGCAATAGCTGTAGCTAATGATTTCTTGGCATGATTTCATAATGGACTCTGTCTTCACACATATCTTAAGAATAAAACTGTTCAAGGACTGCTACAGCTTCCTGCACTTTGTGCTGTGGAATTTGCAGACAACAGAAACTGGGGTTGCCAGTGACTCAGATTACTTCTCACTAGGCCCTCAATGATGACACACAATTTACCTTACTGTTTTGCGCATCCCTTTTCATACGAGATCCTATTTTGCTTTAGCTGGGTTCCAACTGGGCCTCAAAGTAAAATCCTATAATAATATTGCAAATATCTTTCTACTAAGTCCTTCAATGCTTGATACCCATACCACCCCTGCCACCAGTTCTACACTGAGCCTTTTTTTTTTTTTTTAGGGTGAAGTAAGTAGAGTGGTGGGCACACTGCAGGCCTTTATTTACTTCGTATACTTCATAAATGAAGATAAATGATCTTCACTACTCGAAAGTCCTATCTCTAGGATTTCTCTTACTTTTTTGATAGGGACATTTATAAAAGGACTCATCTTCTAAGATAGTTCTATAGATAATTCCTCAAAGATGAGTTTTTCTATCTGTAAGGACTTTGGTAGAAGGTGAAATTATTACATGAGAATGGCTGGCTTGGCTTTATTGAACCATGGAGCCAACAGAGAGTAGCAGATGTGCCCAGTGGGTCATCAGTAAAGGAATCCACAATATAAGGCCCTTACAAGCAGGGAATAATGATAAGCAGGACAGAAAGAAACGTCAGCCTCAGACAAAGGAATCATCAGTAAGTTTTGAGTCAAAAACAACTTCAGTAGAGTCCGGAGAAACATCTGTAATACATTCTCAAGCTGTATTGTTTGCAGACCTTTTAGAAAGGCGTATTTTTAAGGAAGCCCCCAACTTGAAGGAGCTTGCAGCCTGAGGCTACAACACTAACCCATACCTGCACAGGAACAAAAGCCCAGAGAAGAGTGAACAAGCTGCTTTACACAGCTCACGCTGGGACTGAATGGGCTTTGCAAACTGGAGCTCTCTATGTGAAAAATGCCACCAGACAACAACTTTTCCTACTGGCCTCCTGATGGTGCTTATGAATGGACTATGCTTGGATTTCAACTTATCCGTTAGCTAATAAAGGCTCTCTTTGATTTCACACATTTTGAGCCCAGGAGGGGGATGAAGACTTTCTCACTGTTCTCAGCAGTCTGATGCTTAAGTCAATACCAACAAACTAGTCTCTCAACTTTTCTGCCTTCCCCAGAGCCAGAAGAAAGGGAAATTCAATGCCAAGGCACACACTGTTTGCAGAATGACTGATGGTGATATCTCCACATTTCAGATCTTACGAAAGAGAAACCATCCCATGAATTATATTCAGCAGGACACCTAGAGTTTTGGTTCAATCTACTAGAATTTTTCTCAAAGTTCAGCTTAAATAGGATCCTGCTAGGTCTAGAACCCCAAGAGTCATCTTTTTTTTTTTTTTTAAGATTTTATTTATTTATTCGACAGAGAGAGATACAGCCAGCGAGAGAGGGAACACAAGCAGGGGGAGTGGGAGAGGAAGAAGCAGGCTCCCAGTGGAGCCCGATGTGGGTCTCGATCCCAGGACTCTGGGATCACGGCCTGAGCCGAAGGCAGACACTTAACGACTGACCCACCCAGGCGCCCCCCCAGAGTCATCTCTTAATTTATATCCAGAAACGATCAATTGTGATATTCACATGCATAGATAGATAAACATATTACTGGAAAAGACATCATGTCCAAAACACTGTTAAAAGAAATGAAAGGAGAAAATCGAATGCTCAAAATATTGCAACAAATTGTACCAATTTATAGGCAAAAAAAGTTCTTACAAGACAATGAGAAAAAAAATTACTAACCTAATAGAAAAATGAGCAAAGAACATGAACCTGCAAATTATTAAAGAAAAAATACAAATGGCTAACAAATCGGAAGGGGAAAATTTGACCTCAATTGTAATATAAAGGTCAAATGAACAAAAAAATTGGATGTCATTTGTACTTCTCATTCTTGGTGCTCAAAAAAAAAAAAAAGTCCACAGTATCTAGTTTCATAAAAAGCTCAGGGAAATTATATTTTCATTCATTCCTCGTAACTGATGACCCTTCCAGAGTGAGACTTACTGGTGTAGAGCTACAGCGTTAGAGAGGTACATACTTTCCGACCTGACAATTCTACCTCTAGAAATTCATCCTAAGGAAATAGCGTGCACAGCTGTAAAAATTGAATTGCTTAGCTGTTGTTTGAAAAAAATTTTTTTAACTAGAGGAACAATTAAAAACAAACTTCAACAACAGGAGCATGGTTAAAGAGACTGGCATATCCATGCGGGGGTCTCTGTACAGCCATCTGAAATGATGTAGAACATGGGTTGATATGATGGAAAGTCCACTTGCAATAAGTGGGGAAAAAAAGCGGTTTTGTACACCAATAGTACAGCCCATGTTCGTCAATATATTAAATAGTAAAAACCACACACTGCAATGCCAATGGACAATTTTCTTTTATTCTTTTTGTTTACCTTAATATTCCAAATTTGGAGAGTTTTTTCCCTTTTTTTTTTTAACATATGCTACCGGTAAAAAAAAGTCTGATTTCTGTGATGGGCAGATAAACAGAGAGTGAACGTGAAAGCATTTAGTAAAATTAAATTCTCTTCTATACGTAAATCAGTGTTATTAATGCAGATACAAAAAAGCAAGAGAATTATGGCTATAGACAGCAGGTGAAATTTTCTCCTAATACACAGATTTAACTGACCTTCCTCAAGAACCTTCCTCTCGCATACCGGAAGTAAATTTTCACAGCTTAAAGCAAAAATGCTCTTAAGTTATATCTAAGTTATAGGAGTGGAAGGGAAAGGAAGAGGGAAAGGGGTTTTTAGCTATGTCACAATTAAAAGAAACGGGAAAGTATTCATATGAGCCACCAAACGAGTATTCAAAAGATAAGATTAAAAAAAACCAGTCCATCATTTAGAGAGAGGAGGAGGGATTTCTGCGACCAGTCACATGTCTCTCACATGTGTGGTGGGGGAAAGACTGACCTACTCTGTGGTCACCATCACTCTGTGGACCAGCAAGCCACTCTGCTTTGCCTGCAGAAGTTCTCCAGGGCAGACAGAGACAACACGTGGGAGAAAAGGAGTATTAAGGCACTTTGTGTTTTAATGAAGCACCCAACTCATTTTTTTTTCCCACATAAAGTAATTAGAAATTTTTCTGATTTAAAAGCATGCAGCTCAATTATGTAATTACCTAATAGGTTATGCAGGTGCTGTGGATCTTATCTGGTCTCAAGGGGACATAATCCGAGTTTCGGAGGCTTTAATGATGTATTTACTCAAGAGACGGATTGACTCCAGCTGACAGCAAAGGGACCCACAGGTAAACATCATTTACATGTGGCTGTTTAATTAGCCATTTACCCAAGAGATCAAAGTAAATATTTCTGAGCTTCATTAGATTCTTCACCAAGTAATTTCTAGTAGAGCTTTCTTAAATTTTGAAAATCTCTTAGTTTTATGATTTTTATCTATGGAGAAATATTTAACCCATACTATTTACTCAATGTGTATATTGTTTCAGTGCAGAGAAACAACTCAAAGACACTTCATTTTGCTCATTGGACAGGATAATTGTGTAAACCAAAGCAGTCCTAGAACCCACAAAAGCATTTTGTTGTAAAGTTCACGAGGCTTGTCTCGCTCATGTCATTTTGGTAACATGGTTCTTTAGGAACGTGCATTTCTTCAGCCCCAAACTAACAGAAACTCCCCGCTTACTTCTACTTTTAAGGACAGACTTCATCATTAATTTGTTGGTAACTTTTATGATTGTCACTAAGATGAGATCATGATTTAAAAAGGAATAAAAAATCTACTAGGGGAGGCAGAATATCATGTGATTCCTAAGTTCTTAATCAGGCAGCCCCCTTCCCATTAATACTGGAGTTATTATTTGAAAAATTATGAGTGAGTTGGTAGTCTGGAACTTGGAATAAGTGTTCAACTATAAACAACTTAAATAACGAGATGATTAGATAGCAAAGAGCAGTAGACCAACACTTTTTTCACCCTTGATGTGGCTGAGATGGGAAGTACTTGCAGTGAATGCAATGAATGGGAAACAATGTTGTTATAAAATAGTACTGAATAAAATGGGCAACAAAACCTGAGAACAGAATCCTTCTTAAGAACTACATTTATCAACAGATATGCAAAGGACCTAAGAAACACGGGTTCTGTCTTTCCTAAAGAATATCGTTCTTTATTTACTGAATCACACAAAATGCAGTAAAATGCAAATGTGTGTGGGAAGGATACATCCAAGGTTATCTGTGAAAAGGGAAACGGGATCCATGAGAGGCACATGGGGGCTGCATCTATAACTGCAATAGCTGACTTCAGAAGGAAGCAAGTAAAGGAGGGAGAGGAGAGGTCGGGTGATGGCAGGGTTGGGGGGGAGAAGGAAGCAGAAGGTGAGGTCTGAAACAAATCTGATGCAATGGTAACAACACACATGAACTTGGACAGGCATGGGACTGTAAGGTTCATTACATCATTCTATGTGTGTATGTCTGAAATCCTTAAAAAAATCTTACTCTTCTCTTTTAATTAAAGAGGCAAGGAAGAGGGGCTCAGGAAGGACTGAAGGTGCTCTGAAAGGCCTGGCAAAGGGAGCGATGGCAGAGACTCTGGACCACACAGTGACACAGGCGTGTGACTTCAGTGCTGAGGTGGCAAGGCTTGCCTCCAAGGGGAGCACATGTCAAATCCTTGAACTTTGAACAGGATACAAATACAAACTTAAAAAGGATCAAAGCCAGAAAACCCTACATTACAGATAAAGATGAGAAAACACACTTTGAAACAAGACACAGTGACAAGACATTAAACTTAGAAGAAGCGCCATCTCTATGAATAGATGGCCTTCTAGAGAATCACAAAGACTACACTGGGCACACTCTAGACCTAGGCTCCTGGGTCCTCCCTTGCTCTCCTTGGGGATCAGCTCCATTTGTTCAGTATCTTCACACTCCCCCTCGGGTGCCTCCTTGCTTAAAAAGCTCTCAGGGCTTTCCAGGTCTGCTAAACCAAACACAAACTCCCTACTTGGGCTGGATGGATGCTGCGCACAGGGCCGGTGACCACCCTAGACCTTCTTATCCACCATCCCCAACCTGGAGCCCGCCCTCCAGCCAGGAGGACCAGAGCTTGGCTCTACTTCCTGGGTCTGTTCTTTGGCTCCCAACAGCCCTTCCCTGTTGCCCCCACCATCGCCTGCCTGATGCACCCCCTGCACTCTTAGCCCGTTAAAATTCTGTGTCTCTTTTAAGGGTCACCTCATACCTCTCTACTCCCTCCACTGTAAAGTCTGCCCTCACTGGATCTCCACATGGCTTGGCTCCTTTTTCTGAAGGCCCATATCCTTTGCTATTTCCTTATTGTACACATCCCACTATGCCATTCCCCAGAAGGAGATGCCAAGTTTTCATTTATTTGTCTCTCTCCAATGGATCTGTGTTAGTGCCTGTGTACAGAGGTGGGTCAATACGTATTGGCTGAATTAACATTTATGACTGTTCAGTATTTTTAAAGTATGGAGTGGAGAAAGAAAACCAGAATGCTACAAGATGCTTCTAAGTTCCTTGAAAAATGTTGTGGTTGTTATGTTTAATTAGGTTACCTCTAGGATCTGAATTAACTGTATGGAGGGAGTTGAGATTCCTACACAAAACTCTGTGCAAAAGGCCTGAAGTGCAAACAAACCAACCACAAAACCTCACTTATTATGTAACATTTTTTTGAAACAATTTAACCATTGTCAAGAATGTGACTATTTCCTCAAATAATCATTTGCATAAACTTGAAATTTATTTTTTTAAAAATAAATATTACTGACCCTTATCGTCTGGTTCATGTTTCTGACTGGGAAAACTTCAGATGGCTTAGCTATCTCTTCTCTGATAGAATTATCATGTTCTTGCAAGGTGGCAACATGCTGATCCAATTCTGCCCTCAATAAGGCTGCTGCTGGTGCTTGTTCAGATCTACAAAACAGAAAGGGGAGACACATTAAAGATTGGCAGTACTGTGTTACCTAGGAGTTTCCTTCATTTTTAGAGGTGCCACAATCAAGTTAGCAAAGGACAGTTTATCCAGAAGAGTCTGGAACCTAGTACATTCGGGAGTAAGGTAATTTCCAGCGTCTAGGTATCTTTTTTTTTCCCCCCACTTATTTTGGTTATGAGGTCACTGCTAAATAAGCACTCTCAACTTTGATTGCCTACTGGAACCACCTGGAGAGCTTTGCAAAATCTAGGTGCCTGGTGCTACCCCTAAAGGAGCTAGTAAAACTGGACTGGGGTGTGGCCTGACCGTTAGGATTTTTTTAAGGCTCACAGAGTGGTTCTAATATGTAGCCATGGTTTCAAATCTCGGCATAGATGGTCAGACTCCTCTTACGTGTGGTTAATAAAAGAAACTGATCACATTTTATTCTCAACAACACTTTATCCTTGTTATACTCTTACTATGGTCTACTTGTAATTAAAAAGCATTAAGATAATATTAGGAAAGAGTTAAAACATGAGCCTAAGTTATATGCCCAGACTATGGCATATTGTACACCTCTGGGGTAGGAAATGGACAGATGAACCTGGAACACCTTGGCATCACAGAGGAAGCTCTCAGAGACTACTGAGTCATGTCTAAAGGCCTCAGAGGCTACCATGAAGGGGATTCCACTGGCCCAAGATGAGACAATTTGAACACCAGGAAGAATAATGACTGCAATGGACTGACACATAGCAGATACATGAAAATCATGAGTTCATTTAAAAAATAAAGAACAAAAAAAGTAAGGAAGCTTTTAAAAGAATAAAAACCCTTGAATTCAGCCTTTAAAAGGAAGCAAGTCTTGCCACATGCTACAACATGCATAAATCTTAAGGACATTATGCTAAGTTAAATAAGCTAGTCACAAAAAGACAAATACTGGATGATTCGATTTACATAAGGTACCTAAAATGGTCAAATTCATAGAAGCAGAGAGCAGAAGGGTGCTTGCCAGGGCCTTGGAGGGAGGGAGAAATGGAGTGTTGATTAATGGGTGTAGTTTCAGTTTTGTAAGATGAAAAAGTTCTGGGGATCTGGTGCCCAACATTCATGTTGAATGTCCTCAATGCTACTGAACACTTGAAAATGGTTAAGAATGGGGGCGTCTGGGTGGCTCAGTCAGTTAAGCGTCTGCCTCTGCCCCTCCCCCGACTCATGCTCACTCTCTCTCTCTCATTCTCTCTCTTGCTCTCAAATAAATAAAATCTTTTAAAAAATGGTTAAGATGGTAACTTTTGCTGTGTGTGTTTTACCACAATTATTAATAATATAAACCAACAAACCAACAAACCTTTGGAGGCTGCTAGGGCAACAACTCATTCTGAAAATTGTTAAGTAAAGGGACAGAATCATTTATCCCACCTTGGTGGTCAAAAAAATGCATTTCAGGATTACCAAGAAGTTGATGAGCAAAGTTCTCCCAACTAATAAACACACAAAAAATGAATGAATGAGTCACCATTCTCTAAGTCCAAATTATTGAATGCATTGAAGAAATGATAATTTTGTGAAAATTGCATTGTGGTAAATGTCATACTGAAGGCATCAGTGTGCCAACAGTCGAACCCACGGATCAGTCTTAGCACCACTAACAGTGGGACAACCAGCCATCCCGCGCTGCCTGCGGACATGTAACAGAAGGACTAGTGCCACCTATGATGTTGTCTTGCCACAGTAACTAGTCTGGAATATAATCTTGTATCTGGATTGGACCACCGGTTTATGGGTAACATCATTTGGATCCTTTTTCAAACAAATCAAATGTAAAAAGACTTTGAGACAATCAAGGCCAACTAGCAAGAATAGGTATTAGATAAGGAATCTTGTTAAACAGTAATGTATTAAATGCTTATCTGTTAGAGAGATAAGCATTTGTATTTGTAAATGAAATCTGTTGTCTGTTTTAAATGACTCAAGAAAAAAGGGTAGGGGAGGAAAAGAGATAACACAAGACTAAAAAAATGTTGACAACTGGTGGACCGTGGTTATAAATACATGGGATTTCATTATGTTGTTATATTTGCTTTTGTGAATGTTTTAAAATTTCAAAGTAAAAAGTTAAAAAAACTCAGTGTACTAATGTCTGTAATTACTTGTAAGTGCATAAAAATAAGAGATTGAGATTGAGAGATAGATGAAAGGACAGAAAGACAGATATGGTTGTGTAACAGCATGTCAATGGTAGATCTGAGTGGTGGATATAAGGATGCTTACTATACAGTTCCCTTTATTTTTCTGTATGTTTGGAAATTTTTATTATAAAATATTTGGGGAAAAAAGTAAGTCTCTGTGCAATTCAGAACCTTCTTTAATGCATCTTGATTGTTATAATCTTTGCTTGACTTAACCATGACTTGCATAAAGTAGGATGTGTCATGGGGATCCTTGAACTTTAAAAACTTCCCAGAATGATTCCAAAGTTTCTGGCTGGTTTGGCAGAAAGCCCCTTCAGAAACTTGAATTTCTTGGTTTCTTCCAGACTTCATTGAAGTTATAATGCCATACAATTCCTTTGTTCTGATTCTATATAAATGAAGGAACATCCATCTGCATTTGGTTTCACAATAGATTTCCCTACTGGGAAAATGCACTCATAGGACATGAGCAAATTCTAGTCTATTCAGCTGTTGTATTTCTCATAATGAGTAAATCAATTGTGTTTCTGGTCTGAAAGCATGTTTAGTTAGGTTGAATTAAACTTGAAAACAAGTTGAATTAGGATGAATTACATTAATTAAATTAGTTGGGATGGATTGAATGATCACAGACCTGTCTCTCAGGTGATTGATACACATGATTTCTGCAGAGGCAAAGCCAAGGCAAGACTCTGGCTACTAATATCGCCACCAACTATAACCATCCTTCGGGTCCTGGGATGAAGAACTAGCTAAGGTTTCCCACAATCACTGTACAAACTTTACAAAAGGACAAAACCATTGATCAACCTGCACGGGGCCAAATAGCAAATGAACTACTGAAGGAGTTATCTAGAATCTGTGACCTGGGAACAGCTAAGCCAACACTTAAAGCACAAAAACAGGCTTTTCTGCGGATTTATTTCAGGATCAATTGGGCAAGGAGCGCAAGAGCCACAGCTGTCTTTGCATGAAGTGTTGCCCATGGTTCTACATAAATACAGAAAATTAGAAAATTTGCAAAGTGGTACAAAGGCCTTTTTTCTCTTATGTTCACTTTCACTGGAAGATCTGTAACATCGGTACCACAGAGAGAAAACAAAGTTTGGTGTCAATTAAATGATAAACGCGTCTAGTTAAAAACATAACAAAAGAAGAGACCCGAATTTACAATTAATTTCATATATTTGGAATGGCTTCCAGTCAGAAAACCGCAACTAACACAAATGTACCAGTGCTTCCCAACCACAACCGATTTACAAGATTGGTAATTTGATCAAAGTTTTAAATGCAGACAAATTAACAAACATCTTGATTTTTATTCTGAATACAGGCAGAATAAAATAAAGAGGTTTTTACATACTATAATCCAAACAATTATAAAGTGACTCGATTTTTCAGCCTGAGTTTGAGAGCAAAATTGGGAAACTGTATTTGAGAGTAGCCACTAAGGGAGACAATTAATTAGTTGTACCTGGAAAAAAATGATAGTCTCCTGCTAGCTCATCATATAAGACAAAACTACTTATTAAGTAATCATTTTTATCTTAAAATATGTTTTCCCAAAGGCAATGATGAACAAAATTTTTTATCAAGTACCCCAAATGACATGAATTGTATTTTAGTAGTTCATAATTGTTTAAAATAGTGACTTGGTCCTTTACCTAATAAAAAGCCTTTTTTTCAAATGAAGGTCTTTGAACACTTAATCCTTGATATAACAAAAATCAATAATGATGATAGTAATGGTCTTTTTCTTTTTAAGATGCTTCATTTTATGAGCAGGAATTTGGAAGTCTTCACATTATCTTTTAGAGTATGCTATGGGGCACGTGTCCTATTCTACAGATGAGATTAAAGAGACAGATGTCAACTGCCATGGTTTGGTCAGGGGCACAAGCAGGACTTTGGCCACACCAAACACGGCTCTATTCAATGGGCTTTAAGGAGTTTACAACTTGCTGGAGGCTTCCCACTCTGCCTGGCTTAGACTTCTATGACATCAGAATTATTAGCAATCGAGGAACAAAACAGATCATTCTCTCCAAATCTGTTTCTGGAATGGTTTATCAAATTGACTAGTTTGGTCCAGGGGAGATCACCAAGAAGGCAGGAATATTTCACTTAGGGGAGTACCCAGCAATAACTACTGGGTATTGAGGGGTGTAGGGGGTGGATAGAACAAGGAGGGCAGGGGGAGCCAGATGCCATGGTTAAACCAGTTAGAAAGAACATGTATTTAAAGACCCGACTACTTGTCTCTATCAGGTCCTATAAACACTTGGCACTTTTCCAAGGCTAGAAAATGACACGGTGACAATAAGTGCGTATTAAACACTATCCCCAGTCACAGTACATGGGACAATTCTAATTGTAACAGAACATAACACTGACATTAGTAACCATTCCTGACTTCTTTATCTGGCTTTAAAAAATGTTTGTGGTAACCAAACAGTCTTGAAACCTCCAGATATTAATTTTAAAATTTGTGTTGGTCATAAAGAAGGATCATTTCTTAGGGAAGGCTGATTTATAAACAACTGTAGATCACTAGTCGTGTAAAATGCAACCTTTCATAATGGAAATCAATGCTCTATCATGCACGTTGAGAAACTATAACAAACGTTAGTCTAGTAGATGCAGATATTATATCTTCTCACCCACAATCACGGTTTGGCAGCCTAGGTTAAGGGAGTCAAACAATGAATCATTTAGTCTAACAAGTCAGTTTGCACAGAGAATTATAAATGCATACATGCTTCCTATGCCACATGCCACAACTGTGGTTTATGCTGAATAGTATACCAACAGATATAAAAGGCAGTGAAAAAGAAACAGGGGCCGGGTCAAAGAGCCTCATGACACACAAGCACCTAACGACCTATAGAGTGCAGAAAGACTCCTCCCAGGCAGCTTCTTCCACCACCTTGTAAAGGAGTATTTTAAGACTGCTGTTTTTTATTTCACATGATACATACACGGAAGAGGATTTTCTTGCCTTTACTGCTTTAGGTTGAAAAGCTACTGGTTAGGAAGGTCATTTCCAACATTTCCCATAGTTTGGGGATCACTAGTGGAGATGCAGAGGGTAAACACACTTAGAACTTGTGAAGTTCATCATGGTATGTGAAATGGAACCATTCGATTGGCCAAGTTTTTTTGTGATAAGGCCCTTTTAGAGACTGTTATCCTGACTTCTCATGCCTTGATGGGATCCAATACACACTAGACTTAGGCTGAATTCTACTCTAAAGAAAGTAGTGAACTGAAAACAGTGTACACAGTGCATTAAAGGTAGAGAAAATTATGTTGGAGGTAAGATAACCAGACCCCAAGAGCCCCTCTCCTGCTCTCAGCCACACAAGGTCCTTGCAGATGGGCTTTCACAGACACCCATCGGCTGACCAGGCTTGAATAATAATCTGTTCTCTGCTAGTAAATTGTAGGACATATTTTTATAAGAGTATATATAGTCAATCCCCAAAATACAAATCAAAGTTAGAACACTGGCAATATTTATGACATACGAATTAGGCACCTACCAGATGACAGTACTGGACAAACCATTACACACATTACACATTTGTAATTCTATGAACTCAGAAAGTAGCCCAACGTCACAAAACTTCTGAGGCCAGGAACAGAAACCAGATTGACTAAAAGGTGGGTAGAAGGTATGGAATGGATTTCTGATTGACTTAGGAAAAATGTACAAGTGCTATATATGGTTCATATGTGCCAACCACTCTGCAAATAATTAACTCCCTCTCTCTTACTCTCATTCCCAGATTTATGGCCATTTAAGGTGTATCTTTGGAATGGTGGCTCTCAAACTTGAAGAAGCAGAGTTCCCGTTAAGCGTTTACTGAAATCCAGATGGCACACCCCATCTCCAGGTTCCTGATTCAGGCGGTCCATGGTGGGGCCTGAGAACACGTGTTTCTTTCTTTTTAAAAATTTTTTTAGAAGATTTTATTTATTTATTTGACAAAGAGAGAGAGAGAAAGTGCACACAAGTAGGCAGAGCGGCAGGCAGAGGGAGAGGGAGAAGCAGGCTCCCCACTGAGCAGAGAGCCTGATGTAGGGCTTGGTCAAAGGACCCTGGGATCATGCCCTAAGCAAAAGGCAGACGCTTAACCAACTTAGCCACCCAGGTGCCCCAGAACACGTGTTTCTAACAAGCTCCCAGGTCTTGTTGATGCTGCTCCAGCGACCACACCTACAGATTGGAGACCTGTGTAACTAGCATGACCTTGGACATTAAGAAATGCATCCCTCTAGGTGGTGGTTATACTGGATCATATCCTGGGTTGTTTTCAAGGTATGCTAATATGCCAGACAAAGGCTACCTGTGCTCCCTCCCCCCAAGTAAGCCCTTAAAACACTGCTATGAGCAGGGACTGAGTGGATATATCCAATTAACACTTAGAAACAAATACATTTACAAAGAAGTAAATGTGTTGTGATTTACAGTATGTAAAAAAGTTAAACTGATAACTACAAGCATCTACCCCAGTGGTGACCATGTGAGCTAGGGGTCTGCAACTCTGTGACCCTTCATATTTGGAAGTGTCTTGGAGCAAGAATAGCCATTGCACCCCAGCAGCAATTAATACCTGACTTGCTTTCCATCGCGGCCACCCCCAGGTAAGGGTCTTGGAAGCTGGTGAAGGACAACTGCTCCGCAGGCTTCAAGGTCTTCTTTCAGAAGATTATAGAGCCTATAAAATAAAACAGGTGCTGCATGAGATGTTTATTTAAGCACAGAAGGCCCGCTTCTAGAATCTATGGTGGTTCTTCGTGGTTTATTGAAATATATCTGTAATATAATCTAGACATAAAAATGCAGCAACTAGACTGTCTCTCGACAAAAATGTAAAATGGGGCAGTTTGAAAACTTGTTTGTGTGTATGTGGCAGTTTTAAATCCATCAGAGAAAGCAACTTTTAACCCTTTGAAGACTTTAATGTTGTTCAATCTTCAGCTGTGCAATCTCATTCCACATTGCACCTGACTGATAGGAATGCTAGATAATCTTAACAGCAGAAAAGACTAATTTTATATTGTCAATCATAACAAAGTTAGAGCTCCACAACTCATGTGAAATTTACTTAAATTGTCACTGCTAAGAAATTGCAAACTGCTGGCTGAAGTATAGGTTATGTCCTCTATTTCTGAACACGGAAAAATGACTATTATTTCTTCATTCAGATCCCACTACAATAAAATTTTCTTTATTCTTAGTAAGAACAGGAAGGCGTGGGAAGAGGGACTGAGCCTTCATTATCTACTTCCAGGATACTGGGGGACCGGCTGAGTCTAACCATTTGGTTACTGTTTTTAGTTAGGTCTGTCATCGTACCATTAGCCTCCAAAGAGACTGGCTAGTAACTTCCTTTAAAAAATTGTCTATTTTAACTATCATATGATTTCTCTCATCTATGGAACATAAGAACTAGGATGATCAGTAGGGGAAGAAAGGGATAAAGAAAGGGGGGGTAATCAGAAGGGGGAATGAAACATGAGAGACTATGGACTATGAGAAACAAACTGAGGGCCACAGAGGGGAGGGGGGGGATGGGATAGGCCGGTGATGGGTAGTAAGGAGGGCACGTATTGCATGGTGCACTGGGTGTTATACACAACTAATGAATCATCGAGCCTTACATCGGAAACCGGGGATGTACTGTATGGTGACTAACATAATAAAAAATCATTATAAATAAAAAAAAATTGTCTATTTTAGGGAAAGTATGATTCTAAAAAGCTATTTGAGAGGATATCAAAAACAAAACAGTATTTCTACTTTAAAGGAGATGATCACACTTGGGAATGTTTGATATATATCCCCAAACGAAAATGAAGCAACTCTTAAAGCAATATGTTAATTAGCAAAGTATTACTAATTTGTAATTACTTCTATAGTTGGTTAAGTTACTGGATCCATCTGACAGCCCTGCGCCTGATATCACAGGGATAAAGGAGATGTGCTCTGTTCTACGGGAGGGTGAGAGACAACTGCAGGCATAGTCTCCCTCCCTCCCCTGATCAGGTTTTTACTCTGGGCAGGAAATAAAAATGGATCCCCTGGATCTGGAACCTATTCTGGGCTCTGGGCCACAATGTCGGTGCCCCAGCTCCTTGCCAAGTCCTGACCTCTTGTCCAGACTATGAGTTTGAATTCTTAGTCCCTATGGACCAGACCCTGGGTTGGGACCTTCACTCCTGAGCTCTGCTGCTAGAAACCTTCCAGACTCCTGGCCTGTGTCACTTAACAGTACCTACAAATACTTTTTTGGGGCAAAATCTGGGTCTTAATTGTTCCTGAAAGGCTTTATCTTGCCACCACTCGATTTCCACAATAACACCTGCTCTTAAGAAGGGGAAGATACCCAAAGAGCCAAGGGTCCATTTCTGGGTTCTCTATTCTGTTCCATTGGTCCATGTATCTGTTTTTGTGCCAGTACCATGCTGTCTTTGTGATCACAACTTTGTAGTATAGCTTGAAATCCGGCAACGTGATGCCCCCAGCTTTGTTTTTCCTTTTCAACAATTCCTTGGCGATTCGGGGCCTTTTCTGGTTCCACACAAATTTAAGGGCTGTTTGTTCCAGTTCTTTGAAAAATGTCATTGGTATTTTGATCGGGATGGCATTGAAAGTGTAGATTGCTCTGGGTAGCATAGACATTTTAACTATGTTAATTCTTCCAATCCATGAGCATGGAATATTTTTCCATCTTCTCTCGCCACTATTATTCAACATAGTACTAGAAGTCCTTGCTACAGCAATCACACAACAAAAAGGGATAAAAGGTATCCAAATTGGCAAAGAAGAAGTCAAACTGTATCTCTTCACAGATGACATGATACTCTATATGGAAACCCAAAAGAATCCACTCCCAAACTACTAGAAATTATAGAGCAATTCAGTAATGTGGCAGGATACAAAATCAATGCTCACAAATCAGTTGCATTTCTATACACGAATAATGAGACTGAGGAAAGAAAAATTAGAGAATCAATCCCATTTACAATAGCACCAAAAACCATACGTTACCTTGGAATTCACTTAACCAGGGACGTAAAGGACCTATATTCTAGAAACTATAAATCACTCTTGAAAGACATTGAAGAAGACACAAAAAGATGGAAAGATATTCCATGCTCATGGATCGGAAGAATTAACATAGTTAAAATGTCCATGCTACCCAGAGCAATCTACACTTTCAATGCTATCCCGATCAAAATACCAATGACATTTTTCAAAGAACTGGAACAAACAGCCCTTAAATTTGTGTGGAACCAGAAAAGGCCCCGAATCGCCAAGGAATTGTTGAAAAGGAAAAACAAAGCTGGGGGCATCACGTTGCCGGATTTCAAGCTATACTACAAAGCTGTGATCACAAAGACAGCATGGTACTGGCACAAAAACAGACACATAGACCAATGGAACAGAATAGAGAACCCAGAAATGGACCCTCGGCTCTTTGGGCAACTAATCTTTGACAAAGCAGGAAAAAACATCCAGTGGAAAAAAGACAGTCTCTTCAATAAATGGTGCTGGGAAAATTGGACAGCTACATGCAAAAGAATGAAACTTGACCACTCTCTCACACCATACACAAAAATAAACTCCAAATGGATGAAAGACCTCGATGTGAGACAGGAATCCATCAAAATTCTAGAGGGGAACATAGGCAGCAACCTCTACGACATCGGCCAAAGCAACCTTTTTCATGATACATCCCCAAAGGCAAGAGAAACAAAAGATAAAATGAATTTATGGGACTTCATCAAGATAAAAAGCTTCTGCACAGCCAAGGAAACAGTCAGAAAAACTAAGAGGCAGCCCACGGAATGGGAGAATATACTTGCAAATGATGCTACAGATAAAATACTGGTATCCAAGATCTACAAAGAACTTCTCAAACTCAGTACACGAGAAACAAATAAACAAATCAAAAAATGGGCAGAAGATATGAACAGACACTTTTACAATGAAGACATACAAATGGCTAACAGACACATGAAAAAATATTCAAAATCATTAGCCATCAGGGAAATTCAAATCAAAACTATATTGAGATACCACCTTATCCCAGTTAGTGTGGCAAAATTTGACAAGGCAGGAAACAACAAATGTTGAGAGGATGTGGAGAAAGGGGATCCCTCTTACACTGTTGGTGGGAATGCAAGTTGGTACAGCCATTTTGGAAAACAGTGTGGAGGTCCCTTAAAAAGTTAAAAATTGAGCTACCCTATGATCCAGCCATTGTACTACTGGGTATTTACCCCAAAGATACAGACGTAGTGAAGAGAAGGGCCATATGCACCCCAATGTTCATAGCAGCATTGTCCACAATAGCTAAATTGTGGAAGGAGCCCAGATGTCCTTCAACAGATGACTGGATTAAGATGTGGTCCATATATACAATGGAATATTACTCAGCCATCAAAATGAACGATTTCACAACATTTGCAGCAACATCGACAGGACTGGAGGAGATAATGCTAAGTGAAATAAGTCAAGCAGAGAAAGACAATTATCATATGGTTTCACTCATTTATGGAACATAAGAACTAGGAAGATCGGTAGGAGAAGAAAGGGAAGAATGAAGGGGGCTAAACAGAAAGGGGAATGAACCATGAGAGACTATGGACTCTGGGAAACAAACTGAGGGCTTCAGAGGGGCGGGGGGTGGGGGACTGGGATAGGCTGGTGATGGGTAGTAAGGAGGGTACGTATTGCATGGTGCACTGGGTGTTACACGCAAGTAATGAATCATGGAACTTTACATCAAAAACCAGGGATATACTGTATGGTGACTAACATAACATGATAAAAAATTATTATTAAAAAAAAAAACCCACAAAAAACAAAAAGAGAAGGGGAAGATAAGCCCACCAAAGGTGAGCCAATTTTAGAGATGTAAAGGGGAGCTCGGAATCAGTGGGCACACAATCAGGAATGGTGAGGAGGACCCTCTGCCAGGCAGCACTTAGACAGAGGGGAAATAACGTTTCACGCTTAGGAGCGGCACAGGCAAAGGTGACAGGAAATGCCAGGTAAGAGGGGTGTGGGGACCAGCAAGGAAACAGGAAATGCCAGGTAAGAGGGGTGTGGAGACCAGCAAGGTGTGGCCACATAGGGGCTGCTGTTGGTGGCTCCGGAAGAACACAGGGGTTATGGGCACCGACCCTCCACCCCCAGTCAAAACTTCATACATAACTTGTATTTATTTATTTTTAAAGCTTTACTTATTTGAGAGAGAGAGAGAGAATGCATGAGTGGGAGGGGCAGAAAGAGAGGGAGAGAGATCTCAGGCAGACTCCACACTGAGCATGGAGAACCACTCAGGGCTCGATCTCATTACCCTGAGATCACAACCTGAGCCGAAAGCAAGAGTCGGACACTTAACCGACTGTGCCATCCAGGTGCCCCCATACATAACTTTTGACTGCCCCCAAACTTAGCTACTAATAGCCTACTGTTGACCTGAAGCCTTACTGATAACATAGTCGGTTAACACATATTTTGCATATGTATTATATATTGTATTCTTACAATAAAGCTAGAGAAAAAAAATCGTTAAGAAAATCATAAGGAAGAGTAAATACATTTACAATACTGTATTTATTGACAAAAAGCCACATATAAGTGGACCCGTGCAGTTCAAACCTGTTGTTCAAGGGGCAACTGTAATGGGAAATAAAATTCGACATAAAACTCTGGTGAGAAAATAGCGATAAACCTTTCCGATTTCTGAGATATAGCTGGTTTCCTGAAAGCAGTGTTTTTGAGAGGTTAGCCTCGCAGCCATGGGCTGATGCTACTGATAATGCTATTGTGAAGGGAGAAACCTGAGGCCCCAAACGAGCCAGGAGACTGAGCTTGTGCTCTAGCCGGCAGGGGGAAAGCATAAAAGTGTGAGAGCAGCAGTGGGGCTGGCAGGGGAGGCAGCAAGTGCCTACAGTGGGGTGGGACTGTGGAAGGCTTGGGACCATGATTCCAGCAAAAGACTAGTCACTCACAGCTCCCACTGTGGTTCTCAGTGATGCTGATCTACCTAGTGTTCAATGGAAGCCAGAAATCCACCATCGCAAGGTTTATTTTCATAGGACAGCTCCCAAATTTACAAATGTGGCCATTAATTCAAAAGAAGGTTAAACACTATGCTAGACAAACAGAGCCCTCCTGCAAGTGTGGGGTCTCCAGCTTAGAATGCCTTTAGTCTGACTCCCTGAACCAGGTGGTACACCCGGAACAAGGACCACGGCTCGATGTTGCTGTAGCTTCTCTAGAATGCCAGCACGCTAGTGGAAGTCAGCAGACACTTGGGGATGCTGGTGTACCAGGGCAGGCTGTGTGCGGGGTGTTGTGGTGGGAACAGCCTCCCGCCAGGGAGGAGTACTTTACCCTTGCCATTCTTAGGAAGGGTGATAAGAGAAAGCAGACAGTTTTTTATTATTGTTTCTAAATTCTCTACTGACGATGCACGTTGCTGCCACTGCATCTCCTCCAGCCTCCAGCCCTGTGTGCCAGCGCTTCATGACACCTGACTGGTCACATAACCTCTGTCCTTTTCCAAATTGCGCAATCCAAATGTTGGCTCCCTTAGACTAGCTGATCTCACACTTACCTAGACCCCTCTCTGACCAGCTCATTCAGGGCTCTTTTTAATCCCTGACTTCCATTAGCACTCACTGTATAGACAGCATCCTTCATTGTATGGAACTGTCCTGTTGTTATGTCCTGTCTGCTTAGTCTGCTCTACAAAACCAAAAGCTTGATAGGAACAGCAACTGGACTTGTGGATTTTTATCTTAAGTTTCACGTAGCACTCAGCATGACACTGAAGACACACTTAACAACACTGTGTGTTGAGTGACAGGCCAAGACTTAAACCCAGATTAGAGAAATTTATGACCCTATTTTGACAGTATGTTTTTACCAGTGGTTGTTACACCAGACCGGCGCTTCCAGGGCTGGGCAACAAGTGATCAGTAAGATGGCCGCGAGTACTGTCTGCACAGCACTTGGGTCTACTCTAGATAAACTCAGGAGCTTCTCTGGCTAAAAGATGAGTTGGTCTGTGCTGAGGATTTCTAATAGCTTTAACTAGTTTTAATTGACAAAATATCCATCAGTCCTTTGCTAAAAATAACTCTATTCACGAATTCAAACACTTTGGAGGTAAAGATTAAAGACTATGTCTTATGGAAACACCGTCTATGTTGGAATTCAAGATCTCAACTTCTTTTGTGTCTTCCATTTGCATTGCAACCAAAATAATTCCCACTGGAGGGACATGCGTCTGATGAGGACTGGGTCCACTCTTTCCTGGGGAATGTGTGGACTGGCCTGGCATCAACACACAGGGCCAGTTCATTTTCTGTGAAGTCCAGCAAGTGGACAAACCTGCTGGTTGACCAGGAATCGCTACAAACACAAAATGAACTTTAAAGAGGTGTATTTTATTTTACCCAGCAATGGTTAAAGCATACAATGCATAAAATTTTGGGGGTGTCAAATTTAAAGTAATTGCTTCCTAGCTTCATTTTCATCTTTTAGTTGCACAGAATTTTGGAGATGATTTGAAAGAAAACAACCACATTCCAGGCTAATGCAAACACTCAAATTAATNCTCTTTCTAAAAAACAAGGAAGAGAGAAAAAGCGCTGTGCTTTTTCTTTCGGTATCGCAAACTAAGAATTGCTTTTTGGCAAAACAAAAACATCAACAAAAATAAAAACAAACCCTGCATGAGGGCAACAGAGTGTCAACTGTTCCTTAAATCTGCTGGGTAACTGTCTCCCATTCCTGTGGGTGTTAGCTTTTCCGGGACTTAGAATTTAAGTGTTTCAGCTGCAGCACTACAGGCTCGACTTTCACGTTTTATTTTCTCTAGGGAACAACAGTCTCAGAATAGTATGGTAATCGCTGACCATGAATAGTAATGAGTTGGCTTACAACATTTACATAATCTAATGTTACTTTTAAAAAGTTCTATGATATACATTTACTGTGCTTTTAATGTACTGAAGAATCACAAAGCACCCGAGCGGGTCACATCTAGAACAAAGTTTTAGGGAAAGATATCTGCATTCCGAAATGAGCTACAAAGTAAAGGCATCATCTGAAGAGGTGGTCCACAGGTTAGGAGTGTGTAATTTAGGAATAACCCATACCCAGAAAGGTGGGAAAGGGGCAACACAACCGGCTTTTGTTTCCAATTCCAGTGCCTACAGCAACACTGGCCGGGGGAAACTCGGCTTCTTCCTCCTCACGGGTCTGACCCACCTTCCCTCCTAAACACAAGAAGGCTTTGATCTTTAAGCTAAGAACACAGGGTCTGGATAGAAAAGATCACTTTTTAAAACCATCATTTTATCCAGTTCTGGTTCTGGTTTTTTTACATTTCATTCCCATGGGCATTTGTTGATTATAATGAATGTTTAAAATCCTCCTAAGAACGCTGAGGATTCTTAAGTTTAAACAGAACTAACAGAGTGCACATTCATGTACCAAACACTCAGACCACAACTGCTACAAAATATAACTACCGAACCAAAGCCGACTGTTGTCAGTCAAAACCTGAGACGCTAATTCAATTTGTGTAGATTACTGGTCATCCTGAAGCAATTTAGCACCTTCACCAATAAGAGAAAACCTCCAGTGACCTCCCACCCATAGGTACACAAATACAACAGAGAACCAGAGAGGTCTCTAGAAGCTCTACCTCCATAAAGATGCAAATTAAGATTTAAACAGTGTAACAATCGGCCAGAGCTAATCCTTTTACAGAGGTGTAAATGGCTATTGAGAACAGAATTCCGGGCTGCTAGCTTTTGTTAAGTAGTATTACAGACAAATTTCATCCAAGAGCAACGCCAAGCCACCAACTCTGAGGACTATTGATAAAATAGTTCCATAAGGCCAGTCCAATTTGTTTGCTTTGATATCAAATTTCCTGACCATAAATCCAAACATGTAAATATAAACTGCATCAAGAATTAGTGGTCTGGGAAAATAAACTGGAAACGACGATCTCCAGCCTGACACCCGATGGCTGGAACAGCTGTATGTGCAGCCACAGTGAAGTTTGTATATGGGGTTTTGTTTGCCACACAAAACAGTTGTAGAAAGGACAAACACATACATAGTTAAACAGTATTTTTCTTTTAACGGGCTGTCTTACAAAACCTATGTTTTGGTGACTACCTCGGTCCCCATTGTGCAGCCCCCTGGGTGGTCCCTTCCAGGGGGCCACTTGAAGGGAGCACAATGCCAAAAAGGAGGCAAGGAGGGGACAGCGACACAAAGGCCAACAGAGCGGGGCGGTCTGCGGCAGGCTGAGGACCAGGGGTCAGCAAACAACGCTCCTTCTCTTTACCCAGGAAACAAGGGCTCCTTCTCTTTACCTGGAAACAGTGTGATTAAGCTGACAGTTTGAATTATGGGCTACATTTTGTAGGGTACCGTTTGTCTGTATTAAGGTCCTCTGTATTGTACCAGAGGCTCACAAGCAAAACCCTTGCCTTTTCCCCCACTTTGGCCTCAAAACAGACCTCATCATTCTGTTCCACTTTAATTCGCAGAACTACTCCCTCTCCCATGCTTTTTGTCCCCCAAGTTCCTTAATGAGGCACTGGACAGCCTGAGAGAATTTGTAATGGGTGTTTTCTCTACCCTTAAACAGAGATAAGCAGCCTGAACCTATAAAGGGTTTTTAGTAGCCCAGAATCATGACTTGTAGCTGCGGACATCCTTTGTGAAATGCGTAAGTGTTCCAGTCTATTTTCTCCTTGGTAAGCTATGGATCCCAATCTTAACACTCTGGTTGATAAAAATCCTTGCTAGAAGGGTGAATACCAGAAACATTACTCTTGCTCCCTGGGTTTCTTTTAAATCAGCACTGACATGTCGCCAGCAGGGTGTCATCATTAAGGTCCTGGCTGCGCTCCCCAGTCTGAGGCACACAACAGATTTATGGAGCTGGTCCCCTAAAGCAACCTGGCTTTGAATATCTGCTACAAAGAAGAACACAGAGGGTGAATGTCTTACTAACATGCAACTTTGAAAAATGGAATACAATCAGACCCTGCATTTTGGAAAAGTTTTTAAAAATATTATGAACGTAGGGGCGCCTGGGTGGCTCAGTCGGTTGGGTGTCTGCTTTTGGCTCAGGTCGTGATCCTGGGGTCCTGAGATTGAGCCCCACATCTGGCTCCCTGATCAGCAGGAAACCTGCTTCTCCCTCCCCTTCTGCCTGCTACTCCCCCTGCTTGTGCTCTCTCTGTCAAATAAATAAATAAAATCTTTTAAAATATTATGAACATTATAAATTTTTGCTTATTAGACATTATCATAATCATTAAGATCTAGGGGGTGCTTTTGGTAAAAGGGCATCTGTATTGTCAGCGTGGAACCATCTTCGCTAGGCCTTAATGACTGATAGCGGACCATAAAACAAAACATCAGACTTTTGCCATGCTGTTACATGTCTGCCTGTCTCTGTACATGTGTGTGCATCTGTGTATCCACATGTGAGTGTATGCATGTGTAAGAGGGGAGGTGAGGAGCCTTAGACTGGGCTGGCAAGGGCTACAGCATGTGAGGGGATCCGGGGAGAAGGGAAACCAGATGGGGTGGTGGGTGGGCTTATGGAGGGCTCTTGCCAGGTTCAGATCCTGTAATAAGTTAAGATGCCGCTTTTGTGGGATAGGTGAGTCTCCTTGGAGGCCAATAACTGACGAATAGGAATGTGGTCAAGTGCAGACACCCTCACTGAGGGGGAGTTGAGATGAGTAGGCCAGTTCCCTCTCTGGATTTGGACTCTAAGTTCTGGGTCTACCTCCATGACGACAATGAAATGGGAGTGGCAGTTCCCCGGGGGGGTGGGCACCTGCCAGAAAGAGGGTGAACCTTTGACTATTAACACTTGCCTTCTGCTGGGCAAGTATGGTAGAAGTCAAATGCAGGACTGCTGAAAAGATGGCGCTGGTTTGCCTGCTGGCCCTTCACAGGGTCGATACTGTATGACAATGAAGAAGGTGAGTCAATTATTTATTCAAATGTGCCTTCACCTAAGAAGCTGCTCAGAGGAAGCCAAAGACAAAAAGAGAAAATAGGAAATAAGAAAGTAGAAGATGCCACCTCATCCTTATGAATGAATAAATGGGTTAATTGTGGAGGAGAGGCAGGATGCATGCAAGAAAACAAGGAAAGCCAACTGGCCCTCCTGGGTAGACCCTGGCAACCAGGTGAAAAGGCTTGTCTCCTCAGTGTCAGAGTTCAGGGGCGTCGGGCAAGCACATTCCTGATTCCTGCTAAGTACACTTTCCAAAACAGCGGGAACCAATTCCAAGTGTGCTCATGATTACAGATGCAATAATGCTCCCAAACCACCGTGTCCAGAGCATGTTCTTGTAATATATAACACAGCTGATCAGTAAGGACCATCAGTCCCATGACTCCAACCCAGAAATTCTTTCAGGGATTCACTTGTCCTGGAAAGTGGTGCTTTCCAATGTTTAAGGTGGCACAATACCTGGAATACGCAGAACTTTTTTGCAAAACAGCATAAAATATTGGGATATTTTATTTCATCATATACATTAGAAACATTTTTTAAGCAATGAATATAGGTATGCAATATAAAAATCAAACCACGAGTACATATACCCATGATTAAAAAAACAATCTGTCAAAGCTAACAAGATCAGCAGTTACCACACGGTTCACTATTATACATCTGCTACTCTCATGCATTTTATCTTCAAGTAGGCAGGCAGTAGCAGGTACCGAAGTTTTAGTAAAATGATATTGAGAAAGTTCTCGAAATTACAAAGATTCATTCTTCTACCAACTTGGAAAAGATCATTTTACTCAACTGCAGAATCATTCTACCGAAATATATCTGAGAGCCACTGCAATAAAAAAAACCCAAACAGCATTATTTAAGCAGCAGATTCAAACACACTTCCTGTCCATCAAAATGACAAGTAAATCAAAATAAATCTACACTGACAAAGGAAAATAGAAAAAAAAGTTAGACAGCCAGTTGAAAACCATGAAAGACAGGATTCAGAACTGCTCCTCACATCTCTCCCATAGGTTAAGGCAACAGTGTCCGTTTCCTGACTAGGACTCAAAATGGTGAGATTAAGTATAAGAGTACAGGCAAACATATCAAAGTCTCACTTTTTGCTTAACTTTTGAGTTTGTCTTTTCTGCTTGTCCTGTTTGCATACACTTCTCAACAAAGGCCTTCACTGAAGGGAAGCTTTTTTGCTCAGCTATCAGGCCCAAATGTTCTTTTTCAAATAACACCTTAAAATGCATTTGTTTTTTCCAGAAGCCTATGAGAAATAGAAGTTTAAGAGAATAAAAAGAGGGGCGCCTGGGTGGCTCAGGCGTTAAGTGTCTGCCTTCAGCTCAGGGCATGATCCCAGCATCCTGGGATCGAGCTCTGGCATCGGGCTCCCTGCTCTGCTGGGAGCCTGCTTCTTCCTCTCCCACTCCCCCTGCTTGTGTTCCCTCTCTTGCTGGCTGTCTCTCTCTCTGTCAAATAAATAAATAAAATCTTTTAAAAAAGAAAAAGAACAAAAAGAAAGATGAGCCATAAGGAATCGAAGGAGGAGGAATAAAATAGGCAGCAACATGCAGAAGTGAAGTCAGGGATGGACAGAAGGAAGTGTGGCGGTTTGCCACCCAACACCCTGTAACATCTCAGTTTTGCTCTGATGAACTACCACTCCCCCATCCTAACCCACCTACCTCGGATGGGGCTCAGGGTGAAGCATGGGGTCCAGGTGCAAGCCAGAGGTGCTCTCCCCTTGCTACAGTGACTGTGGAGGGGGTGGGCCAATGACAGGGTCAGAGCCAATGAAAGACTCTGGCTCAGCACGCCAGGACAAAGGCCACTAGGATGCAGGGCCTGAGAGCTGAGCCAATCCAGGAGAAATGGAACCAAGAAAAAGAGAGAAGTCACAGCCTAGTAGCATCATGAGTCTTAGGTAAAGCCAGCCCGCAGACCATCTACCACTGGATGTCTTGCTATACGCCAGTAGAGTTCCCTTTGACTTAGAACAGTTTAAAATAAGTAAATGGACACAAGGAGTAAATAAGGTTTAAAATACGTGAAAAGGACAAAAATATTCAGTAATTTCTTGCTTCTGCCTCAGTTTTATTTTTTTAAAGATGTTTATTTATTTTAGCGAGAGAGTGCAAGCATGGTATGAAGGGCAGAGAGGGAGGGAGAGGAAGAGGGAAAGAATCCCAAGCAGACTCTGCACTGAATGTGGGGCTCGATCTCAGGACCCTGAGATCATGACCTGAGCTGAAACCAAGAGTCAGACGCTTAACCGACTGGGCCACCCAGGCACCCCTGCATTGTTTTTATCTTCATTATAAGCATGCTAACCATTTGATTATGAAATATAAAATATTTTCTACAGCATGAAGGATATTTAATACAGACGTCCAAAAAAGTGGTCCTTAGAAGCATCCCCACTATAGGAAAATTTTCAAGGCCATCAGTGAAAGCTATGAAACCAACCATATAAACAAAGGTGCCCTTGCATCCACAGGGCAAACACCACAGAGCTGCAAGACATGTCTTTTAAGCTCTGGAATTTGGAAGATTAAAAAAAAAAAGAAATAGCTTTACTGCAATAGAATTCATAAAACAAAAAACTCAATCATTTAAAGTATACACTCAATGTTTTTTTATTAATATACTCATAGAATTGTGTGACCTCACACAATCTAATTTTAGAATTTTTTCAAAAGATAGTTTTGAGGGCTTGTTTTCAGTTTAATTATTTTTCTGATTACAAAAGTAATACTTATTCATTATAAAAAACTTGGGTTCTGCCTTGGACACAGCTCCTTTGCCTGTTTCCTGTATCCACAAACTCTTATTTTAACCAAGTGTAGCAACACTGTGGTTGCCTATTCAATGTCCAGCTCCTTTCTTTCCTTTCACAGAACCTCAATTTTGTTCAGGAATCAAGCTCCCCCTCAAATAACCCCAGATCAGGAGTAAATCACAATTAGTCTAAGCCAGGGATGATGGAATCTAGCCACAGCCTGCTTTTGTACAACCCTTGAGCTAAGATTTAAAAAGAGGAAGGGGGAGAAAAGGGGAGGGGGTGGGAAGAGGAGAAGCAAAGCCTGAAATATTTACTGTCTGGCACCTTACAGTAAAGGTTTCTCTCATCTCTCATCATTATAATAATCCTTGCTAGTGATTGGCTTAGGAATAGGCATGTGACTGAATTTTAGTCAATGAGATATCAGGGGAAGCATACTGAAGACTTTCCTTGCTCCTAACAAAGAGACTGGAGAAGAGTGAGTGTCTTTCTATCTTTGGTATCTCTTTATCTTTGTGGTAAGATGAGGTTCTTGGTACTTGTATTCATCAGCTTGGGCTGCTGTAACAAAATACCACAGACTGGGTGGCTTAGATAGCATATTTATTTTTCATAGTTCTAGAGGCTAGGAAGTCCAAGATCAAGATGCTCTTTGACTGGGTTCCTGGTGAGGACCCTCTTTGTGGCTTGTAGAGAAGCCTTATCCCTGTGTCCTCACATGGCAGAGAGACAGGGAGAGCTCTCTTATGTCACTTCTTATAAGGGCACTAGTCCCATCATGAAGGCCCTACCCTCATGACTTCATCTAACCCTAACACCTCCTAAAGACCCCATTTCCACATACCATCACATTGGAGGCGAGGGCTTCGAAGGACATGACTTTTGAGGGGACACAATTCAGTCCATAACACACTGCAGCTGCCATCTTGCTCCTGGCCTTAGGATGAGGCCAGCACTGAGAATGACACAGCAAGGAAATGGAAAGGACCTGGGTCTCTGAGGACAAAGCAAAGGGCAGTAGCAACCAATAGCAGGGCCTGCTTTACTCCTGGACTTCCAGAAATAAGAAATAACAAGTACATTTATTATTTAAGGCAGTTTGAAACAGTGTTCCTGTTATTTGTAGCCAACAGCAACCTGATAAGATAATTTATAGATGTATGTTCAACAAGGCCAAAAAACTAACTTTGAAAAAATAGCCTCTTATGGATGACTTTTCTTTTTTCTTTTTTAAAAAACATTTATTTATTTATTTATTTATTTATTTATTTATTTATTTATTTATTTGAGATAGAGACAGCATGTGCAAGCAGGGGGGGAGGGGGCAAGGGGAGAGGGGGGAGAGGAAAGAGAATCTCAAGCAGACTCCCTGTTGAGCACAGTCTGATGCAGAGCCTGATGTGGGGCTCAATCCCATGATCCTGAGATCATGACCTCAGCCCAAATCAAGAGTTGGCCACTCAACCAACCATACCACCCTCTTGAATGGGTGGTACGCCTGATGAATGACTTTTCATAATTCAGATTCATATTTCATTGAAAAGAATGTAAGGAGGTGTCTTAAAATGACAATCTTGCCCTGTCATCCTGGCCCCCACCATCTCTCCTTTTTATAAATATGAGCAATAGCAGGATCCTTGCTCTTGGAGTGGCTGGCCATTGGAGGCAAGACCAGTAGCTGTCCCTGTGCTGGCACTAGAGGGATGAAGCAAAGACCCTTGCAGCTCCTGAATGTGTGCCCTTGACCTGAAGTGGGTGCTATACTCTGCCACATGAGCCACTTTCAGTGGGAGTCACCAACAGTTCCCTAGACCTGGGCTGCAATGGCTTTTCTCTGGGCCTTTGCTCACACTTTAGCCCTCCCCACAGTCTGGAATGGCTAATTTCCTTCAACCAGCC
The DNA here is from genome assembly GCF_017311325.1 of Ursus maritimus. Classification (NCBI taxonomy): domain Eukaryota; kingdom Metazoa; phylum Chordata; class Mammalia; order Carnivora; family Ursidae; genus Ursus; species Ursus maritimus. Next base: position 3,600,646 of record NW_024424675.1, read on the forward strand.
AAACCAATCATCACCATCTTCTGGTTATCTAGTGTTGTGTTACAAGTTAACCCAAATTCAGTGGTGTAAAACAACAACCAAAAACTTTTGCTAGGTTCATGCTTTTCTGCGTTGGGAATTTGGACAGGGAGCAGTGCAGGTGGCTTTTCTGTTCCATGGTCTGGGACCTCAGCTTGAACATCTAGGGGTGACCCGGAATTCGGGGGACTGTAACTGTTTGGAAGCCTCTACACTCACACTGAGAGCCTGGCTGGGATGACTTCAGGCTCAGCTGGGCCTACTAACTGCCACGCCTACATGCGGCCTCTCCCCGAGGCCCGTTTGCTATTAGCCCCATTTTCTTGGAAACCTGGCCATGTTCCAGTCTCTCCTACCTTATTTGGGTCTTAAACAACTAGGGCGTGACTCCCAGAGTTTCCTCTCCAATATCTGAAACCATGGTAAATTTGTCCCACTCAGAATAAACTACTTTCAGATCTCAAATTTGTATTGAAAGAGATCTAGTTTTGCTAAACTCCTAGAAGGATTTGGCCTGACTGTTGTTTCCTCCTTGACAGAAGTGTAGGTCTGCTACATTCTTTCACTAGCCTCCCTTCTCTGCCTCCTCTCTCCCTTCTTCCCACCTCTTGTTTGGCTCTTGTTTGGCTCCCAAAGAGCTGGGGCACGGCACCTTATCACTCCATTGGGTAGTTGTAATTTAATATCAAATGGTAAAAAGAAAATAGTACAACATAGTCCTTTTTTTTTTTTAATCTCTCAGAATTCCCTTCTAAAATGAAAAAGAAAGAGGACAACTAGAAGAGCAAACCAAAAACCCATGGGTAACATCTATTACAAAAGTAGATGACAGAATGTGAGGGAGTGTGACTAACTCCTGATAGCAACCCAACCCATTACGCCTGCAACTGTGCAGAAGGAAGTGGAGGGACAGCAAAGGGATATAGGATGTCTCCCAGAACATGAGAACCTCCACATTGGCAGGTGGTTCTCACTGAAGGACAGCAGCCCATCTGAAAGGGGGTCTGCTGGTCCAATTTCAAGGGTGAGAACACAGGGGCTACAGTGGGGGCAGGAGCAGCAGTAGCACGGGCCCTGCGGCTCTAGGACCTCACTGGTCTAAATGCCCTCTCAGCGGAGAGTTCAGCCCTGAGAATAAAGTGCTGGAAGTGAGCTCTAAGTTGAACTGAGACAATAAGAAAGAAAGAATCCTTCCACTTAAAGTGGAAGAGGAGAAAGAAGGCAAGAGATCCAGAAAGTAAGAAGCCACACTTAGGAACATTATGGGAGAACCACAGAAGAGGGAGCTCTGGAGCCATAAAAGTAGAAAAGCTGGCCTGGCTCACCTGCCCTTCCTGAGTGCAGAAGGCACCAGAACGCAGCCCCTGAAGACATTCTGGGTCCCCTTATCAGTAAAATGCAGGTAATGACACCTCTACTGCATAGGACTGCTGTCATGAATGAGATAATGTGTATAAAGTGGCTGGCACAGCACTCAAACAAAATAGAAATTATCACTATTATTATAAATATTATCATATCAAGTTTATAGAACAACCTTAAGCCTAACCCTGACAAAATATTAAAGATTTCTGGTAGGCCAGGTGAAGTGTGGTAAACCACCGCTGTCCCACTCCAGGGGACACCTTGCAAGTTTTTGTCCCCTGGACTCAGTGCCTCTCTCCCCACATCAGTACTGGATACGGAACTACCCTGCTCTGCCTGGAGTCTTCCCCTTCCTGGGCTGCAGGCTGACCCTGTTCCAGCTGCTCACACGTCCTTTGCTTCAAAGACACTCCTACAGCTGCTTAGTCTATGATTTTCCTTTATGATAACTTTTCAGCCCTGATTAGAGGCATAACTCAGAGATATCGTGGACCAAGGTAATAAAGACAGTATCTCAACAAAGTGAGTATTGCAATAAAGCAAGTATCACAATAGAGTAAGTCAAATGAATATTCTCATTTTCCAGTACATATAAAAGTTATGTTTATACTATACTGTAGTCTATTAAGTGTGCAATAGCATTATGTCTAAAAAGGCAATGTAAATACCTTAATTTAAAAATATGGCTAAAAAATTCCAACCATCATCAGAGCTTTCAGTGAGTCATAATCTTTTTGGTGGTGGAGAGTCTTGCCTCCATGCTGATGGCTGCTGACTGATCAGGGTGGTGGCTGCTGAAGGCTGGGGTGGCTGTGGCCGTTTCTTAAAATAAAACAATGAAGTCTGATGCACTAATTGATTCTCCTTTTCACAGAAGATTTCTCTGTAGCAGGCGATGCTGTTTGATAGCATTTCACCCATAGAAGAACTTGTCTCACGAATGGGAGTCAATCTTCTCAAATCCTGCCACTGCTTTATCAAATAAGTTTATGTACTATTCTAAATCCTCTGTTGTCATTTCAACAATCTTCACAGCATCTTCACCAGGAGTAGATTCCATCTCAAGAAACTACTCTTGGCTCATCTATAAGAACCAACTCCTCATCTGTGAAAGTTTTATCATGAGATCACAGCAACTCAGCCACATCTTCAGGCTCTGCTTCTGATTCTAGTTCTCTTGCTATTTCTACGACATCTGCAGTTACTTCCCACTGAAGTCTTGAACTTCCAATTTGTAAAAAATGCAGAATCTGTGAAGTGCAATAAAGTGAAGCACAATAAAATCGAGATATTCCTGTATCTTTTTTCTGGAAAGTATCCCATTTTTTAGGAAAACTTCTGGTCACACCCATTTGGATAATGATTTCCTGGTTGAACTCTCAGAGTTCTGGGGCTTTGCAGTGACCTTATATACTGATGTTAAGTACAAACTATACTTACAGTGAGTGCATCATACCCAACGCTTCTCAATGAAAGGGGTTAAGTAAAACAAAATGCCCATTTTGTCATGGTTCTGATTCTTTGATGCTAGAAACTAAATTTACCAAATTGCCAAGAGTCAGAAGTAAGTGAGACAGAAGCCAGGTTCATTTCTAACTTAAAAATAAAAAAATGTTGGCTATTCCCGTTTCATCTCATGTATGTCCCTGCATCTTGACTTCCAGAACCATCATGTCAGATTACCTTTAACTAATTAAGTATCAAATGCCAACATGGGCCAGCCATGGTAACAGGTGCTTTAGCTAAAAAAAATTAATCTGATGAAGATGGTAAGAACTAGAAGTTCGATTCGTCAATTGTAATACTGGCCAAAAGGAGATCCAACATGACAATCACAAATGGCTCTGCCATTCCTCCTGTGATTTTACAACATGTCTAGAGCAGGCAGAGAGCAAGAGAACATTCTAAACCAAATAAATGCATTCCCGATTTGTTTCTTATGATCATCTCTAGTTAAAGAAAGGGGATTAGAGAGGCATTAACCTGATGGGAGAAATAAAAGTAAGGCAACAGGTTCATATTCTGGATGATTCTTTTAAATGTGTATAAAACACAACAACATTCTGAAACAGCATATTGTACATGTCAGCAGACAGTCATGGGTTTAGAAGGCTCTCTAGTAACCGCACACAGCAAAACAAGAAAGTATTGTGTGCAATCTAAAGAGACAAATTGTTAGAAGACTTGAGAGGGCTCGTACAGGGAAAAAAGATGAAATGGAAGGGGAGAAAACCTTCCAAGTAACAGATTAAAAGGAGAAAAGGCAAATAAATAAATAAATAAATAAATGGGAAAAGGCAAACCAAATTAGGAAGGCCTTGGCCAAAGCAACGCATTTCATAATTAAAACTGAAAGGGACCAAATGATATCTGGTTTCCTTGGTCTTCAGAAAAGAAGCAGAAGTCAGTGGAAGTGATGATGAAGGAGAAGGGAGAGGGGAAACACGGCAGGCTTTGGGTGCTGATACCATCTCTTGACAGGGTGGGGCAACCAGGGGTGTTCACTCTGTGATAAATAATCAAACAGTATATCATGATTTGTTCACTTTTCTATGTGTATGCTATACTTCAATAATATTTATTTTTAAAAGTGCATATGGCAAGGACTTCAGCTTCTCCTAATGGCATCCTAGGTAATGCAGGTGAAGCCTTGCACCAAAAACATGTATTTGGAAAATTTCCTTGATAGCATTAGAGAGAGAGGTAATGAAGAATTACAGGATCAACATGTAGAAAAAAGGAAATTCAGAGAAATGAACCTAATATGTGGGGCAACTTTTCTTTGAAGGGCATGTGCCAATTCCAGAACAGGGGATTGAGAGACTGAGAAGCTGAGCAGAGCTTTAGACAACCCCACAGAGTTGGAGAATAAAAACTGACATTCAGGTTTACTAAAGAAGGGAACCCTAATAAATCACCCACACTTTGAACTGGAACCTCAAAGGGCTACTTCCTGCAGATAAGGGTGAAACAGAATAGTCTGGTGGTCAAAGGAACCAAAATCTGGCTCCAAACCATCAAAATCCTCATACCTGGATGAAAGAATCCAGGATTGCTTCTGCCCCAGATACCTGCCAGAAGTATTCTGCCTCTTCAGAGGAGGAGAACTTCCTAGGTCTGAAATCACTTTGAAAATGCTCCTATACAATAGCCACTCAAAAATTACTAGAGATTTGAGAAAAACAAGACAGTGATTAAAAACCAAAAGAAACAAAATAAAATAAACCTGCAGGGAGTAAATGGGGGTACAGTCTAAGGTACTTACACTGTCCAGGAAGAATGTAAAAATACAAATTAACAATAGATTTTGAGAGGTCAGAAACTTATAGACCAAAAATTAGTGGATACACAGGTTAGAACTATGTAATTAATAAGTTTGAGCTACTGGAAACATACAGAACTCTACACCTAACAAAGGGTTGAATATACTTTCTTTTCAAGCACACATGAGCATTTATAAAAAACTGGCCATTACTGTGACCAATCAACCAAGGCCAAGAGTAGATGCTGTTCAGAGTACATTCTCTGCCAAAAATATGATAAAACTGGATACCTAAAATAAAAAGATAATCCCTCTTTCTCCCAATGTTTAAGAACTTAAAAAAAATCACTTCTAAATAATGTCTGTGTCAAAGAAGAAAGTTTAATACTTATTTACATTTAGATAATTAAATTAAAATATTTAAAACTGAATGACATTGATAGTGTTATTTGTCAAAACCAGCGGGGCTGGGGTGCCTGGGTGGCTCAGTCGTTAAGCATCTGCCTTCGGCTCAGGTCATGATCCCAGGGTCCTGGGATTAAGCCCCACATCGGTCTCCCTGCTCAGCGGGAAGCCTGCTTCTCCCTCTCCCACTCTCTGCTGGTGTTCCCTCTCTCACTGTGTCTCTCTCTGTCCAATAAATAAATAAAATCTTAAAACAAAAACAAAAACAAAAAAGCCAGCGGGGTCCAAGTAAAGCAGTACTTAGAGGGAAATTTAAAGCCTTGGCAAAAGAACCACATAATAAAACCAAAGAAAGAAATAAAGGAATAATAAAGATAATATTAGAAATGAATGAGATTTTTAAAAAAGCAATAGATGGGATCAAATCTGATTTGAAGAAATTAATAAAATAGACAAATCTCATGCAGGGTTGATTGATAAAAAAAATAGGGCAGATATAAAATTATGAATGAGAAAAGGAGCATAATTATTGACACAGTAGAAATTTTTAAAATATAAAATAGGCCCACATATTTGAAAACTTAGAAAATGGATCTATTTCTAGCATAGCATACATTTGCAAATTGACTCAAGATGAATGAAAACATAAATATACACATGAGCATTTAATAACTGGAATAAGTAATCAAACAAAAATTGATGGAATCTTCATTGGAGACCTGTCTTGCAAAAAATGTTTAAAGAAGTTCTTCGTGCTGTAACCTCACAAGTGCTTCTCAGTATTCCCCAGGCCAGTCTTCGCTACAGGTCACTCACCTCTTCTGACCCAGGCCAGCAGATAGGATGGGATGGCTGGCAAGGGCTAAGGAATCAGGTTCAAGATAGCCAATGGATTTTTTTTTTATTTGTTTGTTTTTAATCTCCTGCATAGATACCAAGTAACAATGACTGTGATTAATGATCAGGTATCAGAACTACTGCCCTCTTGGAAATCTGATTCTGGACTTCTCAACTTTTAACTAAAGTAGGGCTAAGGGAAGTCTCAGATTTTTCAGACCAAAATAGATTAGCTAAAACAAGAGGCATAGGCATAACTGGAGAATGATGTGTCAAGCAGAACATGAAGAAGATACACTGATGGCCCCACCTGCTGGCACTAGGTTATTTTTCCAGAAGTGTAATGCACAACCTTACTTTGGGAACAAAGGCCAGAATCTGTGGGGTAGCGAGAAAAAGCTCAGGGGGCCACCTGCACTGAAGGTTAGAGGTCATGTCCAGGAAAAACAAGTGACGGTAGTGAAGAAAAAAAGCAACCGAGATATCTGAAGGCATCCTCACATCTGAAGCAATGCTGAATTTATAAGTATGTTTCCAGTTCCTCTTAAAGTGAATCTAGGATAAATTCTAAAGGAACACAGTTATAACCTATGACTCCTGACAATGTGATTTCCAGTAGCAAACCTTGTTCAAGAGTGAAGAAAGTCATAGCACTTCAGCAGCTTATTTGAGACTGGAAGGCACAAAAATCAATGTGGACAGAGCAAAAGGTCAAATTGCCATGGTTTGGTTTTCTTTTCTTTTTCTAATTAAAGAAACTAATTTGGTTCCTGAACTTCTTTATTCAACCTTATGACGTATTATCCTTGGTGACACTCCAGTTATTTAGGCAGGAGAGGATTACTGGGACACAGTCCAACGTACCACTTAGGACTGCAGACTGTGGACCTAGGCAGCCGAGTTCAAGTGCACTGAGACACTTTGTGACTTTGAACATAACCTGTCTATGTCTGCTTCCTCCTCTGTAAAATGGCAGTGATAATAGGAATAAATGGATTACAAAGCTGTTATAACAGTGCCTGGCACAGAGTTGGTGCTATTAAAGGATACCACCGTATTTATGATTGTGATTTGGGTGATAGAGCACAGAAATTAAGAGCATGAATTCTGGAATCTATCAGTATGGATGCTAGCTGTACTTCTGACTAGCTTTGTGACCTGGGAAGGTTACTTGATCTTTCTAAATGCTGCCTGAAACACTGCACTTGGCACCTACAGCACAACTTCTCAATTCTCCTTGTTCTTCCCTGCAGGCTGTCTTAGATTCCTTTGCTGGTTCCCGTTATCTTCCTGACCTTGAATATGGGCCAAGCTTGGGCTGTTTTCCTATTTATAATCACTCCCTAATGGTTTCAGGGTATATGATTTAAAAATGCATTTATACTCTGATGACTCAGTAAAGTTGCATAATACAAAAACAAAATACAAAAAATCAGTTTTGTTTTTATATAACACACAACTCAAAAAGGAAATTAAATAAACAACCCCATTGACAACAGAATCAAAAAGATAAAATACTTAGAAATAAACTTAACCAAAGTGGCAAAAGACCCATGCACTGACATCACAAAACATTGTTGAAAGACATTAAAGGAAACACAAATAAATGGAAAGACATCTCATGCTCATGGATTGGAAGACTTAATATTGTTAAAATGTTCACACTACCCCAAAATGATCTACAGATTCAATACGACCCCTATCAAAATCCTAAGGGCATTTTTTACAGCAATAGAAAAAACAATCCTAATTCATATGGAACTACAAAGGACGCTGAACAGCCAAAATATACTGAGAAAAAAGAACAAAGCTGGAGGACTCACACTTCCTGACTTCAAAGCATATTACAAAGCTACAGTAATCAAAACAGTATGGTAATGGCAAAAAACAGATACATAGCCAAATGGAATAGAACAAAGAGCCCAGAAACAAATCCACACATATGGAGTCAACTGATCTTTGTTCAAGAACATACAATGGGAGAAGACAGTCTCTTCAACAAATGGTGATGGGAACACTGGACATCCACAAGCAAGGATGAAATTGGACCCGAATCTATATCACACACAAAAGTCAACTGAAAATGTATTGAAAATGTAAACATAAGAACTGAAACTGTAAAACTCCTAGAAAAAAACATAGGGAAACAGCTTCCTGACATTGGTCTTAGCAATTACTTCTTGGGTATGACACCAAAAGCACAGGCAATAAAAGCAAAAACAGAAAAGCAGGAATATATCGAACTAAAAAACTTCTACATGGCAAAGGAAATAGCCAACTGAGTGAAAAAGAATCCTATGGAATGGGAGAAAATATCTGCAAAACACATATATGATAAGGGCTTAACATCCAAAACATATAAGGAACTCCTATAACTCAACTGCAAAAACCAAATAACCCAATTTAAAAATGGGCAAAAGATTTGAATAGATATTTCTCAAAAGAAGACATTCAAATGATCAAGAGATATATGACAGGATGTTCAATGCCACTTATCATCATGTAATTGCAGATCAAGACCACAATGAGACAACACTTCAACGCTTGTTAGAATGGCCATTATTTCGGAGGGGAGGGGGAAAGCAAATAGAAAAAGCAAGTTTTTGTGAGGACATAGAGAAACTAGATCCTTGTATACTTTTGATAGGAGTGTAAAACGTTGCAGCCACTATGAAAAACAGTATGGAGGTTCCTCAAACAATTAAAAATAGAACTATCATATGATCCAACAATCCCACTTCTGGGTATTTATCCAAAAGAACTGAAATCAGGATCTCAGAGAGAGATCATCACTCCAATGTTCACTGCAGCATTATTCACAATAGCCAAGAGGTGGGAAAAAACTAAATGTCATAGACAGGTGAGTGGATAAAGAAAATCTAGTATATATACAGAATGGAATATTATTTAGCCATTAAAAGAAAGAAATCCTGTCAGATGCTGTAGGATCTGAACATGGATGAAGACTGAGGACTTCTGCTACATGAAATAAACCAATCACAGGAGGACAAATACTGCATGATTCCATTTATATAAGATATATAAAGTAGTCAACTTCAGAAGCAGAAAGTAGAATGGTGGCTTCCTGGGCCTTGTAAGATGAGCATAAAGTTTCGGTTATTCAAGATGGAAAAGTTCCAGAGATATGCTATATAATATTGTACTCAGAGTCAACAATACTATGAACTTAAAAATACAACTTTTCAACAAATGATGTTAAAACATCCATATGCTAAAAAAGGGGGGGGGGAATCTAGAAACTTGATAAAAATTAGCTCAAAATGGATCACAGTCCTAAATGTAAAACACAAAACTATAAAACTTCTAGAAGATAACATAGGAGAAAACCTAGATGACCTTGGATTATGGCTATAACTTTTTAGATACAACACCAAAGGCATGATCCATGAACGAAATAATTGATAAGCTAGACTTCATTATAATTAGAAACTTATGTTCTACGAAAGGTTCACAGAAAACTGCCAGGGAAAGCTGCCAGAGAACAAAAGCCCGGAAATACCAGCTCACATTGTGGCCATCCCCATCCCTCCTCACAGGGGACAGGGCAACTCTACCCAAACAGGGTTGCCTGAGTATCAGCGCGGCAGGCCCCTCCCCCAGAAGGCAGGTTGAAAAATCAAGAAGCCCACATCTCTAAGGTCCCTATAAAACAAGTGCACACTGCCTGGGTCCTGGTCAATAATTTGGGCTCTGCGCAACCCCGCAACCTCTCCTCATCAGAATGATGAGAAGGAGAAACCCTCAGCAAAGAAAAGAGACAGAGACTGTGGCCTCTGCCACAGAAATGATGGATATGGATATAACCAAATTGTCAGAAATGGAGTTCAGAGTAACAATGGTAAAGATGATGTGTGGGCTTGAAAAAATTATTAACGAAAATATTAATGAGAATATAGAATCTCTAAGGGAAGAAATAAGAGTGAATGGGGCAGAACTTTAAAATGCTATGAATCAAATGCAGTCTGAACTAGATGCTCTGACGGCCAGGGTAAATGAGGCAGAAGACGAATTAGTGAATTGGAGGATGGGATGGTAGAAGAGAAAGTTAAAACAGAAACTTGGCTCAAAAGAATCCAATCTCAAGAATGTAGATTATGGGAGATTACTGACTCAATGAAATGTTCCAATGTCAGCATCATCGGCATCCCTGAGGGGGTGGAGAAACAGAGAGGTCTAGATGAGATATTTGAACAAACTGTAGCTGAGAACTTCCCTAATCTGGCAAAGGAAACAAGCACTCGCATCCAAGAGTCACAGAGGACCCCTCCCAAGGTCAACCATGGCAAACCTACACCACATCACGTCATAGTGTATTCGCAAATATTAGACCCAAGGATACAGTATTGAAAGCGGCCAGGGCGAAAAGATTTCTCACGTACAGAGATAAAAATATCAGAATAACATCAGACCTGTCTACACAGACCTGGCAAGAGAGGAAGGGTTGGCAGGGTATTTTTAAAGCTCCATCCGAGAAGAACATGCAGCCAAGGATCCTTTATCCAGCAAGGCTGTCATTCAGAATTGATGGAGACATAAGGACCTTCCAGGATTGGTAGACACTGACCAAATTCATAACCATGAAACCAACCCTACAGGAGATATTAAGGGGGGTTCTATAAAAGTAAAAAGGCCCCAAGAGTGATACAGAACAGAAAGTTACAATCTACAGAAACAAAGACTTCACAGGCAACATGACATCATTAAAATCATCTCTCTCAATAATCACTCTCGATGTGAATAGCCTAAATGCTCCCATAAAACGCCACAGGGTTGCAGATTGGATAAAAAGACATGACCCATCCATTTGCTGTCTACAAGACACTCATCTTGAATCTAAAGATACATCCAGACTGAAAGTGAAGGGATGGAAAACCATTTTTCATGCCAATGGACCTCAAAAGAAAGCTGGGGTAGTAATTCTCATATCAGACAGATTAGATTTTAAACTAAAGACTGTTGTTAGAGATACAGAAGGACACTATATTAATCTTAAAGGATGTATCCAACAAGTGGATATGACAATTATAAATATCTATGCCCCCAACAGGGGAGCAGCTAGATACACAAGCCAACTCTTAACCAGAATAAAGAGACATATAGATAATAATACGTTAATAGTAGGGGACCTCAACACTCCACTATCAGCAATAGACAGATCACCTAAGCAGAAAATCAACAAAGAAACAAGAGCTTTGAATGACATATTGGACCAGATGGACCTCATAGATATATACAGAACCCTATACCCAGAACAACAAACACTCATTCTTTTCGAATGCACATGGAACTTTCTCCAGAATAGACCATATACTAGGTCACAAAACAGGTCTCAACCGATACCAAAAGACTGAGATTATTCCCTACATATTCTCAGACCACAATGCTTTGAAATTGGAACTCAATCACAAGGAAAAATTTGGAAGAAACTCAAACACTTGGAAACTAAGAACCATCCTGCTCAAGAATGATTGGGTAAACCAGGAAATTAAAAATCAATTTAAACAATTTATGGAGACCAACGAGAATGAAAACACATTGGTCCAAAACCTATGGGACACTGCAAAGGCAGTCCTAAGGGGAAAATATATAGCCATCCAAGCCTCACTCAAAAGAATAGAAAAGTGCAGTTTTTATATTCTCACCTCAAGAAGCTGGAGCTGGAAGAGAAGAACAGACCTAACCCACACACAAGAAGGCAGTTGATCCAGATTAGAGCAGAGATCAATGAATTAGCAACCAGGAGCACAGTAGAGCAAATCAACAGAACTAGAAGCTGGTTCTTTGAAAGAATAAATAAGATCGATAAGCCACTGGCCAGACTTATTCAAAAGAATAGAGAAAGGACCCAAATTAATAAAATTATGAATGAAAGGGGAGAGATCACAACCAACACCAATGAAATAGGAAGGATCATTAGAAACTTTATCAACACTATATGCCAATAAATTAAACAACCTGGAAGAGGAAATGGATGCCTTCCTGGAAACCTATAAACTACCAAGACGGAAACAGGAAGAAATGATTATTTAAACAGAACCATTAATTTGAAATTGAAGCAGCAATCCAGGGGCTTCAATGAAACGGCTCAGGATCCGAGATGCCCTCAGCTAATAGCTGTCTCATCCCTGCTGCCGCTCCTACGTTAATAAACCCCCCAAAACAAGAGTCAGGGCCTACGATACTCCCGGAATATTCTACACAAACATTCAAAAGAAGAAATAATACCTATTTCCTGAAGTGCTTTCAAAAAATGAGAAGCAAGAAGGAAAACTACCAAACCTATTCTATGATGGCCAGTATTACCTTGATCCCCAAACCAGGCAAAGAACCCATCAAAAAAGGACAATTACAGACGCATATCCCTGATGAATATGGACTGCCAATTCCTCCAACAGATCTAGCTAATAGAATCCAACGTAATTTACTAAAAGGATTATCCATCAAGACCAAGTGGGATTCATACCTGGGATGCAAGCGTGGTTCAACATTTCAAATCGACACGTGTGATAGATCAATCAACAAGAAAGAGTCAAGAACATATGATCCTCTCATTTGATGCAGAAAAAGCATTTGACAAAATACAGTCCTTTCCGATTAAAACCCTTCGAGTGTAGGGATAGAGGTACATTCCTCAATTTCATAAAACCATCTATGAAAAGCCTACAGGAATATCATTTCAGGGGAAAAGCTAAAGCCTTTCCTTAAGATTAGGAGACAACAAGGATGCCCACTCCATTATTATTCACATAGTACTAGAAGTCCTTGCAACAGAATCAGACAACAAAAGGATAAAGGTATCCAAATCAGCAAAGAAGAAGTCAAACTTCTCTCTTCCAGATGACATGATAACTATATGGAAAACAAAAGACTCCACCCCAAACTACTAGAAGTTCATAGAGCAATTCAGTAATGTGGCGGATACAAAATCAATGCTCGGAAATCAGTTGCATTTCTATACAGCGAACAATGAGACTGAGAAAGAGAAATTAGGAATCCATTCCATTTACAATAGCACCAAAATATACTTATCTCGAATTAACTTAATTCAAGACGTAAAGGATCTATATTTTAGAAACTACAAATCACTCTTGAAAGACATTGAGAAGACACAAAAAGATGGAAAAATATTCCATGCTCATGGATCGAAGAATTAACAACAAGTTAAAATGTCTATGCTACCCAAAGAATCTACTACTTTCAATGCCATCCCGACATCAAAATACCAACGAGCATTTTTCAAAGACTGGAACAAAAGCCCTTAATTTGTGTGGAACCAGAAAAGGCCCCGAATCCCAAGGAATTGTTGAAAAGGAAAAACAAAGCTGCATCACATTGCCAGATTTCACATACTACAAAGCTGTGATCACAAGACAGCATGGTATTGTCACAAAACAGACAAAGACAATGGACAGAATGAACTTCAGAAATGGACGCTCGGCTCTGGGCACTAATCTTTGACAAAGCAGGAAAACATCCAGTGGAAAAAAGACAGTCTCTTCAATAATGTGGTGCTGGGAAAATTGGACAGCTACATGCGAAAGAATGGAACTTGACCACATCTCACACCATACACAAAGATAAACTCCAAATGGATGAAAGCCTCGATGTGAGACAGGAATCCATCAAAATCCTAGAGGAGAACATAGGCTAACCTCTTTGACATCGGCCAAGCAACCTTTTCTCATGACACATCTCCAAAGCAAGAGAACAAAAGAAAAAATGAACTCTGTGGACTTCATCAAGATAAAAATCTGCACAGCCAAGGAAACAGTCAAAACTAAGAGGCAGCCCAAGAATGGGAGAAGATATATTTGCAAATGACACTACAAATAAAAGACTGGTCTCAAGATCTACAAAGAACTTCTCAAACTCATACGCAGAAACAAATAAACAAATCAAAAATGGGCAGAAGATATGAACAGACACTTTTCCAATGAAGACATTCAAATGGCTAACAGACACATGAAAATGTTCAAAATCATTAGCCATCAGGGAAATTCAATCAAAACTCCTGAGATACCACCCTAGCCAGTTAGAATGGCAAAAATGACAAGGCAGGAAGCAACAAATGTTGGAGAGGATGTGGAGAAAGGGGATCCCTCTTACCTTTGGGGATGTTGGTACAGCCACTTTGGAAAACAGAGTGAAGTCCCTTAAAAGCATTGGTATTCTTTACCTGCCTTGGCTCAGGTGTGATCCCGTGTTATGGGACACAGAGCTCCCTCTGCTGGGAGCCTGTCTTCTCCCTCCCTCTGCTTGTGTTCTCTCACGGTCTGTCAAATAAATAAAATCTTAAAAAAAAAAAGTTAAAAATTGAGCTACCCTATGATCCAGCAATTGTGCTACTGGGTATTTACCCCAAAGATACAGACGTAGTGAAGAGAAGGGCCATATGCACCCCAATGTTCATAGCAGCATTGTCCACAATAGCTAAATCGTGGAAGGAGCCAATATGCCCTTCAACAGATGACTGGATTAAGAAGATGTGGTCCATATATACAATGGAATATTACTCAGCCATTAAAAAGAACGATTTCTCAACATTTGCTACAACATGGACGGGACTGGAAGAGATAATGCTAAGCGAAATAAGTCAAGCAGAGAAAGACAATTATCATATGGTTTCACTCATTTATGAAACATAAGAAATAGGAAGATCGGTAGAAGAAAGGGAAGAATGAAGGGGGGGGTAAACAGAATGGGGAATGAACCATGAGAGACTATGCACTCTGGGAAACAAACTGAGGGCTTCAACGGGGAGGGGGTGGGGGACTGGGATAGGCCAGTGATGGGTATTAAGAAGGGCAAGTATTGCATGGTGCACTGGGTGGTATACACAAGTAATGAATCATGGAACATTACATCAAAAAGTAGGGATGTACTGTATGGTGGCTAACATAACATAAGAAAAAATTATTTAAAAAAAAAAACAAAAAATACTGGGCAAAAGAACTGAACAGGTACCTCATCAAAGAAGATACACAAATAGTGAATAAGAATATGAAAAGATGCTCAACATTATACACCAGTAGGAAACTGCAAATTAAAACAATATATCATTGTATACCTATTAGAAGATTTAAAATTTTTAAAAATTGACAATACCATAGGGTGACAATGATATGGAACAAGAACTCTCATTCATTGCTCGTGGGAATGCAAAATGGTACAACCACTTGGGAAGACAGTTTAGCAGTTTCTTACAAAGCTAAACACAGTCTTACCACATGATCTAGCAATTACACTCCTTGGTATTTACCCAAATGAGTTTAAAACATGTCTACACAGAAACCTGCACACAAATGTCTACAGCAGATTTATTCATAATTGACAAAATGTGTAAGTCAAAAAGATGTCCTTAAGTAGATGAATGGATAAATAAACTGTGGTATATTCAGGTAACAAAAATATTCAGCACTAAAAAAGAATGAGTTACCAAGCCATAAAAAGGCAAGAAGGAATTTAAAATGCATGTTGTTTAGTGAAAGAAGTCAATTTGAGAAGGCTACATACTGAACAATTCCAAGGAGATGACATTCTGGAAAAGGCAAAACTATAGAGACAATAGAAAGATCAGTGGTGACCAGGGATTTGGGTGAGTAGGGAGGAAAGAGAGATGAGTAGACAGAGCATAAGGGATTTTCAGGCAGTGAAAGTATTCTCTTTTTTTTTTTTTTTAAAGATTTTATTTATTTATTCGACAGAGATAGAGACAGCCAGCGAGAGAGGGAACACAAGCAGGGGGAGTGGGAGAGGAAGAAGCAGGCTCATAGCGGAGGAGCCTGATGTGGGGCTCGATCCCGTAACCCCGGGATCACGCCCTGAGCCGAAGGCAGACGCTTTAACCGCTGTGCCACCCAGGCGCCCCAGTGAAAGTATTCTGTATGATACTGTAAATATGCATATATGACATTATGCATCATAAACAAAGCAAAACCAAGAAATCCTCAATACATTGCTTTATTCACCAGAGAAACACCGTTTGCATGAGAAGCTGCTTGTTAAGTAATGCAGATGTGCCCACCCACTTTTCTAGGTCCCTACCAGTCTACCATGTTCCATCCCTGCTTACCTGCATGTGGCCATGTGTTAAAAATGCACTTGCTCAGATGGTGAGAGTATAGGGCAAGAGAAAGCATAGGTCAGCAGCTGGGCTCCAGTCCAGATGGTTCCTGGGCCACTCACTTTGCCACCCCAACACCATATGTTCCCACACTGGACCCTGAACACATCTCATTCAGCCTGCCTTGGGTCAATATGGCTAGTGACTTCTACCCACACAATTCTTGCAAAGATAGAATCTTTGATTCCAATTCTTCAACTGGATTGTATTAATTTTCTATTGCTGCATAACAAATTTCCATAAATTCTGCACCTACTACAAACTTATCTCACAGTTCTTGTTGGTCAGATGCCTGGGTCTAGGTTAGTGGGTCTTTTTCTTTAAAAGAGATTTATTTATTTGAGAGAGAGAGTATGTGGGCGTATAAGTGGGTGGAGGAGCAGAGGGAGAGGAAGAGAGAGAATCTCAAGCAGATTCCCCCCTGAGGGCAGACTCCAACACAAGGCTGGATCTCACAGCCCTGAGATCATGACCTGAGCCCAAACCAAAAGTTAGATGCTCAACCGAATGAGCCACCCAGGCGCCCCTAAGCGAGGGCAGTCTTATGCTCAGTCTCACCATGCAGAAATCAAGGTGGTGGCCAGATCTGCAATCTTGTTCAACTCTGGGTCTCCTCCAAGCTCACTGGCTGTTGGCAAATGAATTTCCTGGAAACCACTTCCTGCCATGTGGCCTTCTCCACAAATGGCAGTTGCTTTTTCAAGACAAATAGGAGAGTATATCAGCTGCTTTGAATCTCTGATTTCATAAGGACCCTTTTAAAGGCTGATCTGCTTACGTCAGGCCCACTCTGGAAAACTCCTTTTTGATTAGCTCAAAAGCAACTGATTTGGGACTTTATCATATTTGCAAAATCCTTCAGGTCTGTCATATAACACAGACGAATCGTGGGAGGGAAATCCATCAGATGCAAAGTCCCACTCACTCTCAAGGCAAAGGGATTATACAGAGTGCACGCCAGGAGGCAGGACTCTTGGGAGCCACCTCAGAATTCTGCCAACCTCATAGATGATTAGTTTTCTGATGAAACTAATCATGTCAGATTAATTCTCCTAAGTGAAGTTACTCACCATACTACCCTTCAGCAGTTGTATAAAAGGTAGAAAATGAGCTCTAAATTCATTAACCTGATATTCTAGACCTGTTCCTGGCTATGCCTCAGGCACCAGTTTAAGTTTTTACTTCAAGGAGTCCTGTTCAGTGAGCCCTCCCTTGCCTTCTGTGCTCTCTGAATCTAGACTCTTCCTCCAGTCCTAACTTGCCTCTTTCCACCTCCTTCTTACTCAAGGCCTCAACAGCCTTCAAGATGCTGCATCAAAACCTGTGCAAAACCTTTCCTGCCCTTTGGACTCACGCTGAGCTTATCTTCATTCGAATTTATCCTAAAGTACTATGGTCACTTGCAAAAAGTGACCATAAACTGCCCTTCCCTATGTGCACCCCCCCCCCTTTTGTAATGTGACTCTGCCACTTAACCTATCAAGAGGTGGACCTCTTCACTTTAACACCTGTTGACTCTGGGCTGGGACCTGTGACTTTCTTTAGACACAGGACACTAGCGAATGTGACTCAGGCAGATACTCTAAAAGCACCCAGGCCCTGGGGCTTGCTGTCTTGGGAACTCCGCTACCACCACCAGGTGACAGGGTAAACTACTCTCCTGGATGAATAGGGGCACATGGCCAAATTATCCCTGTGGCCCCAACTGACGGTGGGCCAACCACCTGACACATGAAAAGTAATAAATGTCTGGTGTTTTAAGTCATGGAGCTTTGTACCAATGTTTGCAGCAAGCACTTATTTACTCTTAAAGAAGAACAAGATTCTAGGTCGTCCTTTTTGACAACATATTTTTTCCCAGCTTCATTTTAGTATGCTTTCTTGTGAGAAGGGTTAATTATAACTTGTGATGAAGGAATTGTGCATGAAGCACAGCCTGGTTTTCAATATCTGGAAGTATCCACGGGACTGGGTCAAGAAGCTTCTCAAAAACACTTGGCTTTTAGGTAGAAGCAACCCCAGTGTTCATCAACAGATGAATGGATATACAAAATGTGGTATATCCATACACTGGAATATTATTTAGCCATAAAATAGAATGAAGTTCTGATACTTGCAACAATATGTATGGACCTTAAAGACCTTATGCTAACTGAAATAAGCCAGACACAAAAGGTCAAATATTGTATAACTACCAATAGAAGAGACAAATTCATAGAAAGTAGACTAGAGGGAGAGTTACTGCTTACTGATTATGGAGTTTATATTTGGGGTGAGGAACAATTTTGGAAATAGTGGTGACGGCTACACAGTATGGTGAATATCACTAAATTATATGCTTAAGATGGTACCTTTTAAATTTTTTTCATATTATAGCACAATTTCTACAAATCAGTAATGTAATATGCCCCAAACCCTTGAACTGTACACTTCAAATGGGTGGACTGTATGGTATGTGCATTATATTTCAAAAAAGCCAATTTTTTCTAAAGAAAACAAACAAAAACCAAACAACACAAAAATAATCCCTGGCTTCGTTTTTCCCCTCAGATGGAAGCTATTAAGCATACTGCACTCCTCTTTCCCCCTTTATTGCGAGGAAGCTAAAGACCAAGTTTTATCTCCAAACACAGCAAGTCAGCTGGCACAAAGATGTGCTAAAACATAATAACTATCATTATCAGAGGTGCCAGTCTTCTGTTCGTATCTTCCTATGTGTCTGCCTTTGTCCCACCTCCTCATCTTTGTTAACGAAAATTCATTCAAATGACTTTTCTCCAAGCTCTCAAAAGACCCTGAAGTAAACTGAGATAATAAACCTTTGAGGTCACAGTGTCAGCTCTGTAAATACGATTATAGCTCCAGATTAATAATTAACCCTCAGAGCAAAGAACAGTAGCTCATGCAAAGAATAAATAAGAGAAAGTAGGGCCTCAAAAGCAGTGGGAATGTCAGCAGGTTAACCAGCATCATTTAAAACCACTTCCAACCTATCCGTGGGGGGTACATTCACTACAAAAAATCAAGAGGCTCAAATCTGATAGCACAGACATCAACCAGTGCTGACTGACCTTTCATTTTGGGGGCGTTCTTTTAAGGTAAATATCTAAAAATTCCCCAAATGCCCATATTTCCCAATAAATTTTGGAAAACCATATACCCCAATTCCAAGGAGGTTGGCTTTAAGGTCATAGGAAAAAAGGCATTCATAAAGGAAAAAAGGAGATAGAATGCTCTTACTTCCACACACATACTCAATGTTTTTCATCTCAGAAAAAGACTGAATCCTGAGTAAGTACACTAGTCCCCAAGTTAGCCTACCAAAGTACTAACTTGGCCAATGAATTGCTATAAAAAGAAGCCTGTGAATACAAAACCTAAAATAGATTATTTCATCTCTAGTAATACAGTTTCTGATGAGGTAGTATGTAATACCTGTACCTCTTTGATGGGAGAGAAGTATTATAACTAGAAAAATCCATTTGGCTTGCCTCCGCTATAAACCAGGACATGAAACTTCTCAGTTCTTCCACCCGTAGTGCAAGTACTTTGTACTTTGGGGTGCTCTTAATAAATATTTCTTGAATGCCAGCTTGGAGTCAATCAGCCTACAATTAAACTTTTCACATAAGTAGATTATGAATGGTAAAAAGCAATATATTGAAAAGGACGACAGTGCTCTAAAAGAGAATATATACCCTGATATGCAAGAATGCCCACTTAGCTTTTCAATGTTGCTGAGATGGTTGAAAAGAAAGAGTGATACCATTGCAGTATAAAAGAAAGTTCTGGAGGTAGTGTGGAGGCTGCGGAGGCAGGCTGTATAGAAGGTCTGCCCCAATGCCTCAAATGTCACGCCTATGTCCCTCGTCTTGGTTTCTTCATTTTTAAAAGACGAAATCTACCTTAGGTTGTTTACTTAGGTTCCTTCTACCCCTACAAGAGATGTAATGCTATTTTTTTATTGCAGAATTGGTTTTCTAACAGTGTCCATACTCTCTATACAAATCAGTAGTAAAAAGTCATAATGAACTTTCATGAGTTGGATATTATTTTTTTAAACATTGATTTATTTGAGACAGAGAGAGAGTACATGCGTGAGTGGGGGGAGGGGTAGAAAGAAAGAATTTTTCAAGCAGACTCCCCACTGAGCACAGAGCCCGAAGGAAGCTAAGCCGGCTCTACCTCACAACCCATGAGATCACGACCTGAGCCGAAACCAAAAGTTAGACTCTCAAACAACTGAGCCACCCAGGCGCCCCTATGACGTGGCTATTGTAAGTGCTCAGAATGTATAACACTGATGTTGTTCCTATTTAACATTATAGATTCCAGTGTCCTCATATTTACATTCAGAAAAGGAAAGCTGACTTAGAAATACTCTTAGCAGAACTCGTAAACTCATATTTAACCGTAAGACACCGTGGCAAGGAATAGAAGGATTAAGCAAATTAATTGGATACAAAGTTCTTAGCCTCTAAAGCTGAACTCCTAGTAAGTTTAACTATTTGTCACCTTCTGTGTTACCACAACTTCAAAATGATTTATTTTCTAAAAGGCTGGAAAGCAGGATGTGGGGGGAATGACTTATAAATTAACTAGGGATTGTCTGGATATAATTATAAACTGCCAATCACCATGATTCAATGATATTCAGACTTTTCAAGCTATTTCATTAAAAAAAAGAAAAGAAAGAAAATTAGACCTTATCTAAAAGACTGTTTATGAGACTTAAGGAACTTACACATCCATGGCTGAGGGTTCAATAATACATTCCCAGTGGAATGGTCTCTAAAAATGTCTATAATTAAAAACAGAAGAGTAAAAAAAAAAAAAAAAGAATGGCTTACTCTTTTGTTGGTGAGTTAGTGGAGGATTCCTTTTCTGAATCAGGAGAGCTTAGGGTTTGCAAAATACAATTATGTTTTTCAGTGGATAGGGCCTCTCTTTCTTGCTCAGAGTGGATTAATTTTAAGGCCTCTATTCCATCTTCTCCCTCCATCTTGTCACTCGGATTTGGCTGTGGTTCTGGACTCTTGAAAATGAGATCATCTTCACTTACAGAGACTGTGAGGTCACTACTGCTGCTGCTGCTGCTCAAACTTTCCTCCTCCTGCTCTTCCTGCATTTTTCTGGAGGGTTTCTGTGACTCTGGGTACCCGGGAGGAAGATGATCTATAAGAGGGGATATGAATAGATTATTGATCACTAACTTCAGGAAGAAGTGAGGTAAACATGTTCTGCCTCCCAGGTGGAATTACTCAGCTAAAAACATGTAGAAACAATCCACAACTAATTATAGTATGTGAAAAATCATTAAAAATATCACAGTAGGTTTTAAAATCAGCAAATTAGCTTGCAAAAATATTTCCATGCCTATATTCAAGAATTCATTAGAATGGAATTTGTTGGCCAAGTCACTGGTTTGCTTTTTTGACAGAGAGAAAATTAAAGAGTATATGTTGTTTTTACATAAGACCACTACCACCCCCAAAACTAAACACCAACAAAAATCAGCAAACAATATCAGCCTCTCACCCCACCTGAGATACCTTCCCAAGCAGAATCCTTCTCTTGAGAACACTTATTTTCAGATGCACAGTATTCGGAGACTGATATCGGAGAGACTGGCGGTCTGGCTCTTTCTTCCTTGACTTCAATATGTTCCTGTGTCAGTATTTCTCCCTCTGATCCCTCTGATCTGCTGGAACTGTCACACTTTAAATCAGTGGTTCTGTTCTCTGGACTTAATCTTTCCTGTAACGGGGAATGGAGTTCAGCAGACTTTTTGCCTTCAGATAAACTACTCTCACTGTGACGTGTGTTGCTTCCTATCTGCAAGCAATGAGTTTGCTCCTCCTCAGACAATGCGCTGGCTGTGACTGGCGTTTCCTCACCAATCTGAAGAGATGTCTTTCCATCTATTTTGTCAGACTTATTTAAGCGCTGTGTGTCACTATTAGTCTGTACTACATAGCTGTCTGTCACATTACTGCTCTGGGCTGTCTGTCGGTGTGAATGTGGGTCAGGAATTGAAAAGTTCTTTGTGGGCTGGGGAGATTTCTGCTCTGTACTGAAACCTCCAATGCTTGAGACAGCTGACATCTGGCGGCCCATAAAGATTGTTGCTGGTTGATACAATCCTCTTGACATGGCTGTCCCCGAGTTAATTCCTGCCTGCCTTGCAACCTGTGACACCAAAAGACATGTGAGTTAAACATCTTGTGAAAAAACAATTAGGTTGTTTAGGTCATTCTCAGAAATGAAATGAGGAAAAGGAAGCATGACCATTGAAACCAACACCGACCTCGTTTTCTAAAACTCACAGCTTCCACAAAATAAGTCAGAAAAACCGTACAGTCCATACTAGTTAATTTTAACAACAATATTGGTTCACAAAACAAATATTGTCCAGTATCTATGGAATCTTTATTTTTCAAAAACAGATGCACACATCGTACAACTATGTGAAAGTACTTAATGCCACTGAGTTTTAGCCATGGCTAAAATGGTGAATTTTATGTTATATATATTTTACCACAATTTAAAAAAAAAACCTGAGAGTTCTAACCATTTTTCACAGAGAAGCTTGGATTTAATAGAGCTAGGGAGATACTAGCCAAAAGAAGAGAGAGAGGGAGGGAGGAAGAGATACATACAAAGGACTATAGGAGGTTTCAAAACTATTTCTAGCATTATGTGTAATATTAAAAAAAGTTCAAATAATCACATTCAGGATTACATTAAAATATACTCCATTTGTGCAAAATAATCCTAGTTGCCAAACTGCAAATAACAACAGTTTTTCCTGAACATCTTCAAGTAATTTTAAACACATGTAAAGCAATTTAAATTTATTGTCATGTTATATGCAATTGATGAATTACTGAACTCTACACCTGAAACTAATGATATACTATATGTTAACTAATTGAATTTAAGTAAAATAAAAGAAAATGAAATAATAAATTTACTGTGTATGGGGGAGAATGAGCATTGTCTCTTCCTTAAAAAGAGAGGAGGCTGGGATAAAAGGGGGGAGGTGTTGGATGTAGCCACAGAAGCAATTGGTTCAGTGGCTTGATCAAGGACACACAATGGGAAGTACAACTGGAAGTAACAATAATGAAGCCTTGAGGAAGTTAAGTACTTTTCTTCTAAAGGGACCAAAGCATCTCTACATACCCAATAGCGTTTAGTTCACAGAGCCCTACAGAATAGATAGGGGAGATGTATTTGCAACTCTTCTGTGGATGGGAAAATCTGAGGCTCAAATTTTGAGAGAAAATGTTACACACACAACTGAAACAGAATCCAGGTCTTGCTTCTCTTCAAATATACTGTCCCTCCCTGAAACCATAAAACTTCTAGAAAACACAGGCAGTAATCTTTGCCATGAGCCTTAGCAACAGTTTTCTAGATATGTCTGCCTCCTCAGGCAGGGTAAACAAAAGCAAAAGTAAACTACTGGGCCTTAGCAACAGTTTTCTAGATATGTCTGCCTCCTCAGGCAGGGTAAACAAAAGCAAAAGTAAACTACTGGGACTATACCAAAATAAGCTTATGCACAAGTGAAAGAAATCATCAATAAAACACAAAGGCAACCTACTGAATGGGTGAAGATGATATGCAAATGATATATCTCATAAGGGGTTAATATCCAAAATACATAAAGAACTTCTACAACTCAACACCAAGAAACCAAATAATCTGATTAAAAATGGGCAGAGGACCTGAACAGACTTTTTTCAAAGAAGACATACAGATGGCCAACAGACGCATGAAAAGATGCTTAGCATCACTAATAATCAGGGAAAATACAAATCAAAACTACAATGAGCTATCACCTCATACCTGTCAGAATGGCTAGAATCAAGAAGACAAGCAAAAACAAGTATTGGCGAGGATGTAGAGAAAAAGAAACAATGTAAATTGGTGCAGCCACTGTGGGAAATAGTATGTTAGTTCCTCAAAAAGTTAAAAATAGAAATACCATATGATCCAGTAATTCCACTACTGGGTATTTACCCAAAGAAAAAAAAAACACTAATTCAAAAAGACATATGCACCCCTATGTTTACTGCACCATTATTTACAATAGCCAAGATATGGAAGCAACCTAAGTTGTCTATTGATAGATAAATGGATAAAAAAGATATAGTGTGTGTGTGTATAAACGGATAAAGAACATATAGTGTATACACACGCATACACGCGCACACACACACACACATACTATGGAATATTATTTGGCCATAAAAAAATTAGATCTTGCCATTTGCAACATCACTGATAGACCTAGAGGGTATAATGCTAAGTGAAATAAATCAGACAGAAAAAGACAAATACCATATGATTTCACTCATATGTAGAATATAAAAAATAAACGCACAAACAAGCAATTTTTTTTTTAAAGCAGAAATAGACCTTTAAATGCAGAGAACTGATGGTTGCCAGAAGGAAGAGGATGGAGAGATGGGTAAAATTGGTGAAGGGGAGTGGGAGGTACAGCTTTCCAGTTATGGAATGGGTAAGTCATGGGGATGAAAGGTTCACCATAGGGAATATAGTTAATGATGTTGTAATAGCATTGTACGGTGACAGATGGTAGCTATACTTGTGGATATGAGTATAGCATAATGCATAGAGTTGTTGAATCACCATGTTGTACACCTGAAACTAATGTAACTAATGTAACAATGTGTGTCAACTATACTTCAGTTAAAAGAAGGGGAGGGGCACCTGGGTGGCACAGCGGTTAAGCGTCTGCCTTCGGCTCAGGGCGTGATCCCGGCGTTCTGGGATCGAGCCCCACGTCAGGCTCCTCCGCTATGAGCCTGCTTCTTCCTCTCCCACTCCCCCTGCTTGTGTTCCCTCTCTCACTGGCTGTCTTTATCTCTATCGAATAAATAAATAAAAAAAATCTTAAAAAAAAAAAAAGAAGGGGAAAAAAGAAATAAATAGCACTAATAAGGGTAACTGCACTGGTAAACATAAAAGACAGCATAACTCTTTCTTTCTTCTATATGATTTAAAAGACAACTGCATCAAGCAATAACTATATGTGGATGAGCAGCATATAAGATATACAGATATAGTTTGTACTACAATTACACCACAAAAGGAGTGGAAAAAGAATGGAGTATACAGGAGCCAAGTTTTGACATGCTACTAAAGTTAAGTTGATATTAGTCTGAACTAGATTATTATAAGCTAAGATATTAATTATAACACCAGGAAATCCACAGTTACAGAAATGACAGGGAATTAAAATATCACACTAGAAAAAATATATTTAATGCAAAAGAAGGGAGAATGGAGGATTAAAGGAATGAAAAAGATATATAGAAAACAAAGTACAAAATGGCAGAATCAAATTCTACCTTTTTATTATTATTATTTTTTGAGATTTATTTACTTGAGAGAGTGAGAGAGAGGGAGAGGGGGTGAGTAGGGGGAGGGGCAGAGGGAGAGGGAGAGAGAGAATCTCAAGAAGATGCCCCACTGAGCACAGAGCCCGATGTGGGGCTTGATCTCAGGACCCTCAGATCATGACCTGAGCCAAAATCAAGAGTTGGATGCTTAACTGACTGAGCCACCCTGGCACCCCTAAATCCTACCTTTTTAGTAATCACATTAAATTTAAATGGATCAAACACTACAATTAAAGTCAGAGACTGGCAGAATAGATTTTCAAAAAGCCATGACCCAACTATATGCTATCCAAAGTGACTCATTTTAGATTCAAAGACACAAACAGTTTGAAAGAACAGGAAAGGAAAATGGTATATGAACAGAGCCTCACGAAAAAAAAAATATACTATGTAGATAGTAACCAAAAGAAAGCTGAAGTGGTTATACTAATATCAGACAAAACAGACATTAAGATCTAGACAACTAGACAGAAGATCAATAAGGAAATGGAAGATCTGAACAATTATATACCAACTAGACCTAATGGACATATACAGAAACCTCCATCTACTACCAGCAGAATCCATATTCTCAAGCGCACATGGAACATTCTATGGGATAGACCCATATTTTAGGTAATAAATCAAGTCTCGATACATTTAGGGGGGTTGAAAGTATGTTCTCTGATGACAATGGAATAAAATTAGAAGTCAATAAAAGAAGGAAATTTGGTAAATTCACAAATATGTGGAAATTACAAAACACACTCTTAAATAACTAACGGGTCAAAGAAATTACAAGGCAAATAAGAAGAGTTTGAGTCAAATGAAAAGGAAAATACAACATATTAAAACCAACAAGAAGCAGCACTTAAGAGGAAAATTCATAGTTGTAAAAGTCTATATTGAAAAAGAACTCTAATCAATAGCCTAGCTTTTCATGTTAAAAAATTACAAAAAGAAGGGGCACCTGGGTGGCTCAGTCAGTTGAGCATCCAACTCTTGATTTTGGCTCAGATTGTGGTCTTAGGGTTGTAGGATCGAGCACCGTGTTGAGCTCTGCACTCCGCACAGTCTCCTTGAGATTCCCTCTTTCCCTCTCCCTCTGCTCCCCCCATGCTCATGTGTGCACTCGGGCATGCATGCACTCTCTCTCTCTCTCTCAAATAGATAAAATCTTTAAAAAAAGAAATTAAAAAAAGAAGAGCCAATTAAATCCAAAGCAAGCAGAAGGAAGGAAATAATAAAGATCAGAGTAAAAGTAAACAAATTAGAGAAGAGAAAAGCAATGTGACAATCAACAAAACCAAAAGTTTATTCTTAGAAAAGATCAACAGATTGACATACTAGACTAAGAAAAATAAAAAGAAGAATTTAAGTTATCAAAATCAGAAATCAAAGTGAGTACTTTGTTACCAATCTTACAGATATAAAAAAGATTATAAGGGAATACTATGAATAATTGTATGCCAACAAATTAGACAACCTAGATGAATTGGACAAATTCTTAGAAAGACACACACTACTAAAACTGACTCAAGGAGAAAGAGAAAATCTGAATAGACTTGTAGTAAGAAATTGAATTAGTAGTCAAAAAATTTCCCACAAAGAAAAGTCCAGGGCCAGAAGACTTCACTGGTTAATTCCATCAGAGGTTTAAAGAGTTAACACCAGTCCTTCACAAACTCTTCCAAAAACAGGCAAGGAAGAAATACTCCTCCACTCATTCTATGAGGCCAATCCCTAACACCAAAACCAGACAAAGATGTCTCAAAAAAGGAAAACTACAAACCAATATATCTTATGAATATAGATGTTAAAATTCTCAACAAAATACTAGTGAACAGAATTTGGCAACACATAAAAGGAATTATACATCATGATTATGTAGGATTTAGGCCGGGAATACAAAATTGGTTCAACATATGAAAATCAAGTAATGTAATACACTATATTAATAAAGGGGAAAAAACCCAAAAGATTATCTCCATAGACAAAGAAAAAGCATTTGACAAAATCCAACACATGTTCATGATAAAAAGCACCATACAAACTAGGAATAAAAGGGAACTCCCTCAAACTGGTAAAATGCATCTATGGAAAACACATAGCTAACATCATAGCCAATGGTGAAAGACTGAAAGCTTCTCTCCCGAAGATCAGGATTAACACAAGAATGTTTGCTTTCACCATTTCTATTTAACAAGACATGCAGATTCTAGGCAGGATACTATGGGCAAGAAAAAGAAATGGAAGGCACCTAGATTTCAAGGGAAGAAGTAAAACTATCTGTATTGGCAGATGACACGATCTCATATAAAGGAAAACCTAAGGAATCACAAGAAATAGTTAGAGGTAATAAACAAGTTCAGCAAGGTTGCAGGATACAAGATCAATATACAATTAGAAATAATGTATTTCTATATATTAGCAATGAACAATTTGAAACTGAAATCAGAAAACAATTCTATATACAATAGCATAAAAACACAGAATAAATTTAAAAAGAAGGATAAGACTTGTACACTGAAAACTATAAACCACTGATGAAAGAAATTAAGGAAGGCCTAAATAAATAGACATTTTGTGTTCAAGGAGCATAAGACTTAATGTTGTTAAGATGACCAAATCTTACTCCCAAATTGATCTACATATTCAATGCAATCTCTATCAAAATCCCAACTGGCATTCTTACAGAAATTGGCCAGCTGACACTAAAATTCATATGGAAATACAAGGAACCCAGGATAACCAAAACAATTTTCCAAAATAAGAGCAAACTTGGAGACCTAATATTTTTCCACTTTCAAAATTTACTACAAAACTAGGGTAATTGTAGACTCCACTGGCATAAGGATATACATAAAGATCAATGGACAAGAATTCAGAGTCCAGAAATATCCATACATCTACAGTATACTGCCTTTCTTAGAGACATTTTTATAGCGTAGTTTTAAAAGTTCAAGGCTAGAAGGGGCTGGAATCGATTATTTCCCTTCCTCCACACATAGATAGAACCTTCTGAGGTTGGTATTTCCCTTCCTTTAGGTCAGTTAGGCTCTGGTCAGTTTCTCCTGAGGGTAGATCTTCTTAAGAACAGAATGCTCTCATGTATTTAAAAAATGGTTACTTTTCCCCTGCCCATGCCTGAATTATAAGGGGATTTTTCTCTGATATTCACTGTGCAGACCTGTTAAAAATCCCTGGAATTAAAACACAAAAAAGTGGGGGAAGGAGGACTATGACTAGGTCTCCCCCGAGTTTTTATCTCTCAGACCTGTCTATGCTGAGCCTCTGGCAATTTGTCAATTACAGTGCGTTTCTCTATCCTGGCACTGATTATTATAGTGGTTTCAGCTCTGCTCTAATAAGCTGTGACTCTCTGTATTCCCTACTGGTCTCTCCAAATTTAGAGGCAGCAGATTGCTCCATAACCTCACTTCTCTGAGAGATCTAAGAAGAGTTGCTGATTTTTTGGTTTGTTCAGCTTTTTACTTGGGAGGGTGGTGTGGTGACTTCCAAACTTCTTATATGTTGGACCGGAAATCAGACTACATCGTAATTTCAGCCACTGAATATTATCCTATTCTATAAATGTACCATAGTTTATTTAAGCAGTCTTGTTTTGATGGACCTTGGTTTGTTTCTCACCATCTACCATTCGAAATCATGCTACAATGATTATCATTGAGCATATGCCTCTAGGCATACATACAAGTACATTAACAAGACAGCTTTTTAGAACTGAAATTGCTGGGCCAAGACTGACTTATAGGATATTACCATTTCACCATCCAAAGAGGTCATCATGCCATTGTTAAGAATTCTCCATTGAACCATACTGTTTAAACAGCAAAATAATAGTAATCAACATCTTGACTCATCGATATAAATATTTGTGATTTCTGTACCTTTTATAATCGAGAAGCTGATATAAATGAACAAAGACAAATTTTAAAACAGGCGAAAATCACCTATTACCATTGTCCTAATCTAACAACTACTCTCATTTTTCCTGTGCTCAAAAAAAAAAAGTTTCTAAATACATGGCTTTAAGTGATGGGCTACTGTGGAGAACTTGAGGTCACTTAGTGAAAACTCAAGGCAAGTCAATGATCAGACTTGTGAGTTGGGGAGGCCTTTGATTTTTCACTTTCAAGACCCATTTAGGGAATGTTAATGAACCAATACTAGAGTGATTACTAACTCAGCACAGGGAGCATACACCTCCCTCTTCGTTGGTCTGCTGAAGGCCAAAATGTAAAGCAAAGGAGTGGGAATGTCTTAGAGATGAGAAAGCCACTTAGGGAGGGCCAAAGGAAGTGCCCCTGACTACTACTTTCAACCAGTAATTCTCTAAGTCCTCTGACATACTAAGAGACCAAAGACTCCACATCCATTCCCACTGAACAAAGAACCCCAAGAGAACAACAATATTTAAATAGTAACCCACACAATCAACAAAAGTAGCATGTAATAATGTTTTAACTTACAGTAAAACCTTCTAGAACCACAATAAATGAAAAACAGCAACAACAACAACAACAACAATTCAAGATAGCACTGTTAACAAAGGGTACTTCTTAAAAGCGGGAGAAATTATAAATCCCTACAACAGCAAATGGTTATAAAGTGCCAATTTTGCCAAGCCTTCCAGGCTTTCTAGAATATGGAACAAATATACTAATTACTGATATACTAATTAATGAGAACATTACATTTTAGTGGCCTATAAAAATCAGGAGTTATGAAAAGGTGGCCCTTAACTACGCACAAAATCAAAATCTATGGGTTGGGGCATTTTTTCACCTGTAGGACCAAAACAGACAACTTGCATTTGAGGACATGTTGAGACCCAATAGGAAGTTTTTGCTGCTATATTTCTAGTTGTTGTTTTTTGGGGAAGGAGGGTTAAGTTTTTGATATAATTTCAATGTTGCAGGAATCATAAGAAAAACTCCCCTTATATCTTTTAACTAGATTTATCAATTGTTTACATTTTGCCCATTTGTTTTATCATTCTCTTTCCCTCTACATATATGAGAATGTTTATACACACACACACACACACACACACACACACACACACACAATTTTTTCCTGAACCATTTGAGAATAACTTGGAGATACCTGGCCCATCTCCCCCAAACATTTCAGTGTGTATTTCCTAAGCATAGGGACATTCTCCTTCATGAGCAGACACAGTTCAAAAATCAGGAAACTTAACATTGATAAAATGCTATTTTCTATCCCACAGTCCACATTCAAATTTTGTCACTTGGCCTAATAATGCCCCTTATATAGCTATCTTTTTTCCCACGTTCAGGATCCAATCTAGAGTCATGTCTCTTGAGTCTCCTTTAATCTGGAACACCTCCTTAGTCTTTCTTTGTCATTCTTGACCTTGACATTTTTTAAGAATACAGGCTGGCTACTTTGCAGACTGTCTCTCAATGTGTATTTGACTGATATTTCCTCATGTTTATGTTCAGGCTATGCATTTTTGGCAGGAAGACCACAGAAGTATGTTCCTAGTTTTTCAGTAACAGGAATAATACTCTGATAAAGCAAGTTTATTGGGATGGGAGTTAACCCCCCAATCCTCCCACTATCAAGCATAATAATTAGAAATATTCCCTTAAAAACCTGACATCTTGGGGCATCCGGGTGGTTCAGTCGGTTAACTGTCTGATTTTTGGTTTTGCCTCAGGTCAGTGTGGAGTTTGCTTGAGATTCTCTCTCCCTCTCCCTCTACCCCTCCCCCTGCTCATGCTCTCTCTCTCAAATAAATAAATCTAAAAAAACCCACAAAACTTGACCTCTTTAAAAAAAAACAAAAAATTAAAAAAAAAACCAAGACTGACAACAACGTAATGTCATTTTAAACCTATTATATTAAATTTTAGAAATTAAAATTATTATACCCAATTCTGGATTGGGTCCTAGAACAGAAAAAGGACATTGATGGAAAAACTGGTGAAATATGAATAAAGTCCGGAGTTTAGTTAATAGTAATACAGATTTTTAGATTTGGCAAATGGGGCACTGTAATGTAGGTTGTTGACAACTGTGTGAACTGGGTGAGGGATCCAAGGCAACTGTACTGTCTCTGTAAGTTTTCTGCAAATCTAAAATTATTCTAGAATAAAAAATTTACTTAAAAAATAACCCCTGGGAAGTGGGGTGTTGGGGATATCACTTAAGGGTACAAACTTGCAATGAGTAGGAAATAAGTCCTAGAGACCTAATGTACAAAATGGTGAATATAGACAACGATATTATAATCACCAAACTTGCTAAGAGACTAGAACTCAATTATTCTAACCACTGAAAGGAAATGGTAATTATGTAATGAGATAGAGGTGCTAATTATCACTACAATGGCAATCATATTACAACATACAAATGTATCAAATTAACCTGTTATATACCTTAAATTTATACAATATGTCAAATATATTTCAATAAAAAAATAAATAAAACAACAAAAACAATAAAAAATCCCCGGTATTGATGAAGGTTAGGGGAAACAGAAGCTCCTTTATTGTTGATAGCAAAATAAAGAGGCAAAATCCTCTGACAGCAAACAGGATAAATAAACATCCTTATTGCCTTTGATTCTGTAATTTTACCAGGAAACACCTTAAGGAAGTAAGCCTAACAGGGGGGGAAAAAAAGCAATGTGATAATTCATTTGCAGCATTATTTACAATCATGAAAAGTTAGAAGCAAACAGGGCAAGATTATGAAGTCACAAAAATGAGGCAAATGAAGACTATGGTATAACGACGGAAATGCTTAGATATGGCAAGTGAAAAAAATCCAAAATT
This sequence comes from Ursus maritimus, assembly GCF_017311325.1. Lineage (NCBI taxonomy): Eukaryota > Metazoa > Chordata > Mammalia > Carnivora > Ursidae > Ursus > Ursus maritimus. The sequence continues at coordinate 3,632,920 of NW_024424675.1, forward strand.
ATATATTCAGTATGCTTATACCTATGTAAAGAAAAATCTAACATAGGAAAAAGAAATTAACCAAAATGTGCTTTTTTAGGATTATGCCAGGAAAATGAACATTGCTCTGCTCAACTGTTTCTTTTTCCAATTTAACAAGTTTAAGTTGACTTAAACTGTTAAAAATAATTTCATTGAGCTATAATTCACATACCATAAAATTCATCCTTTTAAAGTATACAATTCAGGAGTTTCCGTATAGTCATAGGTGTGTAGCCATCACCACAATCGATTTTAAGAACATTTTATCACCTCCAAAGAAACCCTGTACCCTTTAGCAATCACTCCCCATCCTCCCTGACCAGCCCCCAGCCCTAGGCAACCACTTATCTATGCACCATTTTACATTTCTACCAGCAATTATATAAACTTTTATAACAAAAAAATTTACAAGAAACCTGTAAAAATTAACTGCTGCTCGCTATTAGGCAATGTTACATTTGAACTGGCTCGACGTTCACAAAGTAAAATAGTGGCTCCAGTAAAATCCAAGCTGGGCTTCTGCAGTTGGCAGCTTTCCCGTTCGCTAAGGTCAGGCAGTGAGACAGGTGCCTCTTTTCTTTTTAAAAATAGTCTGTCATTTTGTTTGCTTAGCAACAGGAAATAGGGTGGTCTTTAATCTTAAAATTCTGACATTGTTATGTGTCTCACAAGCAGTTTTTAAGCCAGGAAAGCTGAAGAAAGAATGCTGTGTTTCACATTATTGTTGACACTGATATAACATTAGGAATTGAAAAGTCTTTGAGAGATAGATGTTATTGCCAAAAGAAGGGGTGCGTATCAGTATTTAAGGATCTAACATAATGATCAATGTTTCTCCGCCTTCCTATTACTTTCTGTAGCTCAGTGCTTGATGTAAATCTCTAATCCAGGATTTCAGTTCAGTTCTTCCTTTTCCCCTGACACAGTTACCCATCTGTAGTTTCTCTAAAAATTTTAGGAGTTGCAGAAAGTGATAGCAAAGCAAATGAATACAACTGAAAAATACTCATGAGTGAACAGAAGGTAACTTTTAAAACCAGGACTTCATCTTTACTGGGAGAAACGGGAGGGGACATACACAGGGAGAGATCAACAACTTTAGAATTACTGTAATGATGAAAAATAAAATAAAAACAGAGAGGGAGGCAAAAACAGAGAGGGAGGGAGTTAAGAGACTCTTAACTAAAGGAAACAAACTGAGGGCTGCTAGAGGGGAGGTGGGATGGGGATGGGGAAACAGGGTGATGGGCATTAAGGAGGGCACTTGATGGAATGAACACGGGTGTCATGTGCAACTGATGAATCACTAAATTCTGCCCTGAAACTAATAATGCACTATATGTTAACTAAACTGAATTTAAATAAAAAAATTTTTAAAAATTATTGTAATGATGACTTAGTTAATAATTACTAACTACAGTTGTCAAAGCAGGTAGATCTTAACCATTAGTGTATTTTGAAAAATACATTTATGTTATATTTCACACTTTGCAAAATGCTGAGAAAATCTTAATTTTTTTCTTACTATATTATTATTTTTTGCACAGACAAGGCAATTGAAAAGTATCAGGATGAATACAGAATGGAAATGGAGCTATCAGACCAAATTTCCAGTTTTCACACAGTACAATGATAACTTTTAGTTTCTATGTAAGCAAGTCCTTAAGTCACATTGAGATTTTTTTTAAGGATTTTATTCATTCATTTGTCAGAGAAAGAGAGAGAGAGTGCACACAAGCAGGGGGAGCAGCAGGCAGAGGGAGAAGCAGGTTCCCTGCTGAGCAAGGAACCCAGTTCAGGACTCAATCCCAGGACCTGGGGATCATGACCTGAGCAAAAGGAAGACATTTAACCGACTGAGCCACCCAGGCGTCCCAGTCACACTGAAATTTTTTAAAAATCCCTTAATAAAAACTTACATATTGGGGCACCTGGGTGGCTCAGTCGGTTAAGCATCTGCCTTCAGCTCAGGTCATGATCCCAGGGTCCTGGGACTGGGTCCCACGTTGGGCTCCCTGCTCAGCAGGGGAATCTGCTTCTCCCTTAACCTCTGCCCCTGCTCATGTGCTCTCTCTCTCACTCTCTCAAATAAATAAAAATCTTTTTTAAAAATTTACATATAACAATTCTGAAGGAATTATTTTACTTTACCAGGTGTTATAAACTATTCAAAGACAGGACCTTTAAGGTAAGAGTGATTGAGGTTAAATGAGTTCATAAGGGCAGTGCCCTAATCCGATAGGACTGGTGTCCTCCTAAGAGGAGATACTAGAGATCTCTCTCCATGCAAATGCACAAAGAAGAGGCCATGTGAGAACACGAGAAGGGGCAGTCATCTGCAACCCAAAGAGAGAGAGGCCCTATCAGAAAGCACTTCTGCTGGCACCCTAACCCTGGACTTTCAGCTTCTGGAATTGTGAGAAAATAAATTTCCATTATTTAAGCCCCCAGTCTGTGGTATTTTGTTATGGTCACCTGAGCTAAGACATCATGTCAACACTTAACACTTCTTTCATTTTGCCACTGTGATAAATTATGGACACAATCAAATTTTTACAACTGAGGCCACAAAGAGGTATCTCTGGCCATTAAATCCAATAGTCATTGGATCTGTCTTAATTTTAAAATGGATCCATTAAATTGAGGCTTGAAAGGTATGTTCTGGAAATAATTTTGTTGGGTAAATCACTACAACATCAATCGATTACAAGTTATTATCACTCAGTGGCTTTATGTCTCATTTCTTTAATTCATAGGTAGCCTCTCCATCCCCAGAGCTGGTGTCTCCGCCAGCCTCGATGAGTAGCAAGAAGTCAGCACAAAAGAATGACTACCCTGGTGTAGAATAAAGATAGAGATGATGGGGACAGTGGTGAGAGTGGTGGCAGGATCAGTGAACATTCGAGCATTTACCAGATGTCAAGCAGATTTATATTCATTACCTTTTTTTTTTTTTTTTTACGTTATGTTAGTCACCATACAGTACATCATTAGTTTTTGATGTAGTGTTCCATGATTCATTGTTTGCGTATAACACCCAGTACTCATTACAACACGTGTCCTCCTTAATATGCATCACGGGCTACCCCATCCTCCTACCCCATCCCCTCTGAAACCCTCAGATTGTTTCCTGGAGTCCATAGTCTCTCAGGGTTCGTCTCCCCCTGATTTCCCCCTCTTCAGTTTTCCCTTCCTTCCCCTAATGTCTTCTGTGCTACTCCTTATGTTCCACACATTCATTACCTTTTCTTATCCTCAAAACAACCATTACTATTTCCCTGCTCTTATGGAACTTAGTTAGCCAGGCTGAACAATTTGCTCTTGGTCACAAGATTCAGACCCATACACGAGGACTCCAGTGCCAATCTCTTGCGATACAATACTCAAAACGAAATCAGTGAGACTCAAACTGTGTTACTGAACCACAGCTTTTTTTGAAAAACAAACAAATACAAAAATCTCTAATAATAAACTGGAAGTCTACGAGTGATTTCCTACTAAATTCAACCAGTACAAAATCAGACCTAAAATAGACTCTAAATGGAACCTCTACATAAAAAATACAATTGAGTCTACGTACAGTAAATGGGAAGAGTAGGAGAAAAGCAGATAGAAACTTCAACTGAAATTTAGCAGTCCTAAATTGTACCAAGCGGTGATTTTCAAAAAATAAACACATACACCTCAGCACCATCCTTTCCCCCATTACCCCCAGGCCTATGCAACTGCTGTGAATAAAACAGTACAAAGTCACGGTTTTCAAGAAGAGAAGCCTAACAAGTATCTGAGACTATCAAGACAAGAGCCCTTTCTTAATATGCCTTGTGTATGCTCCATGGTTCCCACACAGGGTGACTCAGGACACAACTGTGTCTCTTAGAGTTTTCTGTTCAAAAAGAAATGTGCAGAACTACATCAGAAAGGCAGAACGCCAGCTCCAGTTTCTAATTTTGAGAGATGTGAGTGAGGACAGAGGCAACTCACACACTACAACTAAAAGAGCGATTCCATCCGCAGGCAGTCTTTCTTCCTAAAATGCTCATGCCTTCCTCAAACTTTTTTTTATTATTGTATTAACATTATTAAACTAACTAAGCTTCTATTTCTTTTTTTTTAATTAATCAATTAATTTGAGAGAGAGAGCAAGTGCGAGCAGGGGGAGGGGTAGAGGAAGAGGAAGAGAAAGAATCTCAAGCAGACTCCTTGACAAGCACGGAGGCCGACTTGGGGCTAAATCCCACTACCCATGAGATCATGACCTGAGCTGAAATCACTAGTCAGACACTTAACCTGCTGAGTCACCCCAGTGCCCCTGGAACTTTTATTTCTTGAGGACAGATTACCGAAAGTTGGACTGCTAGCACAAAGCACATGTGTACAGCCAACCCCCTGCACAGTCAAAAATCTGTATATAAGTTTTGACTCCCTTAAAACTTTAACTACTAATAGCCTCCTGCTGACCAGATGTCTTATCTATAACATAAACAGTCGATTAACACAATTTTTGTATGGTACATGTGTTATATACTGTATTCTTAAAATAACACAAGCCAGAAAAAAGAAAATCATAAGTACATTTATAGTACCATACATATATTTTTAAAAATCTGTGTATAAGTGGACCTGTACAGCGCAAACCCATGTTGTTCAAGGATCAACTGTATATTTGTGATAATTATTGCCAGGTTCCTTTCCAAAAAAATTCTAGCATGAATTCATTTTTTTCAGACTACATGAAAAAGACTATTTTTTTCTAATACACTATTTCATAGAATATAAGTATATGAAGTTTGTAAAATCTTCTAAAGAATAAGAAATCAATATTTGTTCTCCTATGGAGACTTCTGTAATCCCTTGTACTATCGAAGGGAGAAAAGAAACAGTGTTTTCCACAAAATTTGTCTTCCTCTTGCTAAGTTGACTTATGTTTCCTTTTCCCCTTCTCCTTCACTTTTTCTCTTTTCTCTATCACTCCACTACAAGATGTGTACAGATATATGTGTGTGTGTGTGTGCAATTTTCTCACTAATAAGAGCCTTTGACACATAACACACTTGTCACATAATTCCACCACAGAGAGAGCAAAGGAAGATAGTTGTGTAGCCAAATGTCTCCACAAAAGGAAAGTTTAAAAATATGGTTATTTTCATTCTTGACTGTGAGAAAGAGGCTAAGTCCCTTTCAGAGAGGCTTCTTTCTATGATTCTCCTAAGTAAAACCTTTCTTCCAGTAATTGAGAAACAAGTTGATGTATTTATTAGTTAAGGCTCTGCCACTGACCAGTTATGCAATCTGGAGACAAGTTACTTAATTTCTTTGGGCCTCCATCTCCTAATCTGTAAAATGGGTATAAAAATAAATCTTATTTTGTAAAGTTGTTGTAATGAGTCTGTGTATATGTGTATATTTACATATATTTATAGATGTATAATATAAATCCTTAGAACGGTACCTGAAACAGAGTAAGATCAATGTAAGTGTTAGATATTAATCTGAACCATATTACCCACTTGGGAGGTACCCTCGAAAGAAAGCAGGATGTGGGGGCGCCTGGGTGGCTCAGCTGGTTAAGCGTCTGCCTTTGGCTAAGGTGATCATCCCAGGGTCCTGGGATCAAGCCCCGCTTCGGGCTCCCTGCTCAGCAGGGGAGTCTGCTTCTCCCTCTCCCTCTGTCCTTGCTCATGTGCTCTCTCTCTCGCTCACTCTATCCCTCAAATAAATAAATAAAATCTTAAAAAAAAAAAAGAAAGCAGGATGTGGAGAGCTCAAACTTCACGTGCCTTTGAAATCCAGTAGAGTGGGCACACATCTCATTCAAGAAGAATGTCTCTCTCCTCTTCCTTACTGAGGACTGGCAGCCTGCTACCTCTCATCAGATGGAGCAGTGGACGGGGTCTAGACCCTACCGTGCAGGAGCTCATGGTCTAGTAAGCCTGGAGAGAAGAGCATTTTCTACCATCTCCTGAAAAAAGACCTGCAGATCTAGTTTTAGGGCCAGGATTTGAAAAACTATTTGTGTAATTCGGTTTAATTTTTAATTAAGACTAGAAACACATACAAATAAAAAAGCTACTCAGATCAAAGAGGTCCAGCTGAACACCTTTGGACTTGTCATTGCCCTAGGTCAAATAAAGTCATTAACTTTGAGGATGGCAGAGCTGAGGGTGGGTCACCATCCCAAGCAAGGTACAACATCCTGGTATTAGAAACCTGGGCACCACTCAGTGCCCCACTTTAGAGACAGTCTTGCATTCTTTCTAATTGAGAATGGTTCAAGGAGACTGCTGGTGAATGAAGCATTGTGGGCCACTAAGGATAAGAAATTGGGGCTTATATAGATAACTTTAAGCAATAACTCAACTCCTTTACCCCCTCCCATGCACTGCTCTTTCCAGTAGTAGGTATGACAGGGCCAGACCCGTATCCATGGGAACCTTACCACCCCAGTACATGCCCACAGTGTCCTCCTGGGCTGGGAACCCCCCTCACTGCTGTGCAGCAGCCAGGAGTGGAGCCAGGCACAACATTCAGTCAGTGACAGGAGCTAAGGAATAAACCCCTCTCTTTCCTGCTCCCAGGTGTGAGGACACGGAGGCATGTGTGACAGAGTCTTCCAAGGTTCCCTGATGGGACTGAGCTCCAGCTGCTCACAGTGGTAACCTCCTCAGTCACACACTACTGGCCATGCGGTTTTCCTCTCTATTCTGAGCTTCCTGGAACCACCTCCCAAATAATCCACCTACATTCCAGTCCTTATCTCAAGACCCGCTTCCAGGAGATTCCAACCTAAGTTATTTACTCTTTAAATATGAATACTTCAGGAAAGTCTTATGACTCCTTTCCCCTTGCCATGATGTTTACTTCAGTCATGTGTCTCCTCCATGACACTGGTCACTTTACCCCTTGGAGATAAGCCCAGGCCCCACAGTGGCTGCCTTGGTCTTACGAAAACTGCTCAGATCCCGGGAGCTGCAGTCTGTCCTCTGGGAGTGGAACCCTTCCCATCATGAAACACGGGGGCGTCTGCCCTGTCTGGTGCCTCCCCTGCAGCGGGGCTGCTCCCAACTACAGCTCCACCACCTCTCCTGACACGGCTCCTACATGGCAGCAGGTGCACATCTGTCTTCTCACTTGGAAGTTCCTCTTCAGTAGAACTTTCAGGTGTTTCTTCTGCCCCACCAAGCCAACTCAAGCAGATGCTCCTTTTATTGGAAACATGTTCAGAGACAGACACTCCACCTTCCTTGGCTCACCTGACATAGCTGGAATATTGAGACCATTTCACTCTCTCCCAAGGTTAGGTAAAAATGCAGCACTGGGTAACTGGGTAACTGAAATATTTTGCATGATGTGGCCAGGGTGTTTTAATTGGACCAGGAATGTCTCCCAACTTTGGAAGATCATTTCACCCACAATACCCCTAGATGGCAGGGCAGCAAGATAGCTAATAGCATGGATGCCAAAGCCATATGGTCTGGTTTTGAGTTTTGGCTCTGCCTCACTGTGTAGTCTTAGGCATGTTAATTAACCTCTCTGAGTCTTCCCATGAAATGAAGATAACAGTACTTCCAGGATTGTTGAGAAGATTAAGTGAGCTGATGAATATAAAGTGCTTCATGTAGCAGCTGGCACAGAATATGTGTGCAGTGATCATTACCCATTGTTACTATTAGTATCAGAAGGGGAAGTAACAATTTGCATAACCATTTCTCCATGTGACCCTTGCAGGAAGGTTTACAACAGTGAAGTGGAACTCCCCAATTTGAACTTTAGCCCTATGCTGAGATTCCCTGGCCCTCCATGGCTCTCCAGCCAGGCCTACCACAGTACCATCCTGCTGTGAAGTATCCAGTTCACTTCTACTTTTAGTAGAATATGTTTCACAGTACAATAGTTCAATGCAACTTCACAACCCCTACCCCAAAATTTATACTCTCATTCACAAATGCCATCTCCATCTCTCTTGGTACGTAAGATTTGATGTGTTCTTATGTATAATCTTTAGTCATTGCTCATAAGAAAAACTGAGCAACTAGAACATGCCTAAAGACCAACAGAATTAAAGTTTACCCCCAAAACAAAAAAATGCAACGAATAATAGAGGAAAAGGATTATTAAATTGTAGTAAAATCTGTTAGGACTCAAATGGGGGCTTTGTCTTTTTGCTGTTAACCAAAAAAAAAAAAGAGTTTATTAAGTAAACTAATACAGGCAGCAAGCTTGGGGAATGAGTAGACCAATTATTAATTCTCTTTAGAGAACACATGACCCTGAAGAGTAGCCACTGGATGCGTGAAGACTCTGGATGTCTTAGTATGAAACTGAGCTAGAATTTTACCTTGAGAAGACGGACAACCACTACTTCATGACTTTTCTTAGGAGAGTATCCCAGTTACTGCTAAGATTGAAAGGTACACAACCACTTAAAAGACATATCTTTTTGTAATGCAGAATTATCACTAATTTGGTAAATCCTCTCCCCCCTCATTAGTGTTTTCCACCTCAGTGGCAACTCCCAATTTCAGCTCTTAACTCTTCCTGTCTGAACCAACCCTGATTTCTTCAGTTCTACCACCTCCTTCCCCCAGTTCCCCCTGCAGGCACCACCAGCCTCATCTTCCTGCAGCTGCACACTGGTGGCATCACCATTCTGTCCACAAGTCCTGCTGTCACCTGCCCCAAGACACACAGAAACACACACATACGTACATGCACACATGATTCCAGGGGGAAATCTCAATCCTTAACCTGGTACTTACAATAATTAACTGCTAGTACCTGAAGACAGACAACTCTGGCAACGGAGATGAATTCATTTGACTGTCTAAAGAAGAGATGTGTGGACTTCCACTGGAAAAAAAATGTAACTCATATGATAAGGAATTGTTCTCGAAATAGTACAGAAGAAGGATTAACTAATTCATGATTTTACTGAAATGGAACTAAATGGAACTTAATGTTCCATAATGTAACTTTCCAAGCTCATTGTCTACCACTTCCCTACAAGAACATCAGATGTTAGCCAGGCTGAACAACTAACCACTGGGCTTTCCTGCTTCTGTTCCTTTACTCATAACATCTCCGAACCTTAGAATTTCTACCATATTCCCACTGACTGACATCCTTTCCATCCGGCACACTAGTTCAAACACCACCTCCTCCACCAAGCCTTCGGCTACTCATGCTAGTGGAAGCATGCCTTTTTTCTTCACACAGCACATGGCTAGCCCATGTCACTGGCATTTATCACATACTATCCTGTGCCTTAGAAAGGACATCTCCTTGAAGGCAAACACTGTGGAATTCATAGGGGGACCTACTGTGGCTTCTCATACAAATCTCTTGCTCAAAACCTATTTATTGACTTCAACCAGTGACACTATACTGTGTGCTTCAGGCCAGTCCCTGAAGACAGACAACTCTGGGAACAGAGACAAATTCATTTGACTATCTAAGGCAGAGATGTGTGGATTTCCACCAGAAAAAAAATGTAACTCATATGATAAGGAATTGTTCTGGAATTAGTATATAAGAAGGATTAACTAACTCATCATTTTACTGAAATGTATTTACCTTTTAATTGATGGAACATCAATAGGAAGTTGAAAAAGGCAAGATATAAATTTCTCAAAATGTTACCTAATTGATTCTTACATACAGTCAATAATCAAAGCTTTTAAGGAGATGACACTTTTCAGTATAAAGGGAAATACTTCTCTTCTAATTATTATATGTAACATCTTTAAGGGGTTGTCAGCTGCATGTCTCTTGTCCTAATTTTAAATATAACTTAAAAGGAGACTACATAACTGTACGTAAGGTAAGGAATCAGTAGTGCAAATAGAAAAAAAAAGGTCTCCCGTTTTACTTAAGTACCACTGACCCTGTCGTACTAAGAATGCATTTATCAGGAATGGCATAGAAAGAACAAACCGGTTTATAGATTAAAAACACGTCAATTATTTCATGACCTAATGTCAAACAGAAAAACTGCCTGCATGGTTTAGAAGTCTATCACATTATACCACATTTGGCGTACATCTAATGGCACAGAAATCATTTAACATTAAAGGCCTTTTTATCTAGGTCAAGGTTGCTGGGATTTGGTGTTTTGTATCTTACGGTTTAAAGAATGCTCCAAATTCTAGGTTTTTTAACTTTTTAATCTTTGGGAAGGAAAACTAAAACTTCCTATAAACTCAGATTAATGCCTGCTAATGCATGGAAAAAAGGAAAACTAAAACCTTCCTCCTACTATAAAAACAAAATAGTGTGGCCTCTGTTTCTTTTCTGATAAGAGTCTTAAATACCAAACAGTTAACTGCATAATAACATTTACTGGCAGCCAGGCAGCCTGCTTAGCAGATATATAAAGCAGGTAAAAGGAGAAAAAGTTAATTTCTTGGCTGAATGATTCCATCGGTAGCTATAGGGCAAACCTGAAAGTCTTTTAGTAAAGTAGCAGTTGGTTCTTCTATCAATCTGTAGCACACATACTCTTCCAAGGAAAGCATTAAATATGAAAATCATATCCCGTTATCATCTGTTTCCAGCTTTCAGCCCAGTAAGCTTTTCTTAATGAATGCTGCAGCCTAAGGAACAAGCACGCTGTTGGCTTCTCTGAATAATGGAGTGATGCTACCATTTTTGCTTATTACAATATCGACTGGCTGAGGGGGTTTCACACATAGTCACAAGTGACTACTCTTGCCAGCATGCTCCAAGTTATTACAAGATGTTTTTAGACATTTCATCTAAAAGAGCTTTACTGCTTTTAGTGAAGAAAACATCTATGGTCTTGAACAGAATCATTTATATGGAGATAGGCTGCAGGATTAGAAGCCTGTATTACGCCAGATACATAGCAGAATTTATTTAAGTATTCCTTGCCAGTCTTTTTGTCTGTTGCTTAGATATGCAATCTTTTCTTTCCACTTCCTCTGTGAAAAGGTTAAAATGTACAAAATTATATATACAAAGAAGAGAAGCAAAAGGCCACATTTTGTTTATCTTTTACTTAAAATATTTCTGGAACTAAGAAAAAAAAAAGCGGCTACAAAGCATTATTTAGACAAACATAATTTCACCTGCTAACGACACTAAGGTTTTCTTGGGAATCTGTCTCTTTTAAACCTGCCTTGACGGCCTTTCAGCACATTTAACTGAATTAGACATTAAAGCATACTCTATAAGGAAAAGTCTTTAAATAATACTTAAGAGTTAATCAAAAAGATCTTTGTAATAAGATGATTTTATTTAAAACATTATTGCAAAAGAGGAATACTCCAGAAATCCTCTGTCAACAGGTTTATAATTTTAATCCATTACCTTTCCTCTGTCTTCGTCTTTCAGTTTGCCTCTTGCTCCCAGGCTCTCTTTCGACAGTAGCTCCACCTTCTTCTTCATTTGAGCCTCATATTTGTTCTAAACATAAACAAAGTTTTGATTTTGTGGTCGCTCTTATGACAACCAGCACCTGCCTGTATTTTTCAGTCTTTAGAGAATAAAAAGAACACTGAAGTAGAAAGTAAAAGCTGATGTTGCCAAGAAATTCAACTTATCTTAGAAAATAGATGATTTCACAAATAAAATGTCAAAAGCTGAGTTCTATAAAATGCTATATGTTTTTAAATAAGATTTGATAGGTTCTCATTGTCTGTCATCAACATAGGGAATAAAACCTTGGCATATTAAGCTCTCAGGAAAATCTAGTTACTTTATTATGAAACCAACACACTGGACAGTGTTTACTCTGAAAACTTTTGTCCTAAAGGAAAAGAAATCAATCCTACTGACTTCTTATCTGTATGATATCTACATTAGTATCATGGTCCTACTAGTCACAGCAACACAGTATATTATTTGTTAGATCATCTACTTGAAATGAATTCCATTTTCTATGAATAAAAATATAGTAGACATCAGTGATCAGCACCATAGAAATGAAGTTTGCTCCGGCAGTAGTAACTACATAAAGATGTCTGCTTCATTATCACACTATAATTGATGAAAGTGATTCCATCATAAAATGACTTTTTCTTAAAAGCAAGGCATAAAAGGTGCTTTGATTCAGTGTTAGTAATTAAAGCCTTAAGAAATTCACTGATGGTGGTCCATCACAGATAAGTATCAGAACATTTTCTAAATTAGGCTGTGATGCACTGCAATTAGAAATAAACCTATGAGAGAAAAAAAAAGAAATACGCCTATGTGATAATCAAATTAGAAAACTGTTTCCTTAATTCTCAGTCTGAATATGAAATTGGCCTCAGTTTGTTTTGACATACCAAAAAAACTGATCAAAATTTATTTGCTTCCCTCAAAATATCTCAAATTATATGCTTTCCCATTTTTAATAACAGTTAAGCAGGGAATTTTTTTCTCTCTCGGAATATTAACATGATAGATGACAGCAATGATCTAAAGAGATTCCTAATTAAATAAAAGTTTTGTAAGGCCAGTAAACATGATAAACCAAGAAAAGATAAAGAAATACGGCAATTAAGATAATACAATTTACATCTCTCTATTCTATATCTACCCTTTGGACTCAGAGATATTTACTTTTAACCCCAAGAGCTTTCAAAAGGCATACATTACAGAGTCTAAGGGAAAGTATCCTTAAAAAGGGACGGGGGAGGGGGGTGAATTATAAAATAAACATCAAGCTTTATTAAATAATTAGAGGTTAAACAAAAATTCTTCATTCCTGTGGCTGCAAATATTTTCTTAGGTTCTTTGAGATCAGTTACAAACATGCAACAGGCATTGTACCTGATTTCCTCATTATGGAGGGATCATTTCAGAGCCACATCTTCCAAAGGCAGAATACTTTCTCATGGAAACATGTGTTTTGTTTAATTCAATTTGCTGCAGCAAAAACTGATAACTGCGTTAGGGCTTTATAAAGAACAGTAAGGAAAGTCTCTTCACTAATCCAATTTAGACTGTTCTCAGTGCATCCAAAAAATTTACGGAATTTACTAATTTCTAAATTAGTGATGTAAATAAAAACCGAACAATGTATTTGAAATCAAAAGTTGCTGTGCATGAGAGACTATGGACTCTGAGAAACAAACTGAGGGCTTCAGAGGGGTGGGGGGTGGGGGAATGGAATAGGCTGGTGATGGGTAGTAAGGAGGGCATGTATTGCGTGGTGCACTGGGTGTTATACGCAACTAATGAATCATCGAAAGTTACATCAAAAAAATAAAAATTAAAATTAAAAATTAAAAAAAAATAAGGTTGGACTCTTTCAAGCCAAAAAAAAAAAAAGTTGCTGTGATAAATGGATAATTGATACAAACTATAACTCTACATCCTCTAGGACCACAGACTTGCACCTACAAATGCTCTTTTTCTTGCCTTTTATTTATACATAGCATAGGACATTTGGTTACTACTCATCAAATCCATCTTCTGAACACTGGAGAGCAAGGGTTTTCAACCCCCACCTCCTATTCTATCTGCATACAAACAAAGGGTTGTATTATGTTTAAAAGTTTTTGAAGTTTGGAAAACTGTATAGATGAATCTTTCCAAAGCTTCCACAGCTACCAATGTCTGATGAGACAGCAGAGCACGCGTCCTAGTTTTCCAGCCATCAGTCTTTCGTGTTTCATTTCCCATTTCCTCTCTGATCAGGTCCCATTATATTTCCACGATACATAGGGCTTGTATTGCATCCTTTCTGTCTTGTGCTGACTCAGGTCCCTGTTCCCTCCCTTGTGTGGCCTAGATTCCTCACTGTCAGATTTGCTGCTTTGGGGGCCGAAGTTCGCATGTCCTGGTAGCATCTCCAGTCCACAGCCTCTCTAAGGACAGTCCCCTCTTCCCCCAACTCCCCTAGGGAAATTTCTTTTAATAAACCCAAGAGCACAGAATCAATCCATCAGGTAACTTGTTCTGTCTGTTATCATCTTGCTTCACAGCGCTGGGCTGGATGCTGCCCACTACATTTAGGAGGATTTTTCTATTCACTTCCTTACTGTGCACAAACGATTTCATCTCAGCTCAACAGATGAAATCTGTTGGTGGTGGTCTGGGGTGGTGGGAAGAGGAGATGAAGGTCCTGGCGGGTCTTTCAGGTCTCTAGGATATCTCTCCATGCTCATGACATGGATCATTTTCCATTCTTTCCTTCTTCTGTATCCCCACTTCCATTCCTTCAGTTTCCCCTCATCACATTAGCACTTGCCTGAAAGTACCACCACTACTTTTTATTTAAACAGGCTTCCTTTTTTCAGTGGTCTTTGGGATTATATAAATATTTGCAGTTACAGAACTGAACAGACATTTAAAATCTACTGGCCCAGACTCTTCACATTGGAGTTGAAAAAATGGGTACAGAGAGTTACACAAACTGTCTGATTTGACCCTCAGGACTGCGATTCACAATCTTTTGTTTTCTCTTCTATTTTTTCCAGTGTCTGGGTTTCCTCTTAAATGCTGAGTTTTTACAAAAAGGTATGGAGGAACACTTACCTATATGCAATTAATGCATATTAACAAGTAAGGCACTCTGGCTGATAAAAAATAAAAATAGGATAAGCTACAGACTGTCTTCCAGGAGCCTGAAGGTCATGCCTTGTCCACAGTGGCTGTCACAATGCTCAGTAGGAAGTGAATGAGAGGTCAAAGATTTGTTCTCTTCAAATTTTATCCCCAGTGGGCATACATCACCTAAGAACTGAATTTTTAACAAGAATCACATCTTTAAATAGTGACATTATATCTTTAGAGTGCCTCTGCCATTAAACAGAAATGCTCCTGGGAAGGTATAACACAGGATAGAACCAATACCACATTAGCTCTCCCATAGTTGCTCATGGTTCATAAGAGAGAACGATGAAAAATATGGAAGAATCAACTTTCAGTCAGAGGGGGAGGGAGGGAGTCTCAATGCCTACTGAGTGCTTCGAGTCTAGGGAGGTGTTCCTCAAAGCTAACTGAGTGCTTATTATGTGCCACATTCAGGGTCAGATACTGACAGCACTGAAATAAGATGAGGAGCCCACAGTGAGGTGGGAAAATGTAAACAATGACAATCCCACAAAGGAAGTACTTACAGAGATAATTATGGCACAGACCTAAGGCAGGACAGAGGGAAAGAGGCCTTCTACTTAAAGAAGATAGGAGATAATGTGGTGCTTTCAAGGAAATACAGGTTCTGCATGTTTAAAATTCAGTGGGTGCGTGTGAGTACATGTGTAAGAGAGAGAGAATGCGCACATGTGTGGGAAATAAAGATGGAGAGGGACGGTGGGAAGATATGGGGATGAGGGAATATTGCATGAGATGGGGGTACAGAGGAGACGCGTGGGGAGAGGGAGTGAGCAGAGATAGGAGGAAGAGAAAAGGAGGTGGAGGGGGGCACGCGGGGAAGAGAAAATGTGCACATGTCTGTGTATTTGTGTGAGAGGGACAGCGAGAAGGAACGTGTGTGTGTGTGTGTGTGTGTGTGTGTGTGTGTGTGTGTGTGTGTGTTAGGGGTCATAAGGTTGAGCTGTGGAGTGGTATGCAGGCAGAGAGTAGCATCTGGGCTTTATCCTAGAAGGCTGAGCAAGCACTCAAGGCTTTCAGGCAGATGAGAGACATAACCAGGTGATGATTCTCCTCAACTGAGGACCCCCCTTGAGTGCCCTGACATGCCAGCTTTATGCCTGGCACTTGAATAGGGGAGGCTGAAACAGAGCTGGCAATACTCCACACATGTCCCTGGGACCCTTTTGGGTGCTCCTAAGTCCTAGCATCTCTGTCTCTGTGCCTAAGGAGCTCACAATTATTTCCCCTCACCTGATTCTCTTCCCCATCAGTCCTCAATCAGTGATGCTCAGGAGCCATGTATGCATATTCCAAATGCTCTGAACCCACTCACCAGGGTTTCCCTGTGGGGTTAAGTTCCAGATGCCGACTATGGTAGTTGGCTCAGTGGTACACCCTGTTCCAGCCACCTGTCCTTCCCTGTCTCATCTGCCTGCCTGCCTACACACCCTCCCTGCACTTCCCAAATAAACCACTTACATTTGAATCCTTGTCTCAGGGTCCACTTCAGGAGAACCCAACTTGAGATAAGGGCAAAGGATACCCAAGGAAAACTGCTCTAAGGACCAACTGGGGCTCTTCTACAAAAGCACTAATGCAGGGAGCGGGGGCTGGAGGGGGGACAGAAAGAGGGAGAGAAGGATACAATCCTCACAACACTACTAATATTTACATACTTGAACAGAGTTTAGTCAGGCTCTTTATCTGACAAGCATAGCCACAACACTGTATTTTCAAATCTACATGACAGATCAATAGTCTTTAAAAGCCCTGAATATGATCACAGGCCCCCAAATAAAATAGTATAATTCATAAAATCTGTTGAAAGGGTATTTTGTTAGCCTTTATCCCATTTAAAAAGATCTTAACATTATAGTCCTACAAAGTGGAGAGAAATGCATTTAATATAATCTGGGCCAAATGACCACTTCTTGCACGTTGCTTCACTCTGTTTCACTTTCTGGAACTCTACCAGTTATTAATTCATTTGCATTAACTATATTCTATTCAAGGGGAAATATCCCTGGCACTTTGGGGTGTGTCGGCAATACGCCCCATCAGAACACCTCTCTCCTAAGACTTACACACGGTCAGCCAGCAGAGGAGGTAAAGATCTGATACCTGAGTGGGAAGGGATTAAGAAGAGACAAGTTGTTCTAGCCTTCCTAAGACCACCACTGGACACCAGGACAAAAAGAAGAGGCAGAAAGGCAGGAGAACACAGCAGGGACAAACATTTCCTTCTCTGAAACTCTGCTTACACACAGTTTGCTGAGGTAAGTGGTGTCACTGGCTGGAGTTTCAAATATCACTGCCTGGTTTCACAGATACATTTCAAGTATTCAGCTTTGGGTTCAGGGTGACTCCCAATGTACAGTTCTCCACGGAACTCACATCTTTCCCAATTGTAGCTACATGGTCTGCTCTTCTATGCCGTCACAGATTGTTTTCACAAGGCATTCCTTACCCAAGACTCAACTGCTTTCAATATAAAAATATTTACAAAGGATCATTCCCCCTTTCAAATCCCTCCCTCTCACATTTGGCTACATCGTGAAATCAACAACTAAATAAAGCATCAATGTGAAAATAAAAGGAAAATTTCTATTATTTCTTTTTTTCTAGTGGGAAGGCAAAATTCCCTGCTTTGTCTACCACTTTTATTTTCTCTGTGAAATTTCTGAACAGCAAAGAGATTTACATTGTTGATATTAACAACTGCTTTTTCTTTTTTAAATTATGTTCAGTTAGCCATCTAAATTAGGCATCAAACTCAACCTCACTTAGTTCAGACCACCTGACATCACAATTCATGAGCCTCCTGATGGGATGCAATATGTAACCTCAGCTATGACTATTTAACTAAATAAAATTAACAAAGTTAAGAACTCAGTCCTCAGTGTCACAAGCCACATTTTAAGTGCTCAGCAGCCATGTCTGTCTAGTGGCTACTGTATTAGACAGCAACAGTACAGACAGTGAACATTTTTATCACTAGAGAAAGTTCTATTATGCAGTGCTGGTCTAATCCAAATTTTCAGTTAAATGATACCTCAAAGAAATAACCAGTCAAATTCAGATCATTCTACAGGCAATTAGACTACCTTCTTCAAAAAGCCAGTGTCATGAAAAAAAAAAAAAAAGGAAGAATGGTAGGAGACTAGATTTACAGACCAAAAAAGACACAACCAAATGTAATGTGCAAACCCTACTTGGTCTGGAAAAATAAAGAGAATCTTGGAGGGAACTGGGGAAATTTAAATATTGGGTGGATAGTAAATGACATTACTAATTTTCTTAGGTGTGATAAAGGTAGTATGATTATGTAGGAGACTTTCCTTGTTCTTAGGAGATCCACACTCAAGTATTTAGGGGAGAAATGTCATGGTGTCCACAGCATACTTTCAATGGCTCAGGAAAATATGTGTATACATACACACACACACACACAAAGCGAATATGGTAAAATATTTACAACTATTGCATCTGGGTAGAGAGTATATGAGTTTTCCTAGTCCACTCAGGCAGCTATAACAAAACACTACTGACTGGGTGACTTATAAACATCAGAAATGTATTGCTCACGGTTCTGCTGGAGGCTAGAAAGTCCAAGATCAAGGTGCCAGTGTGGTCACCTTCTGGTGAGGGCCCTCTTCCTCATTCAGAGCCACCGCCTTCTCACTGCATCTTCCCATGGTAGAAGGGGCTAGGGAGCTCTCTGGAGCTTCTCTTAGAAGGCATCCTATGTCATCCACCTTCATGACACAAGCAACTCTCAAAGGCCCCAGCTACAAGTACCATCACATTTGGGGGTTAGGACTTTGAGATATGAATTTCAGGAGGACACAAACATTCAGACCACTGAATGAATGTTCATTATAATAATTCTTTTCATTTTTGTGCATACTTGAAATAAAGGCTCAGTGGGGGAAACTCCTAGAGAAAAAAAAAAAGAAAGGGAGGTACTGAAGCCAACCTCTCCTGTAACCAGCATGCAGTTGTGTTAACTTGAGCAACAGCCCTTGGCCAGCACAAATCGTGAGGAAAAAGGGCCTAGCCCTCCACACCTGGTATAATGTGTGGAGCTGAAGGTTGCCCAGCACCTTAGGGGAGTGGGGTCTCAGAATCAAAGAAGGCTACGGAGAGCAGTTGCTCTGGGTCACACAGCTGAGGAGCATAAAGGTGAACTCGATGGGGCCAGTTCTACCCTCAGTCTCTCCTCAACATACTGCCTGACCAGAACAGAGGAGCCTAGATGCCAGAAAAAAGAACCCTTTAAAGAAGGAGGTAGTCCCCAAAAAGAATGAAATCTTGCCATCTGCAATGACATGGATGGAGCTAGAGTATATTACGCTAAGTGAAATAAGTCAGATAAAGAAAGACAAATACTATATGATTTCACTCAAATGTAGAATTTAACGAACAAAACAGATGAACATATAGGGGGTGGGGGGAGAAGAGAGAGGGCAACAAACCGTAAGAGGCTCTTAATGACAGAGAAGAAACTGATGGTTGAGAGAGGGAGGTGGGTGGGGGATGGGCTAGATGGGTGATGGGCATTAAGTAGGGCACCTGTTGTGATGAGCACTGGGTGTTGTATATAAGTGATGAATCACTGAATTCTACTCCTGAAACCAATATTGCACTGTATGTTCACTAACTAGAATTTAAATAAAAATTTTAAATTAGTTAAATTAGTTAACTTGATTAATGAAAAAACATCAATAAAAAAAAATAAAGAAGGAGGTAGTCTCTAGAAGAATCCCTAATGCTGCCCAAATTCAATCATGAGGCCAACAAATACCATGTGCCAGGTCTGTGCCAGGTGGTGGCTAGTGCCCGTGCCTGTTACAAGTTAATTATTTGTGTAGTATAACAACATACAGATATTCCATTAATTCCTCAACTAAAACAGAAATCTGAGAAAATGCAATTTCAAGTTCCCCAATCAAAATTTGGACACATAGTACTCCACAGAAAAATGGGCAGTTAATCTTATGGATGAACAACTGAACATTAGTGACCACCACTGATCTGACACGTATTGCTATTACTTCCTTCTAATTTTGGCAAAAGAGATGGAGAAAGAGAGAGAGAGAAATAAGTACAAAACAAGATGTTACCTTCAGTTCTTGAAGCTTCTCTGTATTTGTGGTAAAATGTCCAACATGAGCTTGGACATTCTCAAACCGCTTTAAAAATTCTTGGTTTCGAGTATGAGCCTTCTTTTCTGATTCAGATATTTCCTTCAGGTATTTCTTTAGTTTAACATACTTCAGCTTAACTCTAGAAAAATAAAAGCAGATTTTTAAACAATACAGTTAGACTCTGACAAATCAAAGGAGGAGAATTTTCTTTAACAAAATTGTTAATGAGACAATGTATTCGGAGATATTTTACCCAAACACTGAAAGCTAAGGGCAGAATGTACATGCATTTTTAGAGAGAAGAAATTAATGCAACATCACTGAGTATCACACCCAGGCATAACTCTCCTGAGAAATGTATACAAGACTACATTATAACATTCATACAATAAAGATTTATATGGATTTCTTTCTCAAAATTAAATGTGATTTCAAGAGCGGTGTCTATGTGGCATGATCGGATGAATAGCCCATTAGCATTCTTTTTATGACAGACCATTTCAAAACTACCGCTTAGATGGAAACAGACTCAAACTATAAACCATAATCCATAAATATTAAGAAATTCCAAAATTTAAAATACCCCAAACACTCTCATTTAATTAATATTAAAATTTTAATTAGGAACTGTAACAATATATTTTAAAAATATTTTATGATAATATATGGGCTGTAATTCAACTTGAATTGTGAAAAAACCTTTAGAGACTCTCATCCAAAGTGTAAAATAAAAGGCACACTACTCTTCCCACAGAACCAACGCTGCTCACTCTAGCTCTTTCTTCTTCACAACTTTTACATGATAAGAATACCTGGTATGAAGCATTTCTACTGTTAGTTCAATATGATAATTCACCATTCTTTTTTATTAAGTTTTTTATTTTAATCCCAGTATAGTTAACTTACAGTGTTGTATTAGTTTCAGGTATATAATATAGTGACTCAACAATTCTATATATTACTCAGTGCTCACAATTTTTCAACATTCTCCTATCGAGCAAAACCAAGTTGAAAATTACAAAGATGTTCACCCTCAAAAACAGATTTGCAAAGATGCTGGAGATGTTAAAAATTAATCAGTAATAGACCTTAAACTTCTAAGCCTAGGTCAAAAGTTTTCAAGAAATTCTTTATCGTGCTAATAATTCTGTGCTTTGACTTTGGATGGCCGTCCGCATTTTTTCTTCTGAACAAAAACTTAAGACTTTTACTGCTGCCCACGTCTGCCACTTGCAACGCAAGCGACAGTAACAGAGGTGGAACATAAAGCACTGTCCTTCACAGGCAGCACTTGGTGAAGCTGCTGGTGGTGGCCAGTGTCCAAGTGGAGTGGGTACAACAGTAACCATGCCTTTTCCACCCAAAGTCTAGTTTCATTCCTGCCCCCGCATTACCCTTCAATGCTGACCACAGAAGTCACCCACCCAGCCATGCAGTCATTCATGGATTCAGCACTGTGAATAGGAAAGCCACTCAGCTAGTCAACGGGGAAAACAAAAAATTAGATAAGTCCAATACAGTGTGATAAATGCTAAGGGGGAAACTGCCAGGGACTCTTACAGACTGGGCAACCTGACCTAGTTGAAGGGGTCAGGAACGCCTTCCCAGTGGAAATGAATTTTTAGCTTAGACATGATGAAGGATGGGTAAGAGTTAACCCAAAACTGGGGAAAGCCAGGGTGAGAAGATGAGGGGAAACACTCAAGCAGGGGAAATAGCATGTTGGAAAGCTCAAAGGCAATAGTTAAGAACAACAGTAAAACTGGTCAAAGCAGTAACAAATAATATATTATTGCCTCTTACACTGGGTCAAACACTGCTTTAAGGCTCTGTTAAGCTCTCATAACCACCATTATCCTCATGTGACAGATGAAGAAATGGAGGTACAGAGTGTTGAAGGACTTGTCCCAGCATCACATGACTAAGAGCTGGTGGGACTCAGACTGAATGGAAGCACCTGGCAACAAAGCCCACCTGCTTACTCGATACTACAAAATTCCTGTCGTGTTTCAGACACTGAAAGATTCTGTCTAACATGTAATTGGAGGCTGGTAAGAGAGGGTGATGATGAAGATTACCCAGGGGCAGGTAACAGAGGGTCTGGTAAGCTGTTGTGCCAGATACTCTGCAGGCCCTCCTCACACCCTCCTGGACCAGCGCTTCCTCTGCCAGCCATGGCTGCAGCCACCTGGTAGCACCTGTCTCAGCTGCATCTGGTATCTTGCTTTCCCAGAGCTACTCCTCTGAGTTCGCAACATGGATACAAGAAAGAGTTAATGCCTCCTGGGGCAGCCCTGCCCTATGCAAGGTTACCAGCAGGTAAATGGCTCCCCTTCCTTCCTTGAGTGGACACTTGTGAGGAGCAGGGAGGCGGGCTACATGGCTCCTCTGAAGGTCTGGAAGGATGGAGTCCCAGGTGCCCAAGCAGTGACCGGCTCCTACTTAATTCTTCCCAGCTCTGCTCGCCAGTTTTATGTGACCACTTCCTAAAATAAACTATCATCTACACACAAACCCTTGTCTTGGGCTCTGCCTTCTGGGGTGGTGGGGACAAGATTGAAATAGCCATGTTAGACAGTTTGGATTTTTATCCTGTCAGGCAGTCAAAGAAAGTGTATTTTTAGCAAATCACTCCCTCTGTCTTCCAGGTAGTGAGAGGCTAAGTAAGAGAGGGGAATAAACTCGGCAAACTGATAGCTTGGTAAAGGTCCCCAGGAAGCCAGGAATAGGCTGCAAGAGAGGTCTCCACCCCTTCGGCCACTCCCTTAGCTGTGTGCTACAAAAATGGCAGCTGCAACGATGCTCTCAGACTTGGGCCCACTTCTGAGGCCATGGCATCCACAACACTGCTATTTCTTCCACCATCTCACTGGCTTTTTGTCTCTTCTAGAAATACTGGGGACATATCGCTGTCCACCGTGACTGGTATCCTTGGAGGTACCCTGAATCCTAAAACCATATGAGGAAACAAATGGACCTGGTGGGTGGTTTGGTTTTAAAATTTTCTCTCACTTCTGAATGACATATTTTCATTTCTCACTCGTAGTATGAGGTAACTAAATAAAAAAATTAATGCTATCATAGCCAGAAATCTTTCATATGAATAACCTTGGCAGTAATACCACACATTTGGCTTAAGGATGAAGTTCAGTTTCCATAAAATAGAATTAAAAATATTAAAAGTTGGCTCTTCATATTAGAATAACCCAGAAAGGATAATATGTATTTTATCCATTGCTCATAATAATTTTCACAGGCATTGTCAAATATCCGTGAACAAATGAGACATCATGTAACCCTGTCTTCAACAGTTGGTTGAAAGGCCAGCTACAGTCATTATGCCTTAATCATTACGCAGGCTCAGTGTGTTTAAACTGTGATAAAAAAGATAAGACTAAATGCATCTTATTCTTCAGCTATATAAGCCACAGAGATTCCTGAAATACCACAAATATCAAATAGTGAAAATAAAACAATTTTTATCTTACACAAATTTTAACGAAATTTATTCCTACATTTTATAGTGATTATATTAAATTTCAGTGTTTACTGGAAATGATTACACATTAGATATAAGAGAACAGTAAAAGTACTGCAATTACGGTATCTGTAACATACATTAGGGTTACATTTTTATTGACTAACACACACCACCTGGTTTAAAAAGTGTTACCACTGTCACATCTTACCTGTATACATCAGATTGATTATATTCATAAAGTTTCTTTTCCAGCTCCAGTCTCTTTTTTTCACTACAATATAGAAAGAAAATGTTTTATGAATAAGTTACACTGATAAGTAATAGGCAGTTGGATTTAGAACATGATCTCCTTTGAAATTACACCTTTGTGAGAATGTGTCTCTGGTCTTTCTAAGAAGCAGAAAATGCCAGTTGTTTGAAACTCAAGACACAAAAATATTTGGCAGTTACTATGGAAATCTAAAAAGCAAAATGATACCAGTATGAAGCAAAAAGAATAAATTTTCAAAGTAAATGGGAGAAAGGCACTAAAAAAAGACTGGAAAGCAGATTCATTCATTCAACAAGTACTTCTTGAGTGCCATGATGAACCAGGTCCTGTTCCAGGCCTGAATACTATCATGGTGAACAAGGCAGCTGACACTCTAGAGGGAAGGACAGACAATAAACAAGATAAATACGTAAAATATACTATGGCCAGATTTTTCTGAGATAGTGGCATTTGAGCGATGGGGGTTCTACCAGGTCAAGACAACATACTTCCACAAATGCACCTTGGACTGAAGACTGGTGGCTTGCTCTGCTCCCAGCCAGACAAGTGTGGGCAGAGCCAAGTCTGTGAAAAGTACACCTAGCTCCATTCACTTTTAATGAACACCAAGTCCCCAAACACTATTACTTCAAATTTGGAGGAGTTTCTTTTTATAACTTTGTGACATCACCATGATTTGTCACTGACTGCTACTCTCTGGAGCTACTCCCAGTAAAGACTTAGCTGGTGAGTGCTGGCAGTAAGCTAGAGGACAAAGCTTACCCTGCACATCTGTACACCCAAGCCTGGTAAGAGGTAAGGGAAACTGAGCAGCAGCGGAGGTAATGACAGTCAAAACCAAGGTGTTAGGGGGTAAAACTGTTGAATGGGACTAGCCATCCCAGTCCCAGAAAGAGCCCTTGGGGGGTTTGACCACAGGGGGATTAACCACGGGGGTTCTACTCCACCACCAAAGTACTAGCTTCAACTGAAGCCAAATTGCTAATCTAAATTAACATTAACGAAAGGCCAAAAGAAAAATCACATAATGTCTGCAAGAAAAATGCCAGGGGAGAAAAAAAAACCTGTGATTCAAAGACAAGGAGTCCAGCAGAAGGTAACCTTCAGTGGCCTGCTGAGGGAAAGGGGCTGAACTCATGTTCCATCTGGGAGCTCTTAATTATTAGTTTGTTTTTCTTCAGATATGTTTTCCTTAAAAAAAAAAAATCCCAAAAGTTATTCTGTTAGCTACATTAGAAGTTAAGTAAATTTCTTAGCTTAGCATAATCTAGAATGGAAACTGCCATTTATTTTTTTTATTATATTAAGTTAGTCACCATACAGTACATCCCTAGTTTTTGATGTAAAGTTCCATGATTCATTACTTGCGTATAACACCCAGTGCACCATGCAATACGTGTCCTCCTTACTACCCATCACCAGCCTATCCCAGTCCACCACTCCCCGCCCCTCTGAAGCCCTCAGTTTGTTTCCCAGTCTCTCATGGTTCATCCCCCCTTCTGTTTACCTTTAACCAAATTCTTTTAATGGGAAAATGGGGTCCAAAATCCAAACACCAAATCTTAGCTTGGGGAACACAAGGTCTATTCTTTAGTTAGGGTGTGCCTATGTTTAAAAAGGAAAAAAGATTCCAACGGAAAAAAAAAAATCATAGAGACGCCATTTTTTGTAAGTAGTAGCATCACACACATCTTTACTTTGTCATTAGTGAGAGTGAACTTATGTTTGTGTATGGTGTAAAAAAATGGTCCAGTTTCATTCTTCTGCATGTGGCTGTCCAATTTTCCCAACACCATTTTTTGAAGAGACTGTCTTTTTTCCATTGGATATTCTTTCCTGCTTTGTCGATGATTAGTTAGCCATAGAGTTGAGCGTCCATTTCTGGGTTTTCTATTCTGTTCCATTGATCTATTTGTCTGTTTTTGTGCCAGTACCATGCTGTCTTGGTGACTGCAGCTTTGTAATATAGCTTTAAGCCTAGAGTTATGACGCCACTAGCTTTGGTTTTCTTTTTCAACATTCCTCTGGCTATTTAGGGTCTTTTCTGGTTTCATACAAATTTTAGTATTATTTGTTCCAGCTCTGTGAAAAAAGTTGATGGTATTTTGATAGGGGTTGCATTGGACGTGAAGATTGCTCTGGGTAGCATAGACATTTTAACAATATTTGTTCTTCCAATCCATGTGCATGGAATGTATTTCCATTCCTTTGTGTCTTCCTCAACTTCTTTCATAAGTGTTCTATAGTTTTCAGAGCACAGGGCCTTTAACTCTTTGGTTAGGTTTATTCCTAGATATCTTACGGTTCTTGGTGCAATTGCAAATGGGATCGATTCCTTAATTTCGCTTTCTTCTGTCTCATAGTTAATGTATAGAAATGCAACTGGTTTCAGTGCATTGATTTTATATCCTGCCACTTTGCTGAATTCCTGTATGAGGTTCTTACCCCACACACAAAAATAAACTCAAAATGGATGAAAGACCTAAATGTGAGACAGGAATCCATCAAAATCCTAGAGGTGAACACAGCCAGAAACCTCTTTGACCTTGGTCACAGCAACTTCTTGCTAGACACATCTCCAAAGGCAAGGAAAACAAAAGCAAAAATGAACTCCTGGTACTTCATCAAGATAAAAAGCTTTGGCACAGCAAAGGAAATAGTCAACAAAACCAAAAGACAACCTACAGAATGGGAGAAGATATTTGCAAATATCTTGTCAGATAAAGGGCTAGTATCCAAGATCTATAAAGAACTTATATCAAACTCAACACCCAAAAAACAAAAAGTCCAGTCAAGAAATGGGCAGAAGACATGACCAGATATCTCTCCAAAGAAGACATACAAATGGCCAACAGACACATGGAAAAAAGCTCAACATCACTCGGTATCAGGGAAATACAAATCAAAACCACAGTGAGATGCCACCTCACACTGGTCAGAATGGCTAAAATTAACAACTCAGGAAACAACAGATGTTGCCGAGGATGTGGAGAAAGCCTCTTACACTACTGGTGGGAATGCAGACTGCTACAGCCACTCTGGAAAACAGTATGGAGGTTGCTCAAAAAGTTAAAAATAGAGCTACCCTAATACCTAACAACTGTGCCACTATGTATTCATCCAAAGGATACAAACATAGTGATTCAAAGGGGCACCTGCACCCCAAAATTTATAGCAGCAATGTCCACAATAGCTAAACTATGGAAAGAGCCCAGATGTCCATCAACAGATGAATGGATAAAGAAGATATGGTACACACATACGGACACACACACACACACACACACACACACACTGGACTATTACTCAGCCATCAAGAAGAATGAAATCTTGCCATTTGCAATGTTGTAGATGGAACTAGAGGTTTTTATGCTAACTGAAATACGTCAGTCAGAGAAATACAAATACTGTATGATTTCACTCATCTGTGAAATTTAAGAAACAATAGAAGAACATAGGAGAAGGGAATGAAAAATAAAATAATATTAAAACGGACAGGGAGGCAAACCATAAGAGACTCTTAACTATAGGAACAAGCTGAGGGTTGCTGGAGGGGTGGTGGGTGGGAGGATGGGGCAACTGGGTGATGGACATTAAGGAGAGCATGTGATGTAATGAGTACTGGGTGTTATAAGCAACTGATGAATCACTGAACTCTACCTCTGAAACTAATAATACACTGCATGTTAATTACTTGAATTTAAATAAAGTAAAATTTAAAAAAATAAGAGTGAACTTAGAAGTGAAGGAAATATGGCATAATTGCTTCCATGTTAGAAATTTTTATTAGTCACTTTTGCCTCTTCTAAGATTTCATGATTAATAGGATACTTAGTTCATGAAGAATGAATGGCTGGACAGTGAGCTGTCATTAAATTACAAAGACAGGGGCGCCTGAGTGGCTCAGTCATTAAGTGTCTGCCTTCGGCTCAGGGCATGATCCCGGAGTTCTGGGATCGAGCCCCACGTCAGGCTCTTCCGCTGGGAGCCTGCTTCTTTCTCTCCCACTCCCCCTGCTTGTGTTCCCTCTCTCGCTGGCTGTCTCTCTCTCTGTTAAATAAATAAATAAAAATCTTAAAAAAATAAAAATAATAAATTACAAAGACAGAAAGACCCTTAGGTGAATCTATGACCTATTGCCCCAGTATCATGCTTCACTTTTGTGCTATTCCTGCCAAGAAAGTGCTATCAGAGTCTGGTCATGAGGAACCATTAGATGGACCCAGCTTGAGTATCACCCTCTAGAATGAAAGTTGTACTCTATGAAACTGTCAGGAACACAGGACAGAGAATGACTACGGAATAGCTCCAGACTCGGGGAGACTGAAAAGACATGGCAAATGGTACACAGATGGGATCCTGGACCAGAAAAGAAAAAAGACAGTCTTAGGACACTTGGCAAAATGGGTAGGTGATGAAATTTGATTGGAGTCTGTGGAATTTATCAATCAGTATTGATTTCCTCACTGGGGGAATTCCAGGGTGCATCCATGTCAGGAAGCATCCTTGTTTTTGGAAACAGACACTTGAA
This sequence comes from Ursus maritimus, assembly GCF_017311325.1. Lineage (NCBI taxonomy): Eukaryota > Metazoa > Chordata > Mammalia > Carnivora > Ursidae > Ursus > Ursus maritimus. The sequence goes on from NW_024424675.1 coordinate 3,660,915, forward strand.
TTTTTAGGAATAATGGGGCACCGTATCTGTAGTTCTCAAATGGTTCAGAAAAGACTAATGATTTTAGACAGATGGGAAGACAGACAAAAAAACCCACAAAAAATATAATGAAATGTTAAGAGTTGCAGAATCTGGGGGCACCTGGGTGGCTCAGTGAGTTAAGCATCTGCCTTCGGTTCAGGTCATGATCCTGGAATTGAGCCCCGCATCAAGCTCCCTGCTCAGTGAGGAGTCTGCTTCTCCCTCTCCCTCTGTGTGCTCTCTCTCTCTTTCTCAAATCAATCAATCAATCAATCAATCTTAAAAAAAAAGAGTTGGGGAATCTGGGTGAGGGGAATACTAGAAGTCTTTGTCCTATACTTGCAACTTTTCTGTAAGCTTGAATTTAATTCAAAATAATTTTTTATTTCACCTATGATCTCTGGTGAAAAAGGTCTTTTTAGGAATCCATCACCTCCTGTGTAGCAGGTTCTTTTTAATCATGAACATAGAACTTCTTCATTCCTGCTCTGTCTTCAGTAGATACACACCTGCCAGTCACACTTATCTGTTATGACACTTCATATGGTGAAAAACCACAAACCCCCCTTGGCCTTCCACTGTGGACAACATGATGCTAATCTCATTAACTCTTCAACACAGGCCCTTTTCCCAACCTCCTTATCCACACTGCAGAGCTTCTGAATGCTGTCTTTCCTTTCTGTTTTAAATTTAAGACTTAAAACAAGATATTTACCCCCAATAAAAAGCCAGAGAAAGGCTTATGGGAAGGATTATCTTGCAACCCCTACATACTAAATCTTTGTTTCAGAATCTCTGAAACACCCAGCCCTGGGATATATACCCATAGTTCATGGTTTCCATCACCTGCACCCCTCACCTGGACCATTCAAAGGTTTACACAGATGGGTGTTCCTTAAGAGTGTAGCCACATGCTTTGCTTTTCTCCTTTTAAGCCACTTATTATTCTGTTTTTGTCTCAATACCAACTTCAGTTTTACTTAACTAGTATCTCAGAATCAATTTCTGGACTATTATGATATCTCACTCTGAATCAATACTGGCATTGAAAAAACTGGGGCTGGTTAATGGGCCTTTTAAAGGGATGTTTTTATATAATTGTAAGAGTCAATTCCACTCACATGTTTCTACCATGCTTGTGGCACTACACACTCCATAACGAGTCACTCCAGCAGGCTATTTAAGATTCTATGATTGATTTCACCAGAGTGCAGAGAAAACACCATACGCAAAGAGGAAAAAATTAAGAATGTACAAGTACATCTATGTGTGTCTACAGCTGAAACAATCTGGGCTAGAAATACACCACTTACAAGGGAAAGGCCCCGTTATTAGACCAGCTATATTAGACCAGCAATAAGCCAGCTCTAAGAAGGCCAGGCAAGGGCAGATTGCTTTTATTTCCCACCCCCAGGAAATCTCTGGACTGATAAAACAGCTGTGATGACCCAGAGACGCAGCCTTTAAAATGACTCTGAAGTTTTGGAGTCCTTGTGGTCACTGAGATTGGTTAAAAAACAACACTAAACAAAACGATAAAGCAGGTACATTCAAACACTCAAACAGGATACAAACAATGATATTCATTACTTGTTGCTTTGCAAAACTACAGCTTTCAACTTCTTTCGTTTGAAGCTCATTACTCTACTAGAGAAGAAACAAATCTGTGGCTTTACCATACATATAATTCAGTGCTCCTCATTTCTGGTGAAGAACCAAGGTTCAGAGAAGCGGAACAACCTGCTTAAAGTCACACAACTGTTTGTAGAGCAGAACCCAAGCATCCAAAGTTATTTGCCTCTGTACTTACTATGCATTAGTTATGGAATTTAAAAATGAAAAATAAGGATTGCCTGGGTGGCTCAGTCGGTTAAGCATCCGACTCTTGATCTCAGCTCAGGTCATGATCTCAGGGTAGTGAGATGGAGCCCTATGTCAGGCTCTTCACTCAATGGGGAGCCTGCTTGGGATTCTCTCTCTCCCTCTCCCTCTGCCCTTCCCCCCTTCTCTCTAAAAAATATTTAATAAAATGAAAAAGATGAACACACACAGCAACAGATTTGTATCAACTTGATTTTTTTAAAAAAACTCCAAGTACAAAACCAAGAATAGGCTATTAAGTTTGACCTGAATTCTTTATATAATTTCAACAGCCTCATCTTGCTTAACAGTTAAAACATTAAGTGTTAAACATAAAGTGAGTACTAATCATTACACAGTTATTATACCATAAGGACTATAAACAGCCAAGTGTTCCTAGCATAGGAAGCAAAAATGATAACTCATGATGAACTTAGTTCAAAAAGAATGCCATTTGAACCAGTAACATTTTAAAATCAGAACATGGGCTAAGAGATATAAATACCTAAAGGCCTGGGGGTAACTAAGCTACTCTTCTAACAGAACAGAGTCAAAAGCACCTCAGGCATGCTGATGTACAGAGCAGTGTCTTGTCTTTTAATTATAAGGTATGTGCAGAAACTTAATACTGTCTTAGAAATACCATACTGTTCACTCTCCCTGGTTGACTGGAAAATCATCATGATTTAGCAACAACGTGTGGCAACAGTGTTGTATACAAGACATTTGTAACTCCTGGACCCTGGCTGGTTGGCTTTGGGATTTCTGCCTTTTACTTAACAAACATTTGTCAAGCCCCTCCTCCCCTAAGGTACTCTAGTACCAGCTGAAGATCTAGCTAAATATGGTTCCTGTCCTCCCCGAATTCTCCCTCTAAGCAGGAAGTAAGTCACTTAAGCTATTTATCTATACTGCTATAAAAATAGAGATCACCTAAGTTAGAGAATAGTTTGATCAATACTTGATATAGGGAGGGCACTGCAGGAAGTGATTTTTTTAAAAGCTGGAGGTGAGGAGGTCCGTGGAGTGGGTGAGTGGCAGTATGTCAGAAAGAAAATAGGATACAGAAAAGGATTAAGGGGTAAAATATGGTGAGGACAATTAAGGAGGCCTGTTGTGGATGCTCTATAAATACTGACAAGAATTAAATCTAGGATAAGATGAACATAATTCCTCTTCATAAACACTTCTGCCTTTACCTTACATGTAATTATTGTTGTCAGTTTAGAATTGTCACACACAAAGCTCTCCTCTTCACTGAAATGATTTTGTAACTTTTAACATTCATTAAACGCTTTGTTTATCAAGAGATCCAAATATCTATTTCCTTTCTTGTCAACTAATGAGATTTCCAACTGCAATTAATTTAGCAGCTAAATATTAGTTCCAAAAACTTATCTTTTACGTGGTTATTTATAGCAAATTGCTTTATAATTTTCTCTCTTTGCTCTTAGATCTAGCTGTTATCAGTGGCTCTCATCTTTCATGTCTTAATCAAAGTATCATGAACCCTCCGGAAGCTGGACTTCTGTAAATTTCATCTCTTTGCTGAAAATCTGGTCAGCCCTCGTTCCCCTCCGCAAAAATGTCTCCTGCATTTAAATAGGGCATATGTTATACACACACACACACACACACACACACACACACACGCACGCACTCCCGCCTGCGTTCTCGGACCTGTCATCATTGATGCAGTGCAGCTGTCAGGGTGGAATGACAATTTGAAGAGAGACAGGGGAGGAGGCGTGTAGAAGGGAGTAGAGAAATTCACAAGGCGTGACTGAGAGTGACAGGCAGGAGAACTCCCACTCTCACTTCTGGGCAAATTCAGTGATGCGGCCGGATCTTCCGGCAGGAAACCTCCAATAAGGGCGATGGGGCATGGTATTTGGTAAACTTTGTCCTCCAGGCCCCACCGGGAGCTTAGGGGGCGTCCCGAGCGGACCCGGGTCCAAGGGAAAACGGCGGGGGGAGTGGCAAGGAACCGGAGTTAGGGCACCGGCTAACCCTCGGCCGGGCTCACTCCCCGCCCCCGCCCCGGGTAGGCCATACCTGTCCCGCAGCCGGCGCTGGAGGTGGCCCAGCCTCTCGTAGTAGTCGGGACTCGCCAGAGCCGCTGACGAGGTGGAGGCCGGACGCATGCCGCCGCCGCCGCGATCGTTCTGCACCGTCAAGGGGCGACCACCGCGGGAGGCGGGGGGGGGTTGTCCGAGGCGACGGCCCCACCATGCACCGCGGGTAAACAGTGCGCCAGCCGCCGTGCAGGGGGCGGGGCCGAGGCCCTGCTGGGGCGGGGTGGAGGCGGGAACACCGTGGGGGGGCGGGACAGACGCCGCGGAGGGGCGGGACGTAGGCGGGGTGTATTGTGAGGCGGTGCAGACCGACTCCAAGAGGGCGGGCGGATTTTTCGCGCTGGTGGCAGTGCAGCAGGCCTTGTGGACACGGTTCCCCGGCCTCCGCCCCTAGTCTGGCGTCTCCCTTTCCCCTCACCCTTCAGAATTTTCACGGGAGAGACCCTGGCCCTCCCCGAGGCAAGCAGCCCCACCGAAAGCCAAGTCGGAAGCCGGTCCTGATTACTCCCCCCACCTCGGTGGAGGCTGGGGGAGTGGGGGGAGCGCGCTGGGCGGGAGCAATTCACTTGATCATATTTGCCTTTAGCATCAAACTACATTATTTTTCCAAGGTTCATTGTGTCCTTTCTCCTACCACTTCTCCCTCCCTTCTTCCAGGATTTCTGAGTGCCGGCACTGTGCTAAACTTGTTTTCCTACCACACTTACAAGCAAAACAAAACACCACAAAAAAGACAAAACCCAAAACAGTAAGCAACTGCGCTCAGCCCTGACATTAGAACAACCCCTTGCTTTAAAGTCTGTGCTGACCCAAGGATGCGGTTAAGGCTGCAGGTGACTTTACTGGTTGGTGAAGAGGGAAAAGTTGCTAACTAGTTACTTATGAAGCAGACATTTGTGCAGACGTGGCTCGGTGGGCAAACGCCCTGCAGAATTCTTCAGCAGGCACTCTGGAGCCAGACCGCCTGGGCTCAAGCCCCCTGCCCAGCTGTGTGACTACAGGCAGATCACCCTCTTGATGCCCAGACTTCCTCTTGTAAAAGGGAAGGCTGTTAGTGCAGGACCCACCTATGCCATTGTTATAATAACTAATTAATGTGTGTAATGTTTATAAGAGGGCCCAGCACATAGTAAGCATCTGTTTTTATCATCATCATCATCATCGTCATCATCATCACCTTGGAGAATAAGCTTCCTGAAGAAAAACATATTCCAAAACCCAAAGAGCAGAAGAAAAGGAACTACAGTATAGAGTTTCTTTAGTCTCGTATTCTTTTTTCTTTTTTTAAGATTTTATTTATTTATTTGACACAGAGAGAGACAGCCAGCGAGAGAGAAGGAACACAAGCGGGGGGAGTGGGAGAGGAAGAAGCAGGCTCCCAGTGGAGGAGCCTGACACCGGCTCGATCCAAGCTCGGCCCAGAACGCCGGGATAATGCCCTGAGCGGAAGGCAAACACTTAACAACTGAGCCACCCAGGTGTCCTGAGTCTCTTATTCTTCACTTAGTTTCTTTTCTCAGCCATTAATTTCACTTATTCTCTTGGGCAAAGTGTGACTTAAGGTAGTAAATTGATCATTAGCGAGACAGATGGACCACTTAAAGGTGGGCAATATAGAATTATGATGTTACTCAGCCTGCTTTTCATATTTGCCAGGCGCAGGGCAAGAGTACTTGGAGGCCTTAGTGCTATCTGTTGAAGTATTAAACAATTATAACTCATGATGACAAGTTGTAGATGAACTATGTTCTCTCCTCCCACCTTGACCAATGTGTCTTCATAAGAACCAGGAAAGCCGCAGGGGAATTTAGTTCTGCGATTCCTTCCCCTACTTACCCTCTTATTTGTCACATCCGGCTTAGTCCTGCACTGTGAGGAGCTTCCTACACGGGTAGGGATATGTGTATTCCCCACCCCAGTCCACAAGTGCCCACTCCATCCTGATCCCCACCTTAGCGTCCTCTTGGCCACACACCAAGTCTAATGGTGAGCAACCAGTGATAGTCACCCCTGCAGGAATGATCCAGGAAAGAGGTCTCTATAAGCCTTGGAAAGGAGCTTGGGCCCCTTTGAGCAAAGAATGTCAACGTTGTAGGTACCCAGAATGTGTACTAGAAGGGTGTGTGTATGTGTGAGCTCAAGGCAAATATGTACCCTGGCCCTGGGGCACTCTTTGCCTTGTATGGAGTAGCATGTCCAGAAAAGGGACAGAACAGGCTCTATAATATACAGAAGCCACAGAAGTGGTCCTCTTGCCTGGGCCTAAGGATAGTACTAATGTTATACTTTTTAGTTGTTATATCAAATCATTACACCAAATTTATTCCACGGTCATGTACAAAGGTTTATTTTGCTGATTTTGGAGCAAACTACATTTTACCCACCATACTGGCAAAAATAATGCATATTTTTAGCATATTTTATTTAGGTTCACCCTCACCTAGATAAGTTTTTTAAGGGAAAAAAATTCCTCGATTAATATAACTAATTATTTTCAGCAAATACACAAAGTAAGCAGATGAAGCAGTCACTTAGCATCTCAAATTTTTATTAGGCCATCTTAGGGGAGCCTAAGCTTAAATATAAATAAACAGAAAATAGATAATTCAAAATAATTATAATTTGCATTTTATAGCTGATTTATTAATGACATATGACAAATCTAGATGTAAGGCCTTCTTTATTAACAATAAAACATAGCAAACTAAGTGAATATTTCTAGAGTATTTATGCTAAAATTATGCATTCTAAATGTTGACACTTTTAATAAATGCAGTGTTCTTCACTTTGAATATTTAATTTGCCTGAGTACTGTTTTTTCATACTGCTCTTAAATCGCTTTATAGTAGCATAACTGATTTCTATAGGCAGCTCTGTTTTTACTTACCTGCACTACAGGCCAGCAAGTCTGCCTGGATCAGCAAGGCTTCCTATGAGCTACAGAATGTCTTAGGTGGAAGTTAGAGTCTAGTCACCCCTTTATTTTTTAGAAGAAGAAAAGGATTTAGGGTAGGTAAGGGACTTGGCCAAGGTCACACAGCTGGCAATCTGTGTGATAGCAGTGAATTTAGTTCTAAATATGGGTCCCCAGGAGCCTCACTAAACAAACAGCAAGGAAAGCCAGTGTTTTATCCCTATAGTCATGGATCCTAGGGTGACCCATATGAAGCTGCTACTTTTGTAAGCTCAAGAACAGACTGATGAATGAAAAATTGATTTTGGAAATATGTTGAAATTGGAATTTTGCAGTTTAAATTTTACACTTTTAAATGTCATTTTATTTTTTAAAAAAGATTTTATTTATTTATTTGACAGAGAGACAGCCAGCAAGGGAGGGAACACAAGCGGGGGGAGTGGGAGAGGAAGAAGCAGGCTCCCAGCGGAGCATGGAGTCCGATGTGGGGCTCGATCCCAGGACCCCGGGATCATGCCCTGAGCCAAGGGCAGATGCTTAACGACTGAGCCACCCAGCCACCCCTTAAATGCCATTTAAAAAATGGATCCTGTATATTTGAGTCAATAACTGCTTGGATATTATGTTTGTTTGCTCGGGCTGCCGTAATAAAGTACCCCACATACGGTGGCCTAAACAACAAAAATTTATTGTGTCACAGTTCTGGAAGCTGTAAGTCTGAGATCAAGGTGTTGACAGGATTGGCTCCTTCTGAGGGCCATGAGGAAGAATCTGTTTCACGCCTCTCTTCTAGCTTCTGGTGGTTTGTTGGCAATCCTCCTTGGCTCATAGATACATCATCCTGATTTCTCCCTTCATTTTCCTATGGTGTTCTCCCTGTGTGCATGTGTGTCTCCAAATGTCTCCTTTCATAAGGACACTAGTCATATTGGATTAGGAGCCCACCTTCCTCCAGTATGACCTCATCTTAACTAATCATTATATCTGCAATGACCCTAGTTCCAAATGAGGTCACATTCTGAGGTATTGGGAATTAGGACTTCAGTATATGAATTTGGGTGAGGTGGGGGGCACAACTAAACCTACAACAAACACAAGCATGTAAAAATATTTCATTTTACAATCACTATACAGAAGTATTAGATATCGTAGCCTATGTTATTAGAAAATTCAGTTTGTAAGAAGAAAGGACCCAAAAGTAGAAGGTAGGATGAAAAAAAAAAGAAAGAAAAGAAAAGGTAGGAGAAAAGGCTGTCATATGTATGTGTGCAACTCCTCCTGTCACTGAGCATTTACACTGGTGTAAGTATTTATCGTCTCATTTAAACCCCATGACGGTCCTTTGAGGGCACCATGAGTTTAAGTGTCTGGCCTAAGATTATGCTGCCAGTATAATCTTGGTCAGCTAGCAGTAGTGCTAGAATTCAGACACAGACCTTTTCCAATTCCCAAGCCCTTCCTTTTTTAACTGCCATTCTATATGGCCTTAAAACTCACCATTTTCTATTCATTGATAGCTACTGATATTTTTATTTTCCTGTATAAGATGTGTAAAATATAATATATGCAGGAAGGTTTTTACATATACATGTGTCACTGTTTGGAAGAATAGTATTCACTGACAGAATGTATTTTTCTACATGCTGTGATACAGCACTAAGCGTTCACCTTTCTGTTCATTTTTCTCTTTGGCACTATTTCTCATCCTTTCTAGCAGTTAGATGGGTCCATATGGCCCAGTCTTGCCAGTGAAATGGGAATGGAAGTGATGCAGCCACTTCTAGGCATGGCCTTCAAAAACCCTATACTCTCTTGGGGCGCCTGGGTAGCGCAGTCGTTAAAGCGTCTGCCTTCGGCTCAGGGCGTGATCCTGGCGTACCGGGATCGAGTCCCACATCAGGCTCCTCCGCTAGGAGCCTGCTTCTTCCTCTCCCACTCCCCCTGCTGTGTTCCCTCTCTCACTGGCTGTCTCTCTGTCACATAAATAAATAAAATCTTTAAAAAAAAAAAAAAAACCCTATACTCTCTTCTCCATTTTCCATTTGTTGGCCCACCACATGCAGGGATTCCAATGGAGAGAACTCCATGGCTCTGGAAGAAGATAGAATGACTGTGAAGAGCAGAGGATGTGACTTGGGCAAGAAGTAAGCCTTTATTGTGTTAACCCATTGATATTTGGGGTTGTTTGTTTCAGCAGCTGGCATTACTTAGCCTGATTAATACACAAGCATTCTGCAGAACAATTACACAAGTGCATCAAAATGCCTCTCCACAACATTCTTAAAGAGGATTTACAGGACTCTCCAGATGGTCAAGGAGACTGCAAACCTGGACCTCTGAGGTTAAGAGTCAATGTCCAAGGAAGAAGCATCTAGAATAGCTCTGTTAAATGGGACTTTCAGCAATAATAGAAAGGTTCTATTCTGTGCTGTCCAATATGATAACCACTAGCTACATGTGACTATTGAGCCATTGACTGCAGCTAGTGCAAATGAGGAATTGAATTTTTAATTTCATTTAATTTTAATTAATTAAAATTTAATTTTTGCAGAACATGTAATATGATTACATGGATTATAGGACAGCTACTATATTGGACAGTGCAGATCTAGAGAAAAAGTGATAAGATGGATAAGAACAGGAGGAGATCATAAGTTCCTGGGAGGTAGAAAGGTAGGAATTAGAATGTGAGTTGCCATCCTTGGTGGGAGGTGATGGTGGTCGAGAGGGGAGGTGTGATTATTAATTTTATGCGTCAAGTTTGCTAGGCCATGGTGTCCAGTTGTTTGATCAAATACCAGTCTAGGTGTTGCTATGAAAGTATTTTTAAGATGTGATTAGTATTTAAATCAACAGATTTTGAGTAAAGCAAATTGCCCTCCATAATTGGACAGACCTCATTCAATCAGTTGAAGGCCTTAAGAGAAAAGACTGAGGTCCCAGAAAAAAGAATCCTGCCTCCAGATTGCCTTTGGATTCAAGACTGCAGCATCAATTTCTTCTGAAATGTCCAGACTGCAGGCCTGCAGGCCTATAGACCTTGGACTTGCTAGCCCCTATGATTGTATATGCCAATTCCTTAAAATATATCAATCTCTCTCTCTCTCCAAATTATCTATCTATCTATCTATTTATCTATCTATCTATCTATCTATCTATCTACCTATCATCTATCTTACAGGTTCTGTTTCTCTGGAGAACCTTGACTAATACAGGAGAGCATGAGGTTACTAAGAGCATTTTGATCAAAGGCATTTATAACAGATAATTTGAAACAATAAGAATTGAGTGCAAAGTCCAATATACAAAGTAAAACCATAGATTTCCTCATTTTACTTCATATCATGTAAGCCAAGCTAATATGTGGGTTTCTAAAATACACAAGTTCTGTGAAAGCTTAATAACAGACAGAAATAGAATAACAGAGCATTTAAATGGTTCTAGATAGAGACTTCTCCTTCCTCCTCCTCCTCTTCCCTTTCTCCTTCTCCTTTTTCCTCTTCTTCTTCTTCTTCTTCTTCGTCTTCGTCTTCGTCTTCGTCTTCTTCTTCTTCTTTTTAAGTAAGCTTCATGCTGGGTGTGCAGCCCAACACTGGGCTTGAACTCAGGACCCTGACATCAAGACCTGAGCTGATATCGAGTTGGATGCTTAACCAACTGAGCGACCCAGGTGCCCCTCTAGCTAGAGACTTCTTAAATGAAATGGGTTCACTTTGTCTCACAGCTCTTTCATACCTATGATTTCCATGGAAGTCCTTGAATTTACTTCCATGAGGTCTTCAGGATTATCCCTTTGTTGACAAAGAGGAATCCTCAGAGGCAGTAGACCTGCAATGCCAAGTCCTTGTATGTATTCTTTTCTCCCTGTAGGACTGGATGGTGGCTTGGTTCTGCCTGGCATGGACTGCTCTGCCACTGTGAATCCCTGGCTGCAAGAGCAGCTGCCCTGCATCCCTGTAGGTGTTGATGTCATGTGTGAACAATCTTTGAATGCTGCAATTCTCCTCAAAAATCATTTGGTGGATTTCATAATTGTTTGCCACTTGGATGCACTTCTCATCAGGGTTCAACAAGTACTCCTAACTAGAAGGATTGGAAACAAAAGGATACTCCGGGCCTGCTCTTACAACTCACACACAGATTGAAACCAAGAGGTTTTGCATAATAAATACCATTTAATTTGATGGCTTTGTGTTTATGTTCATAAGGTGACAGGGCGACAGGTGAAAAAATGTTCCACTTCTCGTCTGCAATTATCTATAGCATGTGTCTTTGTAGAAATGTTGACTTCATTCATTCCTGGGGCACTTGGATTGTGGCTGCCACACAGAGCACCCTCCCCGCTCCAGCAAACACTTGCCATCGTGTCCTAGAGAAGTGGTAGAATACAGAGGTTGGGAATTTTGGTTCGGGTCCCCCTCTATGTGGGATACTACCACCTCCTTTTACAAGCTATGCAAACTTGGGCAGATTATTTAAACTTGCTGTGCCCCAAATTCTTCAGGCGTGTTGAGAGGATTAAATGCGGTGTCCTGTGTGATGCACTTACACTCATGTTTGGTAGAATCAGCTCTCAATAAACATAAGTTAGCATCACTTTTTCAGAAGGCAAGAAGAATATCCCTTTGGGAGATGGAGAGAGCCATCAGAGGTAAGGGCCCACATTTTGCTTCTTACTATTTGTCTGTTTCTCAAAGGCATTTCCCAAGCTTTCTCTCCATCCTCCTTCTTCAATCCTCACATGCCCACCAGCGGGGTCAAGTCACTTGAACTTATTACCAAGGACTTAGTAGGTGGTGTTCAGTTGGGAACCTCAATCCATGATTCAGTTTCAGTCCTGGCAGTTGGAGGGATCCTCGCCCACCACGTGTCAAGAGTAGAAATCAAGGGCGCAGGAGGAGGAGTGTAGCACCGCATTTTCAGAAGATCACATACGTTAACATTTGAAGACCTGAGTTCAAATCCGGACCCTGCTTCGTACTAGCTGTGTGAACACATTTCTTAACATCTTGAATGCTTCATTTGGCTATTTCAAAAATGAGGGTAGTGATATATTTTTTAATGAAATTACTGTGAGGTGTGAATAAGGTATAATTTGAGAAGCTTTTAGCACAGGCCTGGCCCAAAGACACCATGCAATAAGCAAATGGTTCCAGCATCTCCCTGAGGACAAGGAGCATTCCTAATTTCTTAGGACTTTCAAATGTAACCAGAGAGGATGGCAACTGTTTCATTTTGTTAGTGGGTGTGTGTGCACACACACCCATGCACCAATAAATATCATCAAATAGCTAACATTAATGGAGCCTTACTTCATTCCTAGCTCTTGATAAGCATCACCCCCCCTTTTTCCAGATGAACAATCTGAGGCACATCAAGGGTACACAATCCATCTGAGGCCACACAGCTCATAAGAGGAGTAGTAATATTATAACCTACATGATAGAGCACAGAGCCCAAACTCTCAACTGCTACGTTCTAGTGCTCCTCATACTGGCAAGTGTTTGTTGGATCAGGGAAACCGAAGCATAAGAGGTAATGCATGACGAGGGTGGGCGGGCCACTGCAGCTTGAGCAGAAGTTGGAGTGGGCCCATGGAGGCATTACAGAGGTGTTGCTTTCTCTGGCTGGACTCAATCTGGAATCTTGGCAGCTATTTAAATAATGCACTGAGAGTATTTTAAAACCGTGTTTCATTACCACAACCCAATTGTAAGACTTCTGCAGGGAGGAAGACTGGTAGATGTTTCTTTGGTGTTCTTCAGCCCAGCTCCAGGATAAGAACCCAACCCAAAAGATTACCCCCAAAATGCCAACTGATGGGCAGATGTAGCAACAAGAAGCCATTTTTAAAAAATTGCAGTATAGTTTACATATTATAAAATTCGCCCTTTTAAAGTGTACAATTCAGTGGTTTTCAGTATATTCACAAAGTTGTGCAACCATCGCCACTCTGTAACTCCAGAACATTTTATCACCCCCAAAGGAAACCCTATACCCATTAGCAGTTACTCTTCATTGCCCTGGACATCTAGTCCCTAACAACCGCCCATCTACTTTCTGTCTCTACAGATTTGCTTATTCTGGAAATTTCATATAAATAGAATTATACTATATGTAGCCTTGTGTCTGAAGAAGCCATTATTTTTTAAGTGCAACAAGATGGTAAGTATGCCACTTAGCTTCCACATTGACCCTTGCATTAATTTCTGGGGCTGCCATAATAAAGTACTACAGATGGATGGCTTAAACAACAGAAATTTATTATCTCACAGTCTGGAGGCTGAAAGTCCAAGATTAAGGTTTCAGCAGGGTTGGCTTCTTCTGAAGCCTCTCTCCTTGGCTGCTCCCTGTGTCTTCACACAGTCTTCCCTCTGTACCTGCCTATGTCCTAATCTCTTTTAATAAGAACACCAGCTGTATTGGGTTAGTCCCACCCTAGTGACTTCATTTTAATTTTACTACCTTTTTAAGGAGCCTAGCTCCACATAAAGTCACATTCTGAGGTACTGGGCCGTAGGGCTTCAACATATGAATTTGGGGGGGAGGAACACAACTCAACCCATAGCAGCCCCTCAGTGTTCCTTTCTACCAGATATTCATGCCCTTGTATACTACCCTCCCACACTTAATCAAGGCTAACTTGTGTGATGGTGGTGACATCCAAGTATGGTTCTTCTCGAGGTAAACCAGCCACCATACTGTGAGGACACCTGAGTAGTCCTTAGGAAGGGGCCACTGGGCAAGTAACTGAAGCTTCCTGCTAACAGCCAGTACCAACTTAACAGCCATGTAAGTGAGTGGGAGTGGATCCTCTAGCCCTGTCTAACCTCCTGATGATGGCAGCTCTGGCCAACATCTGACTAGAGAGAACTGACCAGCCAAGCCACTCTTGAATTCTGGTCCACAGAAACCATGAGATAATAAATGATCCTTGTTATTTTAAACCATTTCGTTTTGGGATTATTTGTTATGCGGCATCAGGTAACTGACAAAGTTGAGGTGGATAGCAGTGGTTAAGAAGCTAATGATGATTGCACACTCACTATCTTCCAGCCACAGAATCATCTTTGGGAATCTTCTTTGTGCCTCACAAGAGCTTTGCAAAGTGTGTGTTATCGTCATGGTTTCATCGAGGCTCAGGGGTCAAGGAGATTGCTGAGGTCTTAAATCTATATGATTCCCACTGTATCACTGGACCCTTACAGTAGAATACCTTCACCCAGGACTGGTGTTGTGTACACAGTTAACTGCTTGCTATTGCTTAGCAGCAATGAAAGTGAGATAAAGGTGTCTCGTAATTACCTTAGAATTCTACTTTGGAAAAGTGACTCTTTTGTACTCAACGTTTTCTTTTTTTCCCTCCCATATGTCTTTACTTTCTTTTCTTGTTGTGTTTGTGTGTGCATTTAGTGTTTTCAAAGAAAAATGACTTATTTTCCCCATGAATCTGTGACTTGGCTGGGCTCAGCTGGGTGATCTGGGTTGCATGTTAGGCTGCATTCAACTAGGAGCTCAGCTGAGGCTGGAATGTCCAAGACGGCTTCACTCTTATATCTAGGTTTTGGTATAGCTATTGGCTAAACCTCTCTTTCCACATGGTCCTGCATCATTCAGTGGTTTAGCTTCATTCTGCAGTGGCTGGCTTCCAAAAGAGCTCTCCTATATTTCATTATTTTTAAAGCAATATGTCATGCAAAATTCAACTGAAAAGATATAGAGTGAAAATATCCCTGCCACCAGACCCTCCTGTTTCTTTTCTCAGAGGCAACCAGCTACCACTTTTTAAACCAGACTTCCGGAGTTATTCTGAACACATATGTCTATATGTATATCTATATAGTTTTACCTATGTAGCTATTATATCATTTAAAATATAAATGGTATTATTCTTTACACACTTCAGCATCTTGCATTTTTGCTTAACATATCTTAGAGATCTTTCTATATTAGTATATGGAGAGCATAGATCCAGCCTATTCTTTTTAAATAGCTATACGATGTTTCATTTAACGATATTACATGAATCAATTTAATCAGTCCTCACTCAATGGACCTGTTTTATTTTATATACTATGATACTGACATTGGTGGCACTTAATGCAGTAACTATTTATTTTTTAAAAATTGGCTTTATAATGTCATAGAGATAGGCATCTTTCTGGTACATCACAGTGTCACCCCACTGTGGCACTATAAGTAGGTCATCCATCAGATGTATACACGCGCCATGCTTATGGAAACCTGATCCCACAAGTGCTGCCGATTGATACCTCTGGGGTTTTTAAAACTTACAACATTAAGTCATACTTACAGATCTGCTCTACCACTTTAAGGCCCTATTCCCCAATTTCTATTAGATTTTTTTAATAGCCCACACCATTTCTACTCCATTTTCTTAGAGAAATTATCCCTTCTTGGCTTTAGTGACCTACACCTGAGCCCCACCTTCAATCATTAGCTGTTTCTGTTGCTGCTTGAAACTACATAGAGTCAGATCTATTACTTTGTAATAATAGCCTTAGGAGAGAAGCAGAGTCACCACTGCATTGTTAGTTTCCAAGTACATGCTGCTCAACGTTGTATCATCACTCTTTCAAGTGTATACTCCCATATTGAGTAAGATGAAAGGACATAATCTAGAGCCAGAAGACTGGAGTTCTAACTCTAGCTCTGCTACTAAATAGCTTGATCGTTTGTTAAATGACCTACCTTAGTGTGAGTCCCAAAAGCACATCTCAAGGCAAGGATTTCTTTGGCACAATTTGTTTGTTTAGGGGGGTGATTCCAGAAAGCAGTTGAGAAAGAGGGGGTGTGACACAGGGAAGGGAAGGAAGCAGGTATAAGGTGCCTTAATGAGCAGGTTACCACTATGAGCAGCTATGACTCATTCAACTGGGACACCTCAGTGACTGTGTAGAAGAGAACAGAATCATCCTGATTGAAGGATGAGGAAGTAGGGTTTTTATTATCTACCTACTCCCATCACTCACTGATGGAAAGTTGCTCCTGTTATTTCCAATCTTCCATGCACTCTCTGAGGCAGCCCCGGGACCAAAGAACACCTTCAGGCAGAGAAGATGCAGGATGCCCTTGGCTGTACAGAAACTGTGAAGGTCACTGGGGGAATCTGCTCTGTTTGGAAACAGCATATACATTAGTTAAGAACCTAGCCTTTGGCTTCTTCAGTACCTCATGGTAGGGCAGCAAGTAAGAACTTTTTGAGCACTTACTCTGTGCCTAAAGGGTGTTTAGCACTTGGGGATGCAAAAGAAATTTCCATACAGGGCTAGGTGCATGGGTGGCTCGGTTGGTTAAGCGGCCGACTCTTGGTTTATGCTCAGGTCATGATCTCACAGTCATGAGATCAAGCCCCATGTGGGGCTTCATGTAGTCTGCTCCAGAGTCCCTCTCCCTCTGCCCCTCCCACCACTTGCTCTCCCTTCCCCGCCTCTCTCTCCCTTAGATAAATAAATAAATAAATAAATAAATAAATAAATAAATAAAAACAATCTTTTTTTTAAAAAAAGAAATTTCCATACAGGGCTTAAAATATCAGGCATATACTGAGTGTTTGCCCTGGGTGGGCCTTTAACATTCGTGATCCCATCAATCTAATGTAGTGTGGCAAGTTAAGCATCATTATCCTGAGGTGCAGAAAAGTTGAATTTCTTGTTCAAGATCCCACAGAGAAATAGAGGTCAACCCGTGGTCATCTACATGACAAACGTCCTCTAAGCTGGCTACAAGGAGCAGGGACACTAGGCTATGGCTGACCTCTGTTTTCTGCTGCCTTGCTGAGACCTAGTAAGTGAGTTTATTAAGGTAGTAGGATGAAAGATCAATTTTTTAATAAATTTTTTAAATTTAAGATTATTTATTTATTTGAGAGAGAGAGAGTGAGCGAGAGAGAGTGAGCACGAGCAGGGGAGGAGCAGAGGGAGAGGGAGAAGCAGACTCCCTGGGAGCCTGATGCTGGGCTTTATCCCTCGACCTTGGGATCATAACCTGAGCTGAAGGCAGACGCTTAACACACTAAGCCACCTAGGCACCCCAAAAGATCAATATTTTTTTAAAAAATCTGTGTATTTCTATATACCAGCAACAAGCAATGGGAGATTGAAATACCTTTCTAAACTTTAAAAATACTGTTTTTGATAACATAAAAGATGAAATACTTAGAGATAAATCTGACAAAATATGTGGAAGTTTTATACAGTGGAAACTGTGAGTATTGCTGAGAGAAATTAAAGATCTAAGTAAAGGTAGAGAACCTTGGGTCAGGAGACTCAATATTGTTAAGATGTCAGTTCCCCCCAAATTGATCTATAGATTCAGTGGAATTCCATTCAAAACCCAGCAGGCCTTTTTTTTTTTTTGGTAGAAATTGACAAGCCATTTCTAAAATTCATATGGACATGCAAAGAACCTAGAATACCCAAAACAACTCTAAAAAAGAAAAAAGTTGGGGAAGTAAGACTGATTTCAAGACTTATTACAGGGCTGCAGTAATCTACTACCTGCCTTAAAAAGACACTGTTCACCTGCCCCCATGTGATTTGGGTAGAAGAACTTGGTGGCTGCACTCAGAAGCTGGAAGGTGGAGGGGACTGAGCTTGAGCGGGTCTCATCTTGAGCCTAAGTCTTGGGCTGGTTGATTGCCTTGTGACAGTAAGAACTCCAGTGCATTCAAGAAAATGACTTTTTTACTTGCCAGTTATATATTCGCTGATTTTCTGGGTTTTGTTGTAAGATTGGGAACAACACTCTTTCTAGCTGTCTACATCACCAAGCAGAAACTGTAGATCAATCGAATGAATTTTAAATAAAAAGAAGGGATGAAATGACTCAGTGGTCTAGAAGTGACAGTGTGAAATGAAAAGAGGGCCTCAGGCCAACTGGCTGTTGAAAAATTGTCAAAAAGCTCTAGAGCACAAAGTCAAGTTTCTCTATCACTTCCCCATTTTCAACACCACAGGAGATTCCTTCTCCAACATTCCCTAAATTACTTACCTTTTTAAGCTTCCATGAATATCTCAAAGCTGAATCTCTCTATAGCAATAACTTTCTAATGAACATGTTGGAAATTGTGACATCATTGTCTTTGAGCAATAAAAGAATAGAAAGGGAAAGAATTATCTGCTATCACAGTAGAAGAGGAATACAAAGAGTTCCCATGACTTACCAAATCTCAGAAAATGCACCTGGCATTCCAAGAGTAGGAGAATAATTTGACCTCATGTTATTTCCATTAAGATATTCAGCTACATCTCTAGAATATTTTGGCCACGTTATTGACAAAAATGATTACCTCTTGTTCTGTAGAAAGCCTGTAGACAAGGTCAATATCATTGTGTTTTACAGAAGCATCAGATAAGAATTCCCTCATCAAAAAAAAAAAAAAAAAAA
>NW_024424675.1:3679203-3796560 GCF_017311325.1 Ursus maritimus
GTCAACCCGTGGTCATCTACATGACAAACGTCCTCTAAGCTGGCTACAAGGAGCAGGGACACTAGGCTATGGCTGACCTCTGTTTTCTGCTGCCTTGCTGAGACCTAGTAAGTGAGTTTATTAAGGTAGTAGGATGAAAGATCAATTTTTTAATAAATTTTTTAAATTTAAGATTATTTATTTATTTGAGAGAGAGAGAGTGAGCGAGAGAGAGTGAGCACGAGCAGGGGAGGAGCAGAGGGAGAGGGAGAAGCAGACTCCCTGGGAGCCTGATGCTGGGCTTTATCCCTCGACCTTGGGATCATAACCTGAGCTGAAGGCAGACGCTTAACACACTAAGCCACCTAGGCACCCCAAAAGATCAATATTTTTTTAAAAAATCTGTGTATTTCTATATACCAGCAACAAGCAATGGGAGATTGAAATACCTTTCTAAACTTTAAAAATACTGTTTTTGATAACATAAAAGATGAAATACTTAGAGATAAATCTGACAAAATATGTGGAAGTTTTATACAGTGGAAACTGTGAGTATTGCTGAGAGAAATTAAAGATCTAAGTAAAGGTAGAGAACCTTGGGTCAGGAGACTCAATATTGTTAAGATGTCAGTTCCCCCCAAATTGATCTATAGATTCAGTGGAATTCCATTCAAAACCCAGCAGGCCTTTTTTTTTTTTTGGTAGAAATTGACAAGCCATTTCTAAAATTCATATGGACATGCAAAGAACCTAGAATACCCAAAACAACTCTAAAAAAGAAAAAAGTTGGGGAAGTAAGACTGATTTCAAGACTTATTACAGGGCTGCAGTAATCTACTACCTGCCTTAAAAAGACACTGTTCACCTGCCCCCATGTGATTTGGGTAGAAGAACTTGGTGGCTGCACTCAGAAGCTGGAAGGTGGAGGGGACTGAGCTTGAGCGGGTCTCATCTTGAGCCTAAGTCTTGGGCTGGTTGATTGCCTTGTGACAGTAAGAACTCCAGTGCATTCAAGAAAATGACTTTTTTACTTGCCAGTTATATATTCGCTGATTTTCTGGGTTTTGTTGTAAGATTGGGAACAACACTCTTTCTAGCTGTCTACATCACCAAGCAGAAACTGTAGATCAATCGAATGAATTTTAAATAAAAAGAAGGGATGAAATGACTCAGTGGTCTAGAAGTGACAGTGTGAAATGAAAAGAGGGCCTCAGGCCAACTGGCTGTTGAAAAATTGTCAAAAAGCTCTAGAGCACAAAGTCAAGTTTCTCTATCACTTCCCCATTTTCAACACCACAGGAGATTCCTTCTCCAACATTCCCTAAATTACTTACCTTTTTAAGCTTCCATGAATATCTCAAAGCTGAATCTCTCTATAGCAATAACTTTCTAATGAACATGTTGGAAATTGTGACATCATTGTCTTTGAGCAATAAAAGAATAGAAAGGGAAAGAATTATCTGCTATCACAGTAGAAGAGGAATACAAAGAGTTCCCATGACTTACCAAATCTCAGAAAATGCACCTGGCATTCCAAGAGTAGGAGAATAATTTGACCTCATGTTATTTCCATTAAGATATTCAGCTACATCTCTAGAATATTTTGGCCACGTTATTGACAAAAATGATTACCTCTTGTTCTGTAGAAAGCCTGTAGACAAGGTCAATATCATTGTGTTTTACAGAAGCATCAGATAAGAATTCCCTCATCAAAAAAAAAAAAAAAAAAAGAATTCCCTCATCATTTAAACCATAGAAATATTTAAGGTTTACTTAGGCAGCTTTGTAGAGAAAGCAGAATAAAACCTCTTTTGTGTTAATTTAACAACTATTTAATTAATTCCATAGCCTCTTCAGGTCCTACAATTTTTATAATTCAATAATTGGTCCATATTATCTTATTTCATTTTTATTAAGTGTTTCATATTTTCTGTGCCTCAGTATTAATAAATTTAATGATAGCAAATTATTCCATCTCATTAATGACTTGGGAATTTGAGAACAAGAAATTTTGAAAAGATCTAAAAAATAAATCTATAAGAAGATATTCACTGTAGAAATTACAAAACTGAGATCCCCCCCAGAAAAGCAGAAATAGTAAACACTGTCAGTGTTCTGATATCTGTTGTCACGTGATTAATGCTTTTTTATTAACTTTCATGGTTCTGTGGGTTGATTGGGCTCAGCTGGGTGGTTCTTGCTTGGAGTATGTTTCAGTCAGGTCTTTCCAAAGAAACAGAGCCATTTATATAATACATATTATATATTTATGTATATAATTGGTTTTATAATTTATAAATATTATATAATATCAATATAATACATGATATAAATTAATATAAATATATATAATTCTAGTTATAAGAATCATAATGATATAAATTTGTATTATATATTATATAAGAAAAACATGTAAATATAATTATTTTATAAAACAATTATATAATCATAGTAATTAATATATTAATTATATAAATAAATATAAACATAAATATAAATTTTATGTAACTTATAATTTATATATTGTATAATTATATATGTATACTTTTTAAGATCTTTTTTTAAGGAATTGGCTGGAAACTTAGGCAGGAATTGCTGCAGCAGTCTTAAGGCAGAATTTCTTCTCTTAACTTCAGTTTTCTCTTAGCCTACCCACATATTTGAGGATGATCTCCTTATATAAAGTTGGCCGATTTTAGATGTTAACTACATCTACAAAATACCTCACAACAACACCTGGATTAGTGTTAGATTAAATAACTGAGTCCTATAGCCTAGCCAAGTTGACGCATAAAATTCAACCATCATTTGGCCTCTTGTATGTTACATGTCTTCTGAAGGCTCTGTTGGGTTGGATACCCAAGATGAGCCACTCCCATGGTGGTTGGTGCTGGCCGTCAGCTGGAAGTTTGGCTCAGGCTCTTGACCATGGCAACCTGATCCCTCTCAGTTGGTTTGGAATTCTCTCAGCATTGTGGCTGGGTTCTGAAAGGGAGTGTTCTAGGAGCCAGCATTCCAAGAAATAAGAAATGGAGGCTGCTGGGGCAGTAAGTCCTCCGCCTGGAGCTAGTACAGTGTTAATTCCACTATGTTCTATTGGTCAAAGCAGTCATGGGCTTACTCAGATTCAAGAGGGTGGAGAAATAGTTGCATCCTTTTATGGGAGAGCGGCAAGGCCACACCATAGAACATATGGGCTGGGAGATTTAGTTGTGGGTATTTTTGGAAAATATAATGGCACTCACCATTTCCATGTACACTGGCTGGCCAGCCAACTACCAGCACCTGCAACTCTTTGCCTCAGGGCTTTCTCCAGTGTCCAGGGTCTGTTGTGCTCTTTGCGAGAGAGGTCTGCAGCTATGGGAAATTCACACCCACCCACTGCAGTTCTTAACCAATAATTGACAAGAGTTGGATACTACAATTCCCTTGCTTCCCAGAGCTCCGCCAGCACAATTAAGTTCCAGTTGCAGGCAATGTTAACTTGCTTGATAATTCACTCTTTACTGCTGACTTCCATTCACTGTTTCTCTTCCCTGCTTTCCGGACTGTGTTGCTTCCTGAGATCACCTCCTGAAAAATTCACTTGCCCTCAAATCTTTGTCTCAAGGTCAGCTCCTGGGAGAACCCAACTGAAGTGATATAGAATAATGTGTCCAAGGTCAGAGCCTAAACTAGGGGCTAAACTGACTCCCAGTCAAGAGTACTTCCATATTTGTTATATTCTGAAGAAGTTTCAGAGTAATCAACTGCGTGATCTTATCAAGTGATGGGGGAGGGCTCACAAAAGAAAAATGTGAAGTGTATAGTAGCTATATTAAACAGATGTTGCTTGGAAAGAGCACCGGACAGGGAGTCAAGGAATGTGGGTTCTCACTTATTGTTCTGTGCCGTGAATATGTTGTGTAACTTTCCCAAGCATGAGCCGGGAAGAGTAAATTCCCATTCCACAGTCACATCTCCAGCATTCCTGTAAGAGTCAAATGGATGACGACTGCAAAAGCAGTATCAGGAAGAAAAACAAGCAAATGAATGGAACAATTTAATTTTTCTCAATTTTAATGGCTCATTCAACAAAATATTGTTTTAAATTTTCTTGCAAGCTTCTCATGTAGCCTTGATCCACATTCTACATGAGAAGTAGACAATTACCCAATCCATCATTCCACACTGCTGGATAATTAGGTTATGTTGAAAGCTTCTTGTTTTAAAACAGTCTTCAGATATGATTTTTAGCAAACTGTCACCAGTGGCCCACTTTAACAAGAAAGGGCTCCTTGGATAGAAAGTGATCTCTCCATCCAAACAACAAATGTTCCTATCATTGCAGAACATACATAGGCATGAACTGCCTGGACAAAGAGAGTCAAGATATTTTTTTCTCCATTGGTTTATTTAAAAAAAGAAACGTCCACGTACTACAGCTTCCCCTCACCACTAGCTTCTTTAGGATTTATGAAATTCACTTAGCTCTGTGTGTGTGTATGTGTGTGTTGAGTTTTTGATAACTATCTCTTTGTGTGTTAGTGAGTAGGGTAGAAAAATACAGAGAACAGATTAATAGGAGAGAGAATATCTCAAGAATGGTCTTGGACACAAATAATAATATCGATAATGTGCTGTGATAAAACTTTACCACAGGGTTGGGATGTATGTACTTACTTACTAAATTGATCACACTTTTCTGGTTTAAAAGGTAAAATGCAATTTAGGTGCTAAGAATTTAGAATTTACTTTGGTTTGACATATATTTTTATGTTATATTTTTTAAGGGAAATAATTTGATTTGTTCTGCAGCTTGTTTAGCAAACTTTACTTTCCAGCTTAACTGAATCCGCAGCTGCTGGAACTGGCCTTCTCTTGCCACACACCAGCCTTTGCTTCTGCTAAGGTGGGAAAAGACTTAATCTGGGAATTACAATTCTCTCAAAGACGATTTTCAAAGTGGATATTTTAAAAAAGATATGTTGGTTGACAGATTCATATCTACATTACCCTCTCCAGAGGAGGGGATGCTCTCTCTTTTATTTATCATTCTGCTGGTGTGTTACATCCTGAATGCTGAGAACTAATTAGCCTCCTCTGTGTCACTAAGACAACTTTTTATGAGCACTTGCTTCTTCATTGTATAGAATCAAATACTAGGAACTTTCCTTTAATCGTCATATTCATTTTTTGAAGATGCACCTAATAGACGTAAAATACCTAGGAAATAAATCAGTTTCTAAGACGTTAGAGTGAAACACATAGATTATTTTTAAAGAGAAAGCCTCAAATTAAGGATTGAATTTAAAAAAAAAAACCTTTATTTTCCTTTCTTGACATCTACAGTATGCAAAAGGCAAGAAAGCCTCTTTGAGTTGGGGGAAAAGTTGTCCTTTGAAATGACTTCAGTGATATGATTTCATCTGTATTTCAAACGCATTAATTTCACACCGTCCACAGTAGGTAATGAAGATGCACAGATTCGGGTCAAATTCACCGTCCGGAAAAACTGCAAATTAAGATGCTGTTGATTGATCCGCTGCCGGCTGTCTGAATCATCGTGATCGAAATCCAAATCTTAAGAAAGGGGCCCGGAGGGATGCCTTTGGGCTTTTGACAGACCCTCGACCAAACTCGGAAGCCCAGCCTGCGCTTTTCCTAATCTTTTTCCAGGCAAGAGGCCCCATCAGCCCGCGTGGGACTCGCAGTGTTTCTTGAAAGTGCTTCGACACCCCCCACCCCCCAAAACCCAGACACACCCCGACCCCGCGAACGGGTCTCGGCTGTCAAAACACGCGGCGGAGTGCTGAGTCCCAGTAACTCGCATGACGATTAATGAGCGGCTTGATAATTTAATATCGCGTGTGATTAAATTATAAGGCGTGGGGGCGGGGAGGGGAGCTCTGCGCTCCCTCGCCCGCCAGGGCCGACGCCGCGGAGCCTGCGGGTCTCGGCTGAGTGCGAACCGCACTCTTCCTTCGCTCAGTGCCTGGCAGGCTCGGCAAGCCGCGGGTCCGCGCCTTCCCAAGGTCAGTGGGCCTCGGGAGGGGAGGGCGGCGGGATTCGGGTTTGGTGGCTCGCAGAGCCGAAGCGGGAGGTACCGGCACCGGGCAGCTCGCGTCTGAGGAGAAGAGCTGGGCGAGCGCCCGGCTGTTCTCCCGGCAAAGGCGCGGAGGGGCCGGGCGATGGCCCCAGGCAAGGGAAGATCTCTTTCTTAAATCCCCAGTCCCTCTGCCACAGGGGTTTAGGGAGTCCTTGGGACCCCGAGACCCCTGGGAAGAGGGGACACGGGGCCTGGCCCAGCTGGGTCTGCACCGGGCCCCCGCCCCCCGCGCGTGGACTTGGAGAGGATTTCTCTGCAGGCGAGGAGGTGGTGGCCGGGTTGAGCCCCCAAAGCCCCTCTCCTCCCCAGCCGCGGACCCCAGCCCTGTCCCGTGCCGGGCGGGGTCCACGCCAGCTTAGGTTTAGGCATGTCCGGCGGAGAGAGGGAGTATAAAGCTACGCAAGAGCCTGAAGTCTCCGGAATGCGGACAGACGCTGACAGTCTCCGGGGTTCCCAGCTTCATTTATTGGGGAGGAGGCGCGGGAATCCGATCTAAGCCCCTTTGAGGTTACTGGAGGGACTCCTAGCTGTCACTTCCTTCTCCTTAAAGGATTTCGGGAAGGCTCGGGCGTGGCCACCCCTTCCTCTGGAAGTGTAAGCACAGGTTTGGAGGTGAACGCCCGGCGTGGGCCCGCTTGGGTAAGGGGGCCGGCTGCCCGCACTGTCCCCGCGGCCATGGCGCAGTTCCTCCGGGAGAGAGGTAGGTGGCTGCTCTTGCGGCAATGCAGAGCGCCCAGTCTGCGCGGAGGACTGCAGTATTGGAGGGAGAAGCCCCTCGGTGGGCCAGACGGAGCGTTGCCTCTTCGTGGTCGCATCGAAGGGCTTCACATTCAGCAAGGGAGGGCAGGCCCTCGAGAGACGTCCCCGAGAAGACCCTAGGAAACCCAGGAAACTGTTCAGACGGCGAGCAGGAGGGTGAGAAATGAAAACGTCGGATCAGGGCTCCGGAGGGTGGGTGTCCAAGCCATGCCCCGGACAGGCAGGAGGACCGGTGCTGGCTGGATTTTCAGCCAGGCAACGAATCCTGGAGGGGGATGCCGCAGCCTGAACCCGGGCTGCCTGCCGCCCTTCAACTAGAGGGCCCAGGAGAGCTCCAGGAATGGCCGGTGTCCGGTGCTTTGGGCTCCAGGTGCGGTGGCAGAACCTCCCTCCAAGAAAGGGATAGAAAGAAGCTTCCTAGGCCGGGTTCCTCAGATATGCAGGGATCACCATCCTTCCTTGGCTTCTTTAAAAATTTGGAAGTGGCGCCAAGCAAGGGGGAAAATCATTAGCAACCAAACAGACTTGTAAACGAAGGTCACAGTATGGGGGATATATATTATATATATATTATATATATGTATGTGTAATATATGTATATATACTATATATAGTATATGTAACATATGTACATATAATATATATTATATATAAAACAGCCAAAGAGACTATGAAAATGAACCTGCCTGAGCAGAAACAAACCACAAATCTGTTCTAGGAGGCTTAGGTGAAATACCACAAATTAGCAAAGGGTGTAGGTAGGCTGTACCTACAAACCCAGGATATTCGGAACACACAAAATGCTTCTTAGGAAAAAAGTTGGAAGAGTGCGGTGGGGTGGGGTGGAGGGAACACACCCAGAAGTTCTCTTTGGTCTTTGGCCTGCGTGTGTCCCTGGAAGCTCCTGTATCCCCGGTGGCTTTGTTCTGGCCAAACTCCTCCCTGTCCAGGCCCGAAGGCTCTGAGGAGGAGGCCACCCCCTCAAGGCGTCTGAGTAATAAGTAAAAAGGTTTCATAGGCAAGGATGCTGCCCGCGACCGCCTCTGTATCTGGGAATAATTCTGCAGAGAGGTAGCCTGGGACATCACCAGTGTGCACGCTGGCACTGGACTCCTGCGTACTGACACGCCCCAAAGCCAGACGGGAGATTGTGGACTGCCACTTTTGTCCCTGTTCTTAAAACATTCCTTAAGTTTGCTCCTCCTCCGTGCCTTTCTCAGACGCAAGCTGCACCCTTTTATCTGGTTTCACCAAAAACAGTGGCTGGGCTCACGGAGGACAACTTGAAAGCTCAGGGCCAACTTTTTCCTGCAAAAAGTGCAACCTACAGTGTAAATAACAGACACCTCTTGGACACAATACCTTTCCCAGGAATTAAATTTGAGTTCCAGAAACCGGACTGGGAAAGTCCTAGACAGAAGCGTGTCCTTGGAAGGAGGGACTCGCATTCACAATAAGAACGTGTTGGGACGAAGGACTCCAACCTAGGTTTTATTTCCCAGATTATTGTCAAACCGTAGTCTGACTAAAGGACGCTAGGATACTGTGAAGGCGAAGGCCAGCTCCAATTTCTTATTTTTTTTTTAAAGATTTTATTTATTTGACAGAGATAGAGACAGCCAGCGAGAGAGGGAACACAAGCAGGGGGAGTGGGAGAGGAAGAAGCAGGCTCCCAGCGGAGGAACCTGATGTGGGGCTCGATCCCATAACGGGCGGATCACGCCCTGAGCCGAAGGCAGACGCTTAACCGCTGTGCCACCCAGGCGCCCCCCAGCTCCAATTTCTAACGACTCCCAAAGTTACAAAAGGAGGAAGAGCTCTTTTTCTTTCATCCACAAGATCTCTCCTATCTAATGATGTCGGACACCTGCAAAATGACGTCGAAATCGGTGGCGCATGGGGTGGCATTGTTCATTCAACCTGCTGGGACGCGAGCGGTCCTACCTTTTCCTGCCTCCCGAGGGCGAGTTCGCGCATTGATTTCACCCCTCACTCTCAGCCCTGCTGCCGAACACCATTTAGGCCAAGATCGGGTATAATGGGAAACACTATCAGCAGACAATTACCCTTTCAGAGGATTCACTTCTCCTCACAGACACTGTTATTTGAGAAATAGGATCATTTGATTTCATATTGCACTAAATAACACCCAGCCGGTTCAAATTGCCAGCTTCTTAAAAACCGCCCATTGGAATAAATTGCAGCGGCCTCTTTTGCTTTTCAGGGCAACATGATGGGCACCGGGCAGAACTTGTAAAAATAACTACAAAGCCATCCCTAAACTGCCGCTATTGGCGGGAACAGCTCTGCCACCCTGCAGGCAAAGGCATTTAGCCACCCGGTTTCCTGCCACCGCCCCCTCCGCCCGCCAATTTAGAGATGGTTCGACCACTTGGCTTTGGGATTAAAATGAACAGCCCTAGCCGCCCGGAGAAAGCGCTTCGGGACACACCACAAGTTAGTGAAGAGCAGAGAGAGGTGGGCGGGTGCGAAAGGCACAGATTTCCGTGGGTGCCGCCGCACTGCCTGCAGGGCTTTGGCGTTTGGAGACAGCCGAGGGTCTGGGGTTCGCAGTCGGGGTGTGCGCCCTCCAGGTTCGCGGGTCTTGGGATCCCACCTGGAGAGTGCCACGGCCGCCACGTCCTGCTTACCCGTGAGCGCCGCAGACCTGCGGGCTGCCGCGCCCCCCAACCCCTCGCCTGAACTCAGTACCCGCGCCAAGCCGGAGCTGCGGCTCAAGGGGTCCGACTGGGGACAGAAACAGGAAGGAGCCTCACTGTGGCTTCAGCGAGGAGTCCAGAGGGAGAGAAGGAGGGGGAAAGAAAGGGAGAGGGATGAGCTCGAGTTCGCTGCAAACCCTCTGCCAGAGACATTTCAGAAAGAATTAAGCTTTTTGAAATCGTCCACGAGCTGTGGTTTAATAGACACTCTTGTTCAACTGGGTAACAATTGTTCAGCTCGACGGGGGCGTTTCACGCCCCTTTTATGTAAAACAAGATTTGACTCCTTGGTGCTTGTTTTATTTGTGCCAAGGTCTGGGTGAATTTAAGACGGCCCGGGCCTTGGTGAATCTGTCTCTTGAAGTCTTTATTAGATTTGTGCTAATGTACTTCACGAAGGCGGAATTAGATTCTCCCTCAGGTAAAATGAAGGCCTCATCTCGGGGACTCACCTGTGCACCCCGATTCCAGGCGTGAGCTGGAAGGACCCTTTTAGTGGATCCCGAGCCCGGGAGGGAGTTATTCTGGGCCTTAGGGAACTGGGTGGGAGCCTTTTCCCGTCCCCGGCAGTGGGAGGAGCCAGGGAGCAGGGGTTGTGGGCATGCGTCCAGCGGGAAGGTTACTGGCAGGTCGAGCGAGAAACTAAATTCGTCTTGCAGGGTTTGGCGCAGACATTAGCTCCGGGGCAGTGTCCGGGGTTGAGGAGAAGGCGGCGGGCGCCCGCCCTAGATGAGGTGATGGGGGGGTCTGAGCGTGCCCGCACCCTCCACTTGGCCTTGCCCTGCGGAGACTGAGTCGCGTTTCGTCCCTTTCAGTCTCTCCCCAGCAAATAAAAGCGCAGTCCCCGAGCCTCGAGTGTGCGGGCCCACACCAAACCCTGGGCCGAGTTGTGTCTCGGGTCTTTGGAAAGCTGCCCTCCGGGCCTAGGACGAGACCGCGAGGCGCTGTTTCCCAGCTGCCAGCTCTGGCCCTGTGCGTCTGGGTCCTAGGCAGGCCCGGGGTTGCCCACCGAGCCCAGGGAGAGCCCCGACTCCTGCTCCATCCAGGTCCCTACCCCCAGGCCGGGCCTCCCCACCCCGCGTCGCTCTCTGCTCCAGCCCCTCTCACTCAGGGAGTTCTCTCCCAACTTCCCACTACCTCCCCGTGGGGGCGCAGCCAAGGAACCCTTTTCTTGTTAAATGCCAAGCCCAAACTCCTCAGCTTTTCTAGGAGTCAGGAACAGGGTGATCAAATTCGGAGGAGCCGGAAAACACGTCTTGCCCGGCTCCAATCTTCTCTGCAGGCGAGAAGGGAACCGTAGAGCTACAGATGGAACCGCCGCGCCTGGGTCTTCGCGACCCTGACCTGGTGCTGGAGTCCTAGAGCAGGCGGAGGCCGCTACCGCGGCTGGCTGCGCCTTGAGGTCCCCAAAGGGGACTCTCGGGACCGCGCGGGTTGGCCTTTCCTCCTCACGCACCTCTCTCACTCTCTTTCCGACCAGAGCCGGGGCAGCGCGTTCAAGGTCGGCCTCCAGCACTGGGTAGGGAGCCTTGTGTCCGCCCTGTCCTTGCCTGGGAGCCCTAGGTGAGGGCGGCGAGCACCAGTTGTCGCAGCTCCTGTAGGCTTCGGCCTCAGGCTCTGGCCGTGGCTAGAACGTCACCCCCTTTGCTTATTATTCCCGCCCCCGTCCCCCATCTCGACTCGGCAGTGCAGGTCCCCGCGCCACCCTCCCTCGCCCGCACTCCCTCCACGTAGCCGCGTTTACCAGCGCGTTTTGTTCCCCTGTCGGATTCCCGGCCGAGGGGCAGTTACCGTGCTCTCCTCCGATGGACGCTAATCAAGTAATTTCCCCATCCCAGCCCCATCAAATTGCTCTTTAGCTGTTGAACTGCGGAGTTTTGCTCGCCTTTTCACATGCTAATCACACCCATTCAGCGGCTCTCGGTGGGGCTGTTTGTCGCGGGATAAATCTCCTTGTTTGCCGGCTGCATGATTAATTGATATTGTTGTCTGGCTTTTGTGGGGGCCGCGAGGAGCTGAAAGGCGGCGCGTCGTGACTGCGCCGGGGGCCGCTGGCGACATCATCGGGCTGCCGAGGTCCCGGCGAGGTCGAGCCGGGGCTGATGACATTATGCGCCCGATTTGGTTTTCCTTATTAAAAGGATGATGAAAGACTCAGAGACCCCAGTTTTACAACCCACCACCGGGGCTTGGAAACCGCACGGAGTTTAAGCCACAAGCGCAGACAAAGCCCGGGCGTTTGCTCAATTCTGAGAAAAGGGTGGGTATCACTTCTTCACGCACGGGACAATTAAATCGCATTTCGGCCTATCCGGGATTTCAGTAGGTGTCGAACAGGAGCGCGCAGCTTTGTGGTTTGGTTTTGCAAACAACGATTTGGGGGTGGGGGGTGGGGGGAGGGGTTGTAAAGACGGGTCAAAACCCTAAAAGATAAGTAAAGGGATGCCAGAGCTCAGCAGACCTTACAGGCTGCGGTCGAGGAAAGCGGCGCAAAGGCTCTTCCAAGCCTGACCCGGGTTTGCCAAGCTCGCGGTGTTTAGACCGAATCGCCGGCCTCGAAGGAACGAGGGCTAACGCTCAGCTCTCCGGATCACCAACGCGGGCGACCGCCTGCAGTCCAATGTGTTATTTGCCATCACCGGTCACTG
Organism: Ursus maritimus; assembly: GCF_017311325.1. Classification (NCBI taxonomy): domain Eukaryota; kingdom Metazoa; phylum Chordata; class Mammalia; order Carnivora; family Ursidae; genus Ursus; species Ursus maritimus. Next base: position 3,691,398 of record NW_024424675.1, read on the forward strand.
CTCTTTGCTGTAGTTTTCCGTCGCCCGCAGGTGTACAGTCAAACCAACAAATTCCTCCGCCCTCAGCACCCCTCCCTCCCCTGCGTCCTGGGGTTTTATCCTCTATGGACATCCCTGAAAACTTGGAGATTCAATTAAATAATTCCAGTTACGCGGTGCTCCTACCGCCTGCTTATTGCAAATATTTCCTTTTTAGAGTTCTTAAAAAAAAAAAAAAGCAAAGAGAAGAAAAGAAACTGTCGCCTTCGCTTTCACTACGCGCGGGGTAATTGATAGGCGCCATCGGAGGTCAGAATTTGCATAAGAATTAAGAGCAGTAAATTAATTTAATATTCCATGCACATCTCCAATTATTCCTGGAGACCTTTGTCTCCGTGGCTGCCAGAGAGGGGATTCAGCTGCTCTTCAGCCAAACAACATCTGTGCGGTTAATAATTTGATAAACAGCTCATACAAATAGTTTCTGAATTATCTGGCAGCCCAATGACTATTCAGTTTGGAAACGTTTTGGCAGGGTCTCCCAGCGTCCTCCGAGGGCCCCAGGCGTCCGCCCAGACAAACGTCTTCTTATCTTTTAAACATCAGCAGACGACAATGTGTACAATGAGTCATTAAGTAATAACCCTACCCCTTAAAAAAGAAAAGAAAAGAAAAGAAAAATGCCTGGGTCATCACGGTGTCAGCAGGTCGTGTATCAAAGATCCTGACATTAATAGACCTGTTGGGGAGGGGGTACTGAGTGAAGACCTGCCTGAAGGGAAGAAGACTTGGGTGTTGGGGAGGGCTTGAGGTAGGGGGCTGCTTTCTTTAACATCATGGATTGAAATTTACTGCATCTATGTATGCAAATATCTACTGGAAGGGGTACAGGGTAGGTGGGTGAGAGGGAGACCAACTTTTCACTGGATTACCTTTAGTACCTTTCAATTTTTCCCTTCATGCAGGTACTATTTATTCTAAAAATAAATACATAAAAGACAAATTGAATTACCAGAAAGCAGAGGTGAATTATTTTGGCTGCCTATAGTCCTTAACTGATTTCTCCCCATTCCTCCAACCGACCTTGGCCCCCAGCCAGGGCCTCCCACCCCCATCCTGATACCAGCTTCCCACAAGGCACAAGTATGTCAGCCAAAATGTTGAGTTGGCCTCAGTTTGGAAGGAAGCACTTGTACTATGATGCCACACTGTTGTCAGTACGGACCTGAATTTAGACACTTTTCCTTTGACATTCCTGTCTCTATACTGAAGATTTCATGGCTACAATTATGCTGCTTTATCTTTCTGCCACCCATAGCAGAACGCTATTCCTGACATTAAGTCTAGAAAAGAACCATTTGATCTTGAATGAGACTCAGACTGCTCTAATTTTTGCAACCTGTGCATTGCAGCTCTTTTGACTACAAGTCTGTGTTTACCCTGGAATTGTTCTGCTCTGACTTCACTGTAACAGGATGTTCGACTGGGATCCTTATCTGTCTATACATTCCTATATGTTTGATGTATACACCTCACCCATTCAATATGTTTTCTACTTCCTACACTGCTGACAATCTAAGTACTTGAAGCCACTGAAAAGTACCCTGAAGTTGTAAGTAGTGTCCAAGCAGCAATATGATCGAGCTTTGCCCTTGTACTCTAATGAGCCTGGGGTAGCACTGAGCTTTAAAAACAGGCAAGCCCTTCAGACTACAGGTCTAAATATACAACTTCACAATGAATGCAATGCTTGCCTGGCTCAATTGAAGAATTACTTTTCCAGAAAACAAGTCATTGTGTCACAAGAATACAACAATAGCATTTCAACCAAGCACATTCATTTCTATTTTTTTTTTTAAAAAACATTTTCTTCTTGCATTTCATTAGGTTTTTTCCCTGGGCCTTGCAAGCTTTAAAAGCATAAAAATCATCTCTGTTATTTATGATTAAGGGTCTCTGTCTGCATCTTTTTATTAATTTCTGACTTTGATTCAGACTTCCAGTCAGTGGAGTGATTTGAAAACATTTCATTCTTAAATGGAACATTATCAATTCTATTGGGAACCATTCTAATTTTAAACACCAACGTATTCAGTTTCTTAATCTGCAGCTCTGATGTTACTCATTTTTATGCACACAACCTATCCCCTTTGGCAGTAGTTCGTTCATGCTTGATATTTATCTTCTTTACATTTGTTTGACTATTTTTCAAGGCAGTAGATGGGCAGAAAATGGCTATTAAACAATAAGGCAGGGAACTCTGTTTTTGCCTATGTAAGTAAAGCCACAGACCATTGAAATTTTGAGGCTGGTTTTCCTTCCTTTCTTTCTTTCTTTCTTTCCTTCTTTCTTTCTTTCTTTCTTTCTTTCTTTCTTTCTTTCTTTCTCTTTCTTATTTTATTTTTTTTAACTAATGAGCCCTCTCCAGAAAAGCCGTCTGGATACCATAAAAGTTGATGAGTTTGGAAGGATTATCTTGATAAATGCTTGGCTTCTTGGTGATTAGACACATATTTTCGGCAGTTTCCTAAATGAGACTGAGGTCTGCATTTGGAGGGAGGTTCACTGAACATAACCAGAAATTGTTGGCAAAAATAATTTAGAGTATCACTTTACTTTGTAGAGTTCAAATCAAAGGTAACTGCTACTCACGTACACGTGCAGTAAAAATACGGAAAATACAGTATTAGGTGGTATTCAGTAATTTAAATGACACATATCCTGGGTATTTCCAACCAATAGTAAAAGAAATAAACCTTCTCTCTTGTGAAAAGTTACAGAATGGACAAGGAGCACAATAATGATTTTAAAAGTTACTATCTTCCTCAAGGATAAAAAAATATATATATTTTAATTTGAGGGCAAAGAACAGTGCAGAGCCATTAAAAAAATTCTCCCAATAAACAAATTCTTTCAATTCATTTGATTTCCCTTTAAAAAAGGCAATTTCTACATATGTGGCCAGCTTAGAACCAAATCCACTAAAAAACTGAGTTTGAAAAATATAGGTTAGCATGTAAAAAGTCATGAACAGGATTCACTTAGATAAACCTGTCTCCTCTCATTCTCTTCTAATTTAATATCGAAATAAGCTGTGCTGGGTGCTGATACTGGGTTCAAAAGAAAAGAGCTTTAGCACTTACTGGCCAGTGGATAATTGCAAGCCACAGAAACAAGTCCTGATTCCTCAAAGATGACTGTAAAATGTCTCTGATCATCGTGGATGTCAACCAGCTCCATGATCCTTTCCTCTCCTTCTGCTCCCCCCAGGAGTTATGATTACAATCGAGAGGTCGAGCTTCACCTAACTCTAAGGACACCGTTCACACCATTGTTATTGTAGATGTGTATGTCTTTTTAAGACACTGTTTAGGGGTATGGCAATAAACTAAAGTTGAGGAAGACAACCATTATTATTTTGTTGTCTTCTTCTTCTTCTTCTTTTTTTACAAATATATACCAACGGACAACGTGGGTTAAGTGTGAGTCTGGCCGGTTCTGCTTGAAAGAGAGGGTCATGGACAGTGGGGACTGTGGACTCCCTGTGCCATTTGCTTTGGCCAGAAAGTTCAATCCAGCAGCCTAGTATAGACTGAACTTGAGAGGGGTTCCAAGGATTTATTCTGCTTTGCTGACTCTGTGAGGAGAGGAGATGGATCCTGCAGAATATCAGACTCATAAGCATGACGTTTGAGACCTGCCACAGTCTGGTTGGAATCAACATCAGGGTAGAAGGAAACAAGAGGTGGGCAGAGGCTTATGGTTCTATTTGTCCACTAACTGGCTGTACACACTTGGGCAATCACCTGATCTCCCTGTGTCAGGGACTCCTGTCTGCCACTTCTCACCACCAATTTATTCTGTTCTTGCTAGGCACATGCCTGCCCAGCTGGACTACATTTCCCAACCTCCCTTGCAGTTGTGTAAACCCTTGTGACTAAGTTCTTACCAGTGGAATGCAAGCAGAAGTGATGGGAGTAATTGTCATCTCGTACTTGCACTTTCCTGTTCCTGCTTGCTGGCTGGGAATGATACTAATGGAAGCCACATGTGGAGGATGACAAAGCTCCCCCAGTGACCTGGGTTCACAAGATGACTCCCTGAAGCAAAGTCTGTATTTTCACCCTGGACTGTTACAAGGAGAGAAATAAACATCTATTTTGTTTGAAACACTGCATATTTTGGTTCGCTTTGTTATAGCACTTAGCCAAAGTAATCTACATCCTGGCTTTATTTTTTTTATATGGAAACCGTATCTTAGTTTGGGTTTCCCCCAAAGCAAGCAGTTTATTGGGAAGTGATCTGAGGAAATGCCAGTTGAGGAGTGGAGTTGACAGACAGGAAAGGGAAGGCAGCCATTAAAGTGCACTTTAAAGCAAATTACCATTGTGGGCAACTGGGATTTAATTCTATCGAGGCGACTCTGGGAAGCAGTATAGAATGCCTGCCTTAGAGTGAGTCCATCTGAGCGGGAGTATTTATACACCAACTCCCATCAATCATTAACTGAGGGTTACTTTTCATAGACATTATTTCCCCAGTACTTCTGGCCTGTTGCATAGGCAGAATGGCTTCAGGGACCAAAAAAAAAAAAAAAAAAAAAAGCACCAAGGCAATGCAACGCAGGTGCTGGTAGTTGGATATTGAACTGGTAGGCACTGAAGTTTAAGGGCAAAGGTCTACTGATGGGACACTGACCGCATCTGCTCCCGAGGGCATTGGCGAATGGTCTTGAAGCTCCCCTTTCTACATTAAAGTTATTTGGACTCAGTTTATCGGTCTGTTCTTCTAGTTGCTAATCGGAAGTGCCTGCTCTAGCCAGATTAGTTTACTTGATTTAGGGCTCACCAAATATCATGAGCATTTATTTTCTTTTTATTTGTGCCATCCTTTCACGGGAATGCATCTTATCACTGGTGTACTCCCCTTCATCTTCACTGCTTGACCAACCACCCCAGAACTTAGTGGCTTAAAGCTACAACAATTTATTATTTTTCACAATTCCATGAGTTAGGAATTTGGGCAGGACTTGCTAAGCCCTTCTCCTCCTTAAAGCGTCAGCTGGGCCTATTCACACGGAACCACCATGATGGCCTCTTATTTTCAAGGACCTCTCTTTGTGCAGCCACTAATCATTCAGTAGCCCAGCCAGAAACTCCCTACAGGATGGCAGCTGGGCTCCATGAGGGAAGAAGTGGAAGCTGCTAGTACTTTTAAGACCTGTGCACCCGGAAGTTTTTAAAATATCATTCTCATCTCATTCTATTGGTTAGAGCAGGTCACAGGGTCTGCCCAGGTCAAGGCGGACGTTAGACTTCTCCTCTTGGTGGGAGGAGCTGCATGTGTGTAAAGGAATGGGAGGGACTGTAAGTGGCCTGATTAGGATACTGTCCATCATGCCTACTCACCCCTTGTTCATTTATTCAAATCCCCAAGACATCCTCCTATCCTCCCTCGTATAGAAAGCCTTTGCTGTCACATTAGTTCACTGGAGTCTGGCAGCCCCATCTGAACTCTGTAGCCACCTCTTATTACACACACTTCTTACTTTGTCCTTAGTCACTTGTTGCCTTGTAACACTTTGTTGCTACCTATTGTTGGCTCTTTGAGGGCAGAAAATGTGTGTTAGATTTCCCAGAACACTTTGTATAGTGTGTATCTGTGCAAAAACAAAGGAAGGGGCATAGAAGGAAGGGCTGGGTAGGAGTGACCAGCGTGCAAATGCCCTGGGCTAAGATCTAGATCAGTAGAACTCATTTCTAGTAGATTTATCTGGAGTCCTCAACTGTATGTTCTGAAAATCAAATAATCCTGAAATTCCCCGAGCCTAAGTGAGGCTTAGGAGGCACACATATCCACATGCCGGAATGGCCATGTTTGTGACTGGAATGGCTCATCTGGAAGGCTTCCCCTTCCCAAACACTACTCCTCTGCCATGATGATTCCCTTGTGTCAAACTTTGCCCTCTTTTAGAATGCAAGTACTACCTGATGGGGATGGAGTGGGAAGGAGAGGGGTGGGAATTTGAATCTCTTAGTGATAAATTAACTGATAAAAAAAGTGTTTCTTTCTTTCTCAACAGAAGAAACTGGGGCAGCTCCAATGTGCTGGAAGATTAGAGCTCACTGAGGCTGAATGAAGGAGAGTTGAGGAGGAGAGGTCCTGATGGATAAGTGGTCTCCTTTATTTTCAGCCAGGCCAGTTGCCAAAAGACATTAAAAATAATGCGTTGCCCTGGGCATTAGAAGGTGGCTAGCATTCTCATGGACAATAGGAAAAAATGGAAACATGAGCCAAGGGAAGATTCCAGAACCCTTGCACATGTTTTCGTGGGTTTGCAGGCAGCTAATGGACATCCCTCCAGTTTCTGGGATTCAGTCTCCTACACTGTGACTAGGCCCTTTGTCACTAGGTCTCCAAAGGCAGAGTAAGCCTGTGGGACCCTGGCCTATGATGTCCATGGGAAGTGAATTAAGAGTTGTTGTTTTCTTTTAACAGAATCACCAAGGGAAGATCAACAGACAACTGGAATGAGTTATGAGTGCAAAAGGCTGACAAGTCTTCCTCTTTTGCTTCTGGCGACAAGTGACTGGTATTTCTATAGCTCCCTGAACGTGTTTTCCCTGCAACCCCCACCCTACTTTTTTATTAAATGCCCCGAATTGCCCTTTTGGATCAAAACTTTCTTTATCATGTCAGTCAAAGTAGGCTTGCTTCAGCTCACCTCATGGCTAAAGATATCAGATGTGTAAAAGATGATGGGTTAGACATGTTTTCATGACTAGCAGCTCTTTGTGCACTGAAGTTAGCTTGCATGTAGAAAATGCACTTTGCTGGGCTCCTGGAAATGTATAATGGATATTGGCTCTAGGAGAGGCAAAATAGAGCATGGATTCTGCTATGGGTCACGCTTGGGTTTAAATTCTCCTTCTGTCACTAGACTTGTGACTTTGAGCACATTTGAAAACTCATTTAGATGTGTGAAAAGTTTTCCTCATCTGAAAAGTGAGAATAGCAATACCTAAGTCATGGGGTTATTATATTCAATAAGTAAATATGTGCTAGGTTTTTGGAAAGTTTCCTGAAACAAATTATATTTAATAAATGACTTTTAAAGCAAGATTCTCTTTTTTTTTCTTGGAAGATGCACCTCCCATTCCCCTTCTCCCATTTTACCCATTCTGCCCACCATCCCCACTCCTTTCTACCAGTTTGTTCTCTGTATTTATGGGTCTATTTCTGCTTTTTTGTTTGTTTGTTTTTTAGACTTTGCATATAACTAAAATCATAGGGTATTTATCTCTGTTTTTGATTTATTTCGCTTAGCATAATACCCTCTAGGTCCATCCATTTTGTCATAAATGACAAGATTTCTCTTTTATGACTGAATAATATTCATTATATATGTATATGTGTGTATATATATGCATATATACATATGCATATATATATGCATATACACACACACATATATATATCTCACATGTTCTTTATCCATTCATATATGGCTGGACACTTGGGTTGCTTCTATATCTTGGCTATTGTAAATAATGCTGCAATAAACACAGAAGGGCATATAACTTTTTGAACTGGTATTTTCATTTTCTTTGGGTAAATACCCAGTAGTGAAATCAATGGATCAAATGGTATTTCTATTTTTAATTTGTTGAGAAAACTCCATTTCCCACAGTGGCTGTACCAAGTTGCACTCTCACCAAGAGTACATGAGGGTTCCCTTTTCTCCACATCATCTCCAATACATGATATTTCAAGCTTCTCTTTTTGTTAGTTACAGTCTGATCATTTTACTATATCACCGTGCTTGCACACTCTGTGTATGCATTTTCCATTGATTATCAGAAATGTACAAAGGCATGCATCCTTAAGATGGAGAAGAAATTCAGAGGATCCAGGATTACCAGCCATCCCGTTATTTACAGAGAATCTTTTGGCTCCAGTTTGGGGGATTCATTAAGAGGTGTTAAAGCCATAACAGCGAGATATTTTTTTGATGGTTGAAATAACAGATGAGCTGGTTATAAAAATTGGCAGAAACCCCTGGATGGAGCTCTTCCTTCTGTTCAGAACATTCAACCCCAGATTGCCCATTGACAGGGAACTCCTAATGCTTCATTGTTACGATCTCTTATAAGTGTGTAAAGAAACCCTTTCCTTTTTGATGGCCTCTAGTTATTGCAAGTCATCCTTTTTGGCATTTCCTGAACCCCAAAAGCATTGAGACTTGCTACTCAGATGGGAAATTTGGTAAACAGTCCTGCTTATTCCATCTTTATCCCTTGACCAAACTTCTCCATGTGCAGTCACGTCTAAGAAAAAAAAAAAAAAAAAGCAAGAGTAATCCTTCCTATCATCTCCTTATCTTCCAAAGGCTATTTGTTGGTTGATGACACTACAGAATTTGCAGTGTCCTTAAACACTTGGTGGAGCAAACATCTTTCCATTGAGTCTTTAATTGGGCTGAAGCACTCTGATGAGGGGGTCTTTATTTAGCCTTTTCAGTGAGTTATTTGTCAGGAAGCTAGGGGCCAGGGATTTCAGAAAGAACAAAAAGAACTCAGTAACTTTCTAAGACTCTGCTCCAAAATTGAAAGGAGGAAAAAAAAAATGCCTGGAGAGATTAATTTCAAGATAAATACCAGAGAAATCTGGGAAATTGCTGGAAATGGATGTACTTACAGATGTCACCTTTCTGAAAGCAGTTAAATTCTGGAATTTCATTTCCCTCATTATAGTTTGTGCCCATTGCCAAGGATGTATTCTTCCAGGAAAAGTAAAGGCAAATTTCTTGGCATTTGCTTTACATCCCCCCACTGGAAAACTCATTAAAGAGCCATTCCTGATGGCAATTGGAGATGTAAATGAAACTGCCTCCTTTCAGTATTTGGTTGAGATGGCCCAAATGTTTGACGGTCATTAAAGCTTCCCCAAGCAGCATTCATAATAATAAACCAAAGTTGTCATTCAGCAGCATTATCAAAGCTCTGTCAGTAGTCACCATTGGAAGAGAAATGGAAATCAAGTTGCATCAGAATACATTGAGTTCCAAACCACGGCTTCCGCTCCACTTTTGGGGGCAGAGGACCAATTCCAGAGTCTCTTTACTGAGTTTTTAATCGAGTTGCTATTCCACTCTTTCTTTTATAGAGCCATAGAAGTGTCTGTAATGAAAGATTAAAACGGTCCTGTGCAGTGGTTTGCAGTGGCTATGCCCAAATAAAATATGACAGCTCTCTCGTAGGGCCTATATGTAAGCAGAGGGAGCTTGGTAACAAGCCGCATTATGCTCTCTGCCATGCATACTGATTGCAAATTGTGTGGGTTGCCATAAAAAAAAGAAAAGGTGTGTGTGTGTGTGTGTGTGTGTGTGTGTTTGTGTGTGTGTGAGAGATTTTTTTTCTCCCAACTGATTATGAACCTCACGCACAGCAAGCAACAGAGAAACCACGTTCAAATTTCCTGTAGCAGAGGACACACACACACACACACACACACACTTACACACTGACAGGCTAATGGCTACTTTCCCAAAGAGTGGTTAGAAAGAAGTAGTAAATGGGACTGTGTTGATGCCGCGAGAAGACCCGGGCAAAGATCAAGATACCCAGCAACATATCGGATAACACATAATTGGCGGGTCACAGCCAAATGAGTGTAGTCATGCATCGCTGGGCAGGCCTTTGCCGGTGATAAAGACACTTGTAAACAATTCAGTCCCAGAACATGGCAATAATATGTTGATCCGGCGTGTAATGAGGTGTCCCTGGAATCAATAAGCAGTCCTGGAGAGCAGGGAGCAAGGGCAGTGGCTGTCTTTTTGATGACCTTTCCTCACCACCGAGGACCCCATCTCCCCTGAAGAGGACTTTTCTCATTTTGCAGCCAGCTCCGAGTGTCAGAACTTCCATTCGCAGCCGGCAAATGAACAGCCAGGCCCTGCATGCTAATGAAGTCCGGGCTATTTTGCACCTTTTCATCCGCACATTATGCTCTTGACTCTGGAGAAGGTGGGAATTAGGCCGGACCCCGGTGTCAGACTGCCTGATGGCTCGGCTCCGGAAAACTGGTAATTGAAGCTGATGACTGATGCGAGGGAGGCCTGAATTTGGAAATAAACAGTTTCAAGCACTGCATGTCATTTCTAGAGAGACTGCTGCGAGAATGGAAATGAGCTCTGTTTCTTGAATCTAATGCAGTTTCTCAGCAGGAAAAACACCGTCTTTTCGACAACAATGCCAGTCATTAAGATTTAAATGTTCTGGCGATAATAGAAGAACTGGCCTCCCTGTTCACAAACAGCACTTATGTAAATGTCTTTCAACACCCAGATCTACATTTAATCCACGCCCAAGAAGATAACTGTGTCGGAAAGCGGAAGCAAATGCAATTCTTAGTCTATAAATATCATTCATAAGGAGAGAGAGGAAAACAGTAAAATTGTTTGCCGACATGTCACAGAGCCTGGCCTGTCAGCGCCGGCGGGAACGGCGACTCCCTGTCGGAACAATGAGAAGACGTGGGGAAGTGTCCAATAAAACACCGGGAAGCCACACTTTTACTGGTTCTTTGTGCACTGCTGCATTTCCTTCCAGATACCCCCAACCCCCTCCATCCTAGCCTTTCAAGTCGAAGTGGCCCAAATATTCCCCAGCTTAGACGCAGAATCTGTATTTGGAGAGGGAATCTCTATGTTCAGTGTTCTCATGGAAGCCCAAATCTGGACCCATTTGCTTGTAATCTTTTAAAAGAAGTTCCTTCGTCGGGTATTTATTTCATTTTCTTGTCCCGTTCCTGGGCTGTCACAAAACCCCAGAGCAAACATGACATACTCTTTCAATCCCTCTCCCCACTCTGCTCAGATTAATTGGACACTGTGTTGCTTATGCAAAAAGAAGAGCTCATAACCCACACACAGCCTTTTGTGTTTTAAGAGCCTCTAAAAATCATCTTTTTACTAGCATCCCTCCAGCCCCGTTCTTCCTGTGCAGGTGAGACACCTTCAGGGAGAAAATTATGAGCCTGGAGAAGAGGAGAATGAGGCCAGGGGTATTTATCATGGCAGGCCAGAGTGATTCATGAATAACCATCGGTTTGCTCTTTTCTCAATTCTCTTCCCTACCAGAAGTGAGATTTCGATACTTCGGGCCTTTTTCAATTTAATGGTGACATACAGGATTCTCACAGGCAGGCTTTGGTTTGTTAGCGACATCAAGGATATCAGTACAACTTGAGAGAAACAGAAGACGGCTGGGGTGTTATTGTCACTTCAGTTTAAAGGTAGCAAACCTATCTCACAAAGGATCAACACTGAATTATTTCAACATTTCAAAAATATAGATAAGCAATGCATTTCTAATAGCATACTTGGGGATACTAGATAGATCAATGAATATTCAACAATCCTTTGCATGAAATATATGAAACTCAATGAGAAAAAGGATAAATCTTAAAAACACACACATATGGGCACACCTACCCCTCACTGTGACAATGTCCCTGTGTCTTGTGGGGTCTCCCACAACACAATGGCTAAAAAAGAGGGAGAAAATTGGGGTCACTAAAATGGGATAATGATAACCGCAAGGCTTTCTATGGTGTACATGTACACCAGGAATTCAATATTTATACAGTGATTCTTTCTGTAGCCAGGGCAGCGCTGATTTTTTTGAAAAGCTTTTATGTGTATTTCCTCACTGGACTCTCATCACAAGCCTATGGCACAAAGGTTTATTTTATTAACATGTAAGAAAAGGGAGCTAAGAGGAATGAGATGATTTTTCTAAGATCACACAGCAAATAGAGTAGTAAAGCCAGGACTGGAACTTTTGTTTTAAACATTTGCCATGTTGTTCTTTTCTCTAAGTCCCTGCTCCTCTGTGTAGGCACCACCAGTAAAGGAAGTTATGTAGTATTCGTCTATTTCCACTTTTATTTTTCACAAGCACTACCTGTTCTGTTGCCGTGATGAGGCTGAAATTGTTCTGATGCAGAAGCAGGACATGCAAGTCCAATCACCCGAAGAAGAAAAGCCAAGAGCAAGATTTTTGCCAGTCTTTAATGGCCACTGGAGGTGACTGCTGTAGTGAAAGCATCCTTTTGTGTGGAGAGTATTGCCCGGATAAAAAAAAAACAGTGATTCAGCATAGATTAAGGGTCAAAATCATGAGGATGGCTTTGGTTCAAATCCTGGCTCCATCACTGTCTCAGTAATAACAGAAAAGCAGAGTGGGTCATTTCTCATTCACGTGACAAGAATTCCAGAAGTAGGTAGTCTGGGGGTGTGTAGGATGGCCCCATGACTCAATCAATAGCCCACATTCCTATTGTCTCCCTCTTCCAGCTTTTTTGGAGCTTCACTTCCATCTCAAGATGGCCCAAGGGCATGTCACGGCTGTACAGCTTGAGTCATCTCATCTTAAGGGGGAGGAAGAGAGGAGAGCAAGCCAAGGAGTCAGATGGTCACTGTCCTTCCAAGGAGCTTCACAGGAAGCACCTCTACGCAACTGCATCTATAGCTCATCTGTAAGAGCTTTCACATGGCTATTTCTACCCACAAAGAAGGCTGGAAAGGGGAGATTCGAAGCTGATGGGTTGTTGCTCCCTCCACCATCTGGGTTCTCTTACTGAGGAAGAAGAGAACAGATACCGTGTAATTATTTAGAAGAAGAGTTTGCTGCCACCAACACTTACTAGATGTGTGAACACAAGCTAGCCTCAGTTGACTTACCTGCCATGTGGGAAAAAATAGTGGCTCCCTCCTCACTACCATACCAGGGAGGGGTTGTGAGAATAAAGTGAAATATTTTGCATGAAGCACCCATTGTGGTCCTGGGCACATAAATATTAAGATACGGTGATCTAAGAAATGAGGTAGGCAAATATGCTCAGCTTTACTAGAGATCTTGGAAATGCAAATTAAAACCTCAACAGGACGTCATTTTCCTCTCCTTTCCAATTGACAAAAATTAAAATCAACAATATGTACACTGTTGGCAAGTTCATGGGGAAATGGGCACTCATAAACTACTAGTGAGATAACTGGAACAATGGTTTTTGAGGGCAATTTGGCAGCAGTCCTCCTTGGAATCCACCCTAGGGAAATATTTGTACAAATGTATAAGGAGACCTGTCTGACAATGGTCATTGAAGTACTGTTTGTAATAGCAAAAAAAAAAAAAACCCGAAAACAAAAAATCCAAAAAACAAAGGAACAGCAAAAACTGAATACATCCCAAAGAGGAATGTTTAATTGAACTGTAGTGCACCCATACCATGGCTCGCTATGCAGAAAATTTAGAAGAAAGGGGAAAATCTGTGTGTATGTAGTGACAAGGAAACAGAAAAGGGAAGAAATACGAAGACCTTGCTAAGTGAAAATAGTAAGTTACAGAATGCTATGTAGAATATGATGTCATATATTTAACTTATTCCATACTGTGCTCCAAATCCCTCTTTTCTGTTTCTCTCTCTCTCTCTCTTTCTATATATATCTATATACATACTATACATATGTATATTGGCATGTACAGGCATACATAGGCATACATATGTAGATATTGTATAGCTAATAGTCTAGAAAGGAATGCACCCAACATTAATCACTTCTTGACTCGGAAAAGGGAAATGGTCAAAGAAACTTTATCTTTAGCCTTGTCTGTAATGATTTACTCAAATGAGTTTTTTGGAGGGGATATAGCATACTTTATTGATGACATGTGACAAGGTAGAGGTTCCCAAGCCCCCTCCCTTCTTCAGGGGTCTGGGATGGAAACTGTGGAGGTTGGGAGATTCTCAGTGTGTTGGGGGATGAGTTGAGGCAAGGACTCCCCAAGAGCTGAGGGCCTCTCTTTTTCTCTTACTCTCACTGGGGCTGGTGGTCCAGGGAGCTCTCTTACTCCTTGGAGGCCATGTGGACTATAAGGTCCACCACCTGGTTGCTGTAACTAAATTCATTTTCATACCAGGAAATGAGGTTGACAAAGTGGTCACTGTTAAAAGTCACAGGAGACAACCTGGTCCTCGGTGTTGCCCTGAAGGCCCTTGAGGGGCCCTCTGGTGCCTGCTTCACCACCTTGATGTTGTCATATTTGGCAGCTTTCTCCAGGTAGCAGGTCAGATCCACGACTGACGTGTTGAGCGTGGGGACACAGAAGGCCATGACAGTGAGCTTCCTATTCAGCTCAGGGATGATCTTGCTAAAACCTTGGCAGTGCCAGTAGAAGCAGGGATGATGTTCTGGGCAGTCCCTCAGCTATCACACCACAGCTTCCCAGGGGGCTGTCCATGGTCTTCTGGGAGGCAATGATTGCATGGACTGTGGTCATGAGTCACTCCACAATACTGAGGTTGTCATGGATGACCTTGTCCAGAAGGGCCAAGCAGTTGGTGGTGCAGTAGGCATTGCTGAAAATCTTGAGGGAGTTGTCATACTTTTCATGGTTCATGCCCATCACAAACATGGGGGCATCAGCAGAATAGGCAGATATGATGACCTTCTTGGCTTCACCCTTCAGGTGAGCCCCAGCCTTCTCCATGGTGATGAAGACCCCAGTGGACTCCACAATATACTCAGTACCAGCATGATCCCATTTGATAGGGAGATCTCACTCTTGGAAGATGGAGATGGGCTTTCCATTGATGACAAGTTTCCCTTTCTCAGCCTTGATTGTACTGTGGAATTTGCTATGGTGGAATCATACTGGAACTTGTAGACCATGTAGTTGAGGTCAATGAAGGGGTCATTGATGGCAACAATATCCACTCTGCCAGAGTGAATGGTAGACCTGGTGACCACGAGCCCAATAAGGCCAAATCCATTTACTCTGACCTTCAGCATCATGTTTTGGGGATGAGGCTGGCACTGCACCAGAAGATGCAGCTGTCTGTTGAACAGGGAGGAGCAGAAAGCCATGATTTTTTTAAATGTACATTTTTATTGCAAAATTGTTGGGAGGCAATTTTCCATGGGTGTTGTATTTATACTTCACGTCTTGTGAGCGGAGGCACCAACAACTTTTGTTCCAGACTATCTGTTCAAGGATGTTTGTACAGCAGTCTTGGAACACAGGAATGGTTTCTCTCTGAGACAAGGAAAGGTTTGTCTGCTGGCCAATGTAGCAAAGATAATGTCCCCCTCTGGGACAAAGTTTGAGCAGTTTGTTTGCAGCCCCTTTAAAAGACTGAGATTTCCTAAGCCTAGGGTCCCTCAGGTCTGCTGCAAACCCAGTGTGTATGCTGCATCCACCTGGGCTCACCTTCATGTCACCCCCACGGTACTTAGAGGTCAAAGGGAACTGATGCAAACATGAAACACATGATTTCTGCGAGTAATAAAGTCCTTTGTCTCTGATCTGGGAGTCTCATGTCTTCCGCTGGCATCCATGAGATTGTGGCAGGGTAAAATCTCAGCATGTTCACAACGCAATGTAAATATTGAATAAGTGGACTCACACACGTAACCAGCACCAAATCCAAGAAAAGACCATTACTAGCATCACAGAAATCTCCTTGATGTAGCCTTCAGTCAATACCTTCCCAAGGGTAAAACACTCTTATCTAATGGCATGGATTAGTTTTACCTGTTTCGAGTTTTACATAAATGGTATATAGTCTTTTGTGTACATTTCTTGCAACATTATGTTTATAAGATTTATTCACTCATATTGTTACAGGTAGTTCATCATAATCATTGCTGTTTCAGTAAACCACAATTTACATATCTATTGTTGATGGAAATTTCTATTATTTTTAGTTTTTTACTATGTAATTATTTTTTACCAGTTTTATTAAGATATAATTGACATACATCACTATGAAGTTTAAGGTATGCAGCATAAGTGTTTGAGTTATGTATATTGTGAAATAATTACCTCAATAAATTTAGTTAACATCCATCATCTTACACACGTACAATAAAAACAAATGGCAAAAAATTATTTTTTCCTTGTGATGAAAACTCAGCATTTACTCTGTTGACAACTTTCCCATATACCTTATAGCAGCATTAATTATGCCATCATGTTTTATGTTATATCCCTAGTATTTATTTATCTTATAACTAAAAGTTTGTATCTTTTGACTACCTTCCTGAATTCCCCCAATTATTTCTTTTTTCTAAAGGAGAGCATATGTATATATTGCTTGTGTGATTTTCATTGTGGAAATTTTCAAACATGCACACAAGTAAAAAGAGTAATATAATGATCCTCTATAAATGCACAGCCCATCTTTAACAAGTATCAACTTCTGACATTTTGTTATAATTAAATTATAATTACAATTTAATAATATTTAAAAAGGAATCAGCCTTTTGATTCCCTGAATTACTTTCAAGATGAAAGCATGTCTATGATGAAAGAATAATACCAAGTCACTCTCACGGTCATGCCTTTAAGTACATTTATATGTAGTTGACATCCAAATTTATTTCTCTGGCCAAAAGCCCTCTGATGAACTCCAGATTCATATATCCATCTATCTCCTTCATATATCTATCTCTGCTTGGATGTCATTTTAGGTCTGGTTCCTCAGAAGCAGACCTTAGATGAAGGTTTGTGTATATGATCTATAAGGGGCCACTCTTAGGAGAAACTAGTAAGGCAGTGGGGGAAGCAGGACAGGGACAGAGCAGGTGAGGAAACCAAGCAAGGGATAATACCATGCAAAGCTGCAGAAGGTGGCTTCAGCTTGGTCCCACAAAGGTGCTCTGGAGTGTGAGTTATGGCTTGAAGTTTGTCACAGTGCAAGAAATTGGAGCTGGGCTATTATATTCTTGCACTCATCAGTCATTGTCCAAGGGTGGCTTTGGGGGTGGGGACACAAACTCCCAAGCACTTCCAGCTTGTCAATGGAGCACCAGCAGGGTCTGCTTCTGAGTCTATTAGATCTCTCAGGCCAAATATGTCCAAAACTTCTGACACCCCTCCCCCAACTCCATCCTTCCAGTGACTTACACAGAGCACCTTGGAGTCATCCATGACTCTTTCTGTCACACCCCCATCAATACACCAAGGAATCAGATTGGTTCTATGTTTAAAATATATCCAGAATCTCCTCATTTACCTCTACTGTTACCCTGTTAAGCCACCGTCATGTCTCACTGGAACTATTGCCAGAGCTTCTTAGTTTATCTCCTGGTGTCTATGCTTCTACCTTCCCCCACCGGTCTCTTCTCAGCAAAGCAGAGCGAAAAATCCTGTTAAAATGGAAGTGATCATGTTAGTCCTCTGATCAAACCTTTCACTGGCTCTCCATTTCCCTCAGTGTAAGTCAAGACCCTCACACAATGGCCTACAAGGTGGGCCCCTGTATCCTCCACCTGTTTACCTCTTGACCTCCTCTTGTACTGCAGTCCCTGTTGCTCACTGCCAGTGGCTGCATGCTCTCCTGGCTGTCTCCTGAACACATCAGGTATGAGCCTAGCTGATCCGTCTCTTCTGCCTGCTACAGTTTCCTTCCAGATAATCACACAGCTCCCTCCCTCATCTCCTTCAAGATGGCTCAGCGTCACCTTTTCAGGGAGGTCTACCTAGACAAGGCTATTTAAAACTGTAACTATTCTCCATTTCCCTGTACTCCTTATCTCTCTTACCTTGTTCTTTTTTCTTTATACCATATAATTCACTGTCTTATTATGTGG
This sequence comes from Ursus maritimus, assembly GCF_017311325.1. Taxonomy (NCBI): domain Eukaryota; kingdom Metazoa; phylum Chordata; class Mammalia; order Carnivora; family Ursidae; genus Ursus; species Ursus maritimus. The sequence goes on from NW_024424675.1 coordinate 3,709,033, forward strand.
ATTGTTGACTACTGTCTCCTCCCACTAGAATGTAAACTCCATGAAGACAGGAATTGTGTGTTTAGTTCACTGATGTATACCAAGTTCTTGGAATAATTAAGGTATACAGTGTATGCTTAATAAGTATTTGCCAAGTGAATGAATGCACTTCTGTAGACCTCAATTTAGTGATACTATCTCAAAGGAATATATTTAGATTCAAGACTAGCAATCTTTTAAGTTGTGCCCCTTCAGTACCAGTCAATATAGATATAGGTTGTCCCCAAGGAGGGACAGATACTTGGGCCAGGCAGCTCCCTTCAGCTAATGGCTGTCTCTGGGGAGGGACTCAACAGTAAGCCCTAAGTAGGCACCTGCCATGCCGCCATACAGTTGTGCCTCAGTCATAAAGAGGGACTCTGGATGGTCTCACAGCATCCACCATAGAATGCCCCTTGTCCTCTGAGGTTCACTTGCTGCACTGTCAATTCACCCCTTCAGGATTCTCCTTGTTTTTTCCTGGGGAAATGTAATTACAAGAGGAAAGTTAGATGAACTTGGTGCTCCAGCTGTCTTGGGACTGCAGTTGATACTCATTTTTCCCCTCCCTTGCTTTCCATTCTTGATTTCTCTCAGTCTCAGCCAGCACCTCTCCTGGCCTCAGTGGCTTACCTGATGGGGTGACCCAGGAGGACTCATCTCTGGGGAGTCTGAACCTCTAGTCTCCATGCCCTTTGCAGACTGTTGCTGCTCTTGTCTGTTTATCACCAAAACTGGTCAGGGAAAAGCTAAGAAGCACCCAATGGGTCACCTGGGTATCCCACATGTTCCTCCCTACCCCACTATGTAGCAGCAGCCCCACCTGTTCCTGATCAGGGTCAGTTACCCTGCCGGGATGGTGACCCATCTCTTCGCTTGCTAGTCTTTTGGCATGAGGATCCCGAAGTTGGTGTTCATATCTTAAAGTTTAGTAGGACACTTGCATCCCCTGGTGGAGTGTTCCCTTTCTTGGGAACCAGAATGTCTAGAACCACAGAACCTAGAATTACAGAGATAGAAGTACAGATTCTCCAAGTAAATCATTGGAAGTGATGGTGTATGGGGCCACTTCTATGTTCACTCCAGATCTATTGATTTCACCTACTGGAAACACAGTACTACATAATCACCATTGATTTAGGATATGTGCCACATTCTGGAGGACAGAGACCCATTCTTACATGATGTTGTTTCTCAGCTAGCACATTGGTTGTGCCTTGAAAGGGTCATTTAACTACTCTGTCACGCTGCCTGTTTCTTTGTGGTACTGAATGCAAAAGAACCAGTAGACCCCACAGACATGAGACAATTGAAGGACCACCTTTGCTGTAAAGTAGGTCTTTTGGTCCAATGTGACATAATGAGGGATCTTGTGTTGGTAGATCAAATACTCTGTAAGCCCTATAAGCATGCTTCTAGCCAAGACCCTGAGGACAGGACAAACAAACTCATACTTGGAATGTATGTTGCTTTGGTCAAGATGAATGGCCACTCCTTCCAGAGTAGGAGAGGTCTAGCGTAATTAACCTGCTATCAAGCAGCTGGTTGGTCCCCTTGAGGAATGGTGCCATAAATAGGACCATTAGTCCCTGTGGTTGGCATATTGGACATTCAGTAGCAGCATTAGCCAGGGTGAGAGAGATCCCATTCTGTTGAGCCCATGCATGACCCCGAAACCTGCCATCATTCCCTTTCAGTTCACATACTTATTTTGCCAGCACTGGAATAGTTGATGATGGAGGAAGGCTGAGCCATTTTGTCTACCTGAATTTTACTGTCTTTTCCGTGTTGGACATTAACATGAAATATGAAAATTGTTATATTTCATATTCACTTCAATATGTCCATTCACATGCCTCTATCTCAGAAGACCCACCCATGTGGTTCAGGCATTAGCTTATGGAGAGAAACTGGTGATGGATGGCATGGAATGATGGCCTCTTGCTTATGTAATTACCTGCCCTTGTGAACCTGTTCATGCCCCATCCTGTATCTGCTATGTCCATCTTACAAGGGATTACTGTTGGGTCCTCCCTTCCTTAACACTCTGAGTCTTATAGAACCCAGTTTATGGCAGGCTATTCTGGCTGCAGAGTCACTTGCTGCTTCATTTGTCATGTATTCAATCTGTGCCTGCCCCAGAAGACTGCCAACAGCAATTTTCCTCCAATCTTTTTTTTTATAGCAGTAAAATACACAAATCATAAAGTTAACCGTCTTAACCCTTTTTAACTATACAGTGTGTAATAACTACATTCATATTGTTGGGCAACCGTTACCACCATCCATCTCCAGAACCCTTTCATCCTGCAGAACTGAAACTCTGTGCCCATTAAACAGTAACTTCCCATTCTCCCCTCTCCCTGACCCAGGCAACCACCATTCTACTATCTGTCTCTGTGAATTTGATTACTCTGTGTACCTCATGAAAGTGGAATCATATATCATCTGTCCTTTAGCATCTGTCTTCTTTCACTTAGCATAATGTGCTCAAGCCTCATCTGTATTGCAGCATACGTCAGAATTCCTTTCCTTTTTAAGACCAAATAATATCCTATTGTATGTACATACCACATTTCAAGGAGCAGGGTTTTTTTGGATGGTGTAAAATTCTGTACTGCTGACTTATTCTAGAACACTAGTGTCTATATTGTGATTTATTTACTGGAACTTACCTAAACTTCACTGGGTATCTTTTCCCATTACGTATACCTCTAATATCACCAGGTCTGCCAGTTTGTATGGCCCAAGCAGCAGGTCTGATCTGCTGCAGACACCTTTTTTGCTCTGAGCCCCATTAAAGCTGGCAGCATTTTGTGTCACTTAGTAAATGGGTTGGAGAAGTTTCCCAAATGTGGAATATTTACCAGGCATTGTGTAAGATGCAATAATTTGTTCTTTCCCTTGAAGGGGATGTTCCATCATGCCTCAGACCACTAAAAACTTCACTGATGGGTAGGTTCCTGAATAGGGCTTATTTCACATTGTCTGGAGCACATATATTGTACCTCTTCTTGGTGATTTGGTCACATTAACTTTAGTGTTGTTGATACACACCAATGTGATGCTCTTCAGGATGTCCAGCCAGTTGAAGTTTCTATGGGCCTTAGAGCACTTAGTCCAGGTGTAAGAGAGGGAGAGTTTACATAGTGGCCCTGGGGCAAGCCTGCAAATGCATACTGTTGTCCATATTGGGTAGGTACAAACTGCTCTGGTTCTTATTCCTGGTAAGTATGGAAAAGAAAACATCCTCCAAATCAATGGCTGCATGCCATGTAACCAAAGCATGTTAATCTGGTGTACAGGTGCCACATCCAGCATAACTATCATTGTGACTATGACCTTGAATTTAGTTCACGATCATCCTCCAAGGTCTGTCTTGGTTTTGTGGGGCCAGATTCATGAATTAGATGAGAATATAATGAAATAACCCCTCTTTCCTTTAATTTGTAATTCCTCTTTCTAGTAATTTCTGCCATTTTCTGTGAACACGATATTGTTTCTGATGTAACCTCTTGATGAAGAGCAAGAGGAGCTATGTCAGAGGGCCTATTTCACTTGGTCTTCCCCACTATGGTAGATCTCACATTATGGACAGAAAAACCAATGTGGGGATTGTGCCAACCACCAAATATGTCCATTTTATATTATTAGATAAGTCCATGGATTCAGTGAATCCCATATGAGCCTAGCCAAGACTACTTATAACTGCCCCAATATAATTGGAATTCCACGATGAGGCTTTGGTTCCATGAGTATCAAAATCACATCAGACACTGTGTCCAAGGGCCTTCAAAATATTTGGGAAGCAATCCCTTTTCCAGAAGGTCAACCTGTGGGGGATCAGATGTGGACACATTAACCCTTCCCAAGGAAGTGTAAATTTAGGTCTCAATCTTTTATTAAGGTTGGGTTATGAAAAGATTTTCAGGGGAGGGTTTTTTTTTTCCCCTCTTGCTCATTGCCCATGTTGAGACAGGGACTTTTTTTGCTTTCTACTTATATGGGAGAGATTTTCTTTTCTAGTTTGCCTTCTACTGAGGTATGATTTTCTGTGAGATGCTGTTTTATGTGAGGTGTTTCTGATTCCCCATTTAGTATGGGCCCTGTCTTCTGTATTTATAGGCAAGTCATCGAAATGAAAGCTCTTTGCTACCAGTTAGTGACATTTGGTTTCAGTTGAGCTGATGGTTTCAATGGGTGCTTATCTCTGTCATCCTATTTCACTTGCTTTGGCTCCTGGGGATTTTGGTTGCTCTCTTACCCATGTGTAATGAGCTGAATTATATCCTTCCAAAATCAGTGTGTTGAAGCCCTAACCTCCAGTACCTCAGAATGTGACTTTATTAGGACAGGGCCTTTAAAGAGGTGATTTAAGGTAAAATGAAGTTATTAGAGTGGGCCCTAATCCAATCTCATTGGTGTCCTTATAAGAAGAGCAAACTTGGACAGACAGAGAGACATCAGGAATGCACATGCACAGAGGAAAGACCATGTTAAGACACAGGAGCAGGTGGCCATCTACAAGCCGAGGAGAAAGGCCTCAGGAGAATCCAAATCTACTGACACCTTGATCTTGGACTTCCAACCTCCAGAAGTGTAAGGAAATAAATTTCTGTTGTTTAAGCCACTCAGTTTGTGGTATTTTTTTTTTATGACAGCCCTAGCAAACTAATATACTATGTTTAAAAAAGATTTTTCAAAAATTTATGTGAGTTGTTAATGGTTTTGCAGCAGGATGTTACTCAGGGCAAGTAGTCAAAATAACTGCTATGTCCATCTCTTTTATTTTTATGAGATTTTCCTGTGAAGTTGTTATGAGTTGTATACAAGTTTATGACTATCATCATCTGAATGGATTTTTTTTTCTCTTGTGAGTATAGCACACACCTTTTTCTTATTTGTTTGCTTGTTTATTTGCATGGTTTTATAATCATATTTAGTCTAATATATTGTTACTCTCTCTTTCTTCCCTCCCATCTAATCCCAATCACTTCCTTCCTACATTTGAATCATGTATATTTTCATTTCCATTATTTGCTAACTTGATGTGTTGTTTGCTTTGGATTGCTTCTTATTATTAGATTGTGTATATATAATTTTGAAATTTAATTTAAATTTTGAATTTAGTTAAAACATATATATTCAATAATATATGATATATATATTCAATGATATACAATATATATTACGATATATGTATATAAATATGGATTGTTAAACATGGATTACTTGTCTTTTTATTGTTGAGTTGTAAGAGGTTTTTATATATTCTGAATACTAGATTCTTAGCTGTTACATGACTTGAAAATATTTCCTTCCATTCTGTGGGTTCTCTTTTCATTTTTTGATAGTGTCCTTTGAAGCACAAAAGCTTTTAATTTTGACAAAGTTCAACATATGTATTTTTAATTTGATTGTCCTTTGGTGTTATTTCTAAGAAACCATTGCCCAATCAAGTGTTACAAATTTTAAAAAGAGTTTTACAGTTTTAACTCTTATATTTAGATCTATGATCCATTTTGAGATAATTTTTGTACATATTGTGAAGTAGGGGTCCAAATTCACCCTTTTGTGTGTTGCTGTCCAGTTGCACCAGCACTATTTAATCAAAAATATGTTCTTCCCCTCATTGACTAGTCTCATCAATCTTCTAACAAATCAATTGTTGATAAAGTTAGAGGTTTATTTCTGGGCTCTCAATTCTATTCCATTGATCTGTATGTCTACCCTTAATGCCAGTAGACCAAAATTTTGAGTTATCCAGCTTTGCAGTTATTTTAAAATTGGGATATGTGAGTCCTCCAACTTTATTCTTATTTTCCAAGATTGTTTTGGCTACTTTTGGTCCTTTGTATTTCTATATGAACTTGGACTCGAACCAGTCAATTTCTGCAAAAAAACCAGCTAGCTGGAATTTTGACAGGGAAAGCATCGAATCTGTAAACTGGTTTAAAAAGTGCTACCACCTTAAAAATATTAAGCCTTCCAATCCATGAACATAGGATGTCTTTTAATTTATTTAGATATCCTTAAACTTTTTTCAACACTGTCTTATAGTTTTTAGCATATAAGTCTTAAACTTCTTTTGTTAAGTTTGTAACTAAATGTTTTATTTTTTTGAAGTGTTAATTTTTTTTCCTTGCCTAATTGTCCTAGCTGGATTTTATAACCCAATCTCAGGTGCTTTGCCTTTTAATTCAAGGAAGAAAGAAATCATTTACCTACTGTAAAATGCATAAATTGTGATGGAAATTTATATGTGTGTACATGTAACTGCCAATTAATAAGGGAACATTTTCACCATCCTAGAAAGTTTCCTCTTTCCAGTCGATACTCCTTCTCTGAGGTAACCACTATAAACTTCTTTTAACATCGGTTAGTTTTGCTTACTTTTGAATGTCATCTATATGTAATCATATAGTGATCTATTTTTTTTAAAGATTTTATTTATTTATTTGACAGAGACAGCCAGTGAGAGAGGGAACACAAGCAGGGGGAGTGGGAGAGGAAGAAGAAGGCTCCTAGTAGAGGAGCCTGATGTGGGGCTCGATCCCATAACGCTGGGATCATGCCCTGAGCCTAAGGCAGCCGCTTAACCACTGTGCCACCCAGGCGCCCCTATTTTTTTTTTTTTGGTACCTGGTTCTTTCATGCAATATGTTTTTGAGATTTTGAGATTACCTATGGATGCTGCTGCCCAAATCCCCTTTTCAAGATGGAAGCACTATTTCTCAGTTGCTGGGAGTTCTCAGCTGTGTCCCTCTCTAGGAATAGTCCTTAGATGAAAACAGCGGTCTGGCTAAAGGTATGTCATGTGGTTTCCTGATGATTAATAATATCCCATTTATATGCTCATTATTCACTTGGATATATTCTTTTGAAAGGGTCTGTTCAAGTTTTTTGTCCATTTAAAAAATTTGTTTATTTGACTGTTTTCTTGGCTTACAGGAGTTATTTATAAACTGTATGTGAGTCTTTTGTCAGATATTTCTATGGTCTGAATGTTTGCATCCTCCCCCCTCCCCTAATTCATATGTTGAAATCTTAAACTCAAGGTGATGGTGTTAGAAGATGGGGCCTTTGGGAGGTGATTAGGTCATGTGGGTGGGACCATCATGATTGGGATTAGTGCCCCTGTGAAAGAGACCCCACAGAATTCCCTAGTTCTTTCTACCATGTGAGGGCACAATGAGAAGGCATAGGAAAGTGGGTCATCATCTGACAATGAATTTATGAGCATCTTGATCTTGGATTTCCTAGCCTCTAGTACTATGAGTAATAAATTTCTGTTCTTTATAAGATATCTAGTCTGGGGCATCTGGGTGGTTCAGTTGGTTAAGTGTCTGCCTTCACTCAGGTTGTGATCCCAGGGTCGTGGAATTGAGTCCCACACTGGTCCCCCTCCTCTGCAGAGAGCCTGCTTCTCCTTCTGCCTCTGACTCTTTCTCTGTCTCTCATGAATAAATATAAATAAAATCTTAAAAATTAAGCTATCTAGTCTGTGATATTTTGTGATAGCGACCCAAATGGACTAGGACAGATGTACAACTTGAGAATATTTTCTCCCAGTGTGTGGTTTGCCATTTCACTTTCTTAATGGTGTCTTTTGATGAGTATAAGTTTACATTTTGATGAGGTTCACGTTATCATTTTCTTTTTATGGTCCGTAGTTTTTATTGTGTTTAAGAAATCTTTGCCTATTCCAAGTTCATGATGATAGTCTCCTACATTTTCTTTTAGGACCTTTATAGTTTTAGATTTCACATTTAGATTTACAACTCATCTTGAGTTAATTTTGTGGATGGTGTGAGGTAGGGGGTCAAGGATCATTTTTTAAATGTAGATTTCCTGGGATGATATATTCAAAATGCTGAAACAAAGAAACTGGTAACCAAGAATGTTGTACTTGGCAAAGTTGTCCTTCAGAAATGAAGGCTAGATAAAGACTTTGCCAAACAAACAAATGCTGAGGGAGTTCATCACCACAAGACTTGCTTTTCAAGAAATGCTGAAAGGAGCTCTTCAACCTGAAATGAAAGAATGCTAACTAGTAACATGAAAACATACAAAAATAAACACACTCAAAAAGCAAGTATATAGTCAGCTTCAGAATACTGTAATAAGGTGGTATGTTAACCATTTAACTCTAGTATAAAGGTTGAAGGACGAAAGTATTAAAGATAACTATAGTTACAATAATTTGTTAATGAATATGAATATAAATATAAAAACATATAAAATGTGACATAAAAACATAAAATGTGTGTGTGGAGGAATGAAAGGTTGGAGTTTATGTGAGATCGAAGTTAAATTGTTATCAAATTAAAATATACTGGTATATCTGTAAGATTTTAAGTAAGCCTCAGGGTAACCACCTATAAAAACTCCAAACACACACAAGGTTGGGAAAGTATACCACTATGGAAAATCATCAGTTCACAAAGGAAGGTGTCAAGAGAGGAAGAAAGGAATAAACTACAAAATAGCCAGAAAACAATTAAGAAGATGTCCATAGTGAGTCCTTACCTATCAATTACTTTAAGTACAAATGGATTAAGAGCTCCATTCAAAAGACATAGAGTGGTTGAATGAATTAAAAAAAAAAAACAAAAGACCCAACTATGTGCTGCCTAGAAGAGACTCACTTCAGCTTCAAGGACACACATAGGCTTAAAGTGAAGAGATGGAAAAATATATTCCAAGCACATGGAAACCAAAAGAGAGCAGAAGTAGCTATACTTATATCAGACAAAATAGACTTTAAAACAAAAACTTTAAAAAGAGACAAATGTCATTATATAATAAGACAGGGGTCAATTCATCAGGAGGATATAATAATTATAAACATATATGCATCCAACATCAAAGCACCTAAATATATTAAGTAAATACTAACAGAGCTGAAAGGAGAAATAGACAACAATACAATAATAGCAGGGAGCTTCAATATCTCCACTTTCAACAATGGATAGATCATCCAACAGAAAATCAAAAAGGAAACATTGAACTTGAACTATACTTTAGGCCAAATGGAACTGACAGACCTGCAGAGAACATGCCACCCAATAGAAGCAGACTATACATTTTTCTCAAGGGCACACACAACATTCTCCAGGAAAGATCATCCATTAGCTCACAAAACAGGACTCAACAAATTTAAAAAGACTGAAATTAGACCAAATATCTTTTCTTTTTTTTTTTTTTAAAGATTTATTTATTTATTTATGTGACAGAGAGACAGCCAGCGAGAGAGGGAACACAAGCAGGGGAGTGGGAGAGGAAGAAGCAGGCTCCCAGCGGAGGAGCCCGATGTGGGACTCGATCCCGGAAGGCCGGGATCACGCCCTGAGCCGAAGGCAGACGCTTAACGACTGCGCTACCCAGGCGCCCCAGACCAAATATCTTTTCTGACTACAATGGCACAAAACTGGAAATCAAGAATAGGGGGAAAATGGGAAATTCACAAATATTTGAAAATTAAATAACACTACTACTGAACAACCAATGGGTCAAATGTTTATTTATTTATTTATATTTTTAATTTTCTGTCTTCCAGTGGTTGCCTCCAAAACTCAATTAACATGGCCTCCCACAAGTTCTTGATTTTTTTTTAAAGATTTTATTTATTTATTTGACAGAGAGACAGCCAGCGAGAGAGAGGACACAAGCAGGGGGAGTGGGAGAGGAAGAAGCAGGCTCCCAGCGGAGGAGCCCGATGTGGGACTCGATCCCGGAACACCGGGATCACGCCCTGAGCCGAAGGCAGACGCCTTAACGACTGCGCTACCCAGGCGCCCAAGTTCTTGATTTTTTAAATCTTTTCATATTTTCTACTGAACTACTTCTGTATATTGCATGAGGATTTGGTTCATGTATATCCTTTCCTTATCTTTCCCTCTTAAGTTCTGGTAGGTAAATCTTTTTTTTAACCAACCTTTTCCCCCTTGCATTTTCTAATTGAAACCTCTTTGCCATGTATTGTTGCTACTACATACACAGAAAAACATTTGCTTTATGCATATGAGAGGAGAAACTTACATGTCACTTTTCTGGCTGGAAATAATTTTTTCTGTTTTGGATATTAATGCATTTTCCACCTTTGATTCAACTGGCATCACTTCAATTAAAGGACAGAAAAATAAGAGTCACATGGGAATCGTGTGTGTGTGAAACGGAAGCCTCATCAAACGTTAAACCACACAAACACACAACCAAACTTAACACCTGATTCTTCCTTTTATCTGAGCAACAAGGGTGAGAGACTCTTTGAAATCCTCCCTGGGATCCATGTAAATGACCGAGATAGTTAGGTAGCAAAGGATCTTCAAAGTGGGCATCCTTCCAACAAATGTTTGCATTGATTTCATTATTTCTAAAGGCTGATTGATACCAGAAAGAACAAAGAGATAAGGCAAAAAACATCTCTTTTATTGCCCCCATGTCCTGTATTTTAGAATGGGTATGTGATATTGGACAAACTCTGTGATAATTTAAGGAATTTCAGACATTCCCTACTCAGGGCTAAGGTAGGCTGTGGATAGGGTAAGGACAAGCTGCGTCATGGGGTCAGGTGTCCAGAAGTTCTGTCTGCTCCGTTGCTTGTTAGTTGTTCTTTATGACGTTTGCAGATTAAGCTGCTTAAGAAACGGTTAAAGACAACTAACCAGTTATTCTAAACTTACATCAAACAATTATTTTGTTTGAATTTTTAAATTTGAATTCTTAATTTTTAAGATGTAAAATGCAGTCTGACTTTTCCACTTTGCAGATGAAGAAACGAGAGCAGGTTTTCAGCTTGTGTTAAATAGAAATAAGGAAAGGCTATCAAATGCCTTATCTGAGAATTTTGTAGCAACTGAGGCAGGAGGACAGAAAAACAGAAAACGATGAGAGGGTTGGGAGGAGGACAAATGAAGCCAGGGTACTGTGGAGAAAAAGGAGGTTGACCAGGGTAGCCGGAGTCATTTAGGAAGAAGAATTTTCTCATTATGAAGAAAATTATTCATGATTCCTAAATACAGTGTGTGATAACAAGATTTTAATGTTGAAAGTATTGAGAAAACTTACAAATACGGCAAAAAATGGGAGCTTTTATCATATACAGCTGACTCTTGAACAACACGGGTTTGAACTGCAAGGGTTCACTTATACACGGATTTTTTTTCAATAAATACAGTACAGTTCTGTAAATCTATATTCTCTTCCTTATGATTTTTAAACAACATTTTCTTTTCTCTAGCTTACTTTACTGTAAGAATACTATATATACGTATATATATACACACACATATATATATACACACACACAACAGTATAATACATATAACATGAAGATACATGTTAATCGGGGAGACGAACCATGAGAGACTAGGGACTCTGGGAAACAAACTGAGGGTTTTAGAGGGGAGGGGGTGGGGCGATGGGCTAGCCTGGTGAAGGGTATTAAGGAGGGCACCGTATCTCATGGAGCACTGGGTGTTATACGCAAACAAGGAATCGTGGAACACTACATCAAAAGCTAATGATGTACTGTATGGTGACTAACATATCATAGTAAAAAAAAAAAAGAAAAAAGAAATCTACAAAAAAAAAAGATACATGTTAATCGACTATTTATGTTATCAGTAAGGCTTCCAGTCAACAGCAGGCTATTAGTAGGTTTTGGCAATCAAAAATTATAAATGGATTTTCAACTGTGGAGGGGTCTACACCCCTAACCCCCACATTATTCAAGTGTCAACTGTATTAGAATCCAATAAGTAATGGTGGGTTTCTGTTATCCTAATCTTAGTACAAAGGACACAAAAAGGCATGGGACTTTAATCATTTCAGCTAAAGGAATTTACCCTTTAGTTTATCCACTGATTCAACTTTGGTCAGCCATGGGATGTCGGAGGACTGAAGTTCTAACCCAATGCTGTCCAATAGAAATATAGTGCAAACCAGACATGTAACTTTAAATTTTCTTGTATAAGTATTATAAAAAGTAAAAAAAAAGAAATTAATTTTAACAGTGTATTTCATTTAATCAATATATTAAAAATATTTTCATTTCAACACATAATCAATAAAAAATCACTAGTGAGATATTTACATTTTTTTTATCCTAAGTTTCAAATTTCAGTGTGTATTTCACACAGCACATCTCAATCAGGACACTAAATTTTTGATAGTTGAAGTGAAATGTGTCCCTACTAAAACAATAAAGTTGTTTTACGTTACTTTAGTTCTAAAATTAATTACAATGACATAAAATTAAAAATTCAGTTCCTCAGCCACACTTGCCACATTTCAAGTGCTCAGTAGTCACGTGTGGCTGTGGACTGCCGTTTTGAACAGCGTAACGCTCACCAAAGCATGCCTTTAAGACTTTCACATGGCCCAGTTTTGCTGCAATCTTCCAGCCAGAACTTCTTGGGTTAGAAGAGTCATAGTCTGTGCATATCCTGACTGTTGTGGGATGAATTGTATCCCCTCACCCCATTCATATGTTGAAGCCCTAACCCCTATTACCTCAGAAAGTGAATGTCCTTGGAGATAGGGACATCGAAGAGGTAATTAAGGTGAAAGGAGGTCGTATGGCTGGGCCCTAATCCAATATGACTGATGTCCTTATAAGAGGAGGGAATTTGAAAGGCACATGGAGAGACATGAGATGTGCGTGTGCCCAGAGGAATAACCCTGCGAGGACATGCTGAGAAGGTGGCCATCTACAAGCCAAGGAGAGAAGCCTCAGGAGAACTCAAACCTGCTGCCACCTTGATCTTGGACTTCACTCCAGAGCATAAGAAAATAAATTTCTGCTGTTGAAGTCCCCCCAGTCTCTGGTACTTTGTAATGGCAGGCTGGGCAGACTGATACACTGGCCCAGGACATAGAGGGTTAAAAGAAATAGATAAGGTCTTTACTATTTCAGATGTATTCCTCCTATTTTGTCACCAGCTTCATATTTGAATATCCCACAAATCCTTAGATCTTGGCTCTCTGTAAACCAGCTAAAGACAATAAATGTCCATAGGGTGTATTTTTTAATTTTTTAAACTGGCCTTGTTTGCATGTTCTTTAGTTGTCGGCTGGACAGGATGCTGTGTGTGTTTTCCTTTTGGAAGGTGGGAAGTGAACGAGTCACATCAACAAACCACAAACACATGGCTTTGAGGTTCAAAATGAAGTGTCTGTGCCCATCAAACCGAGCCTCTTGCCTTTGTCCATCACAGACGTGGAGCTCTTCAGGATTGCCAAAGTTCGTTAATAGCGTTTGTGTCTATGCTAATACAATCAGAAAATTATGCAGACTGTCTATTTCTTTCCAGAGAGAACAGGGCGATCAGCCATTAGTGATTCACACTGATGAGCCTCCACTAATTGCGCAGAATGTAATTAGTGATTATATAATATTTGAGCTCTTGCAAATGTCATTAATGTCCACGATTCACCAGAGATGGGCCCTACTGAATGGAGTATGATTGCCGCATGCTAAATCTAGTTAATCCGAGGTATGTTAATCAGCACAGGATGCACTTTAGGCAGTGGTTAAAAGCTCTGGTGACCTCACAAAAAAACCCTGACATCCACCAAAGTCTGAATTGCTTACAATAGGGATCCCTTTTAAAAGAGAAATTTAATAATTAAATGGCCTGGAAAACTTGAGGGCAGAGTTATCGGATGGTATTAACACATTTAGATTCTTCTGTAACAGATATGGTAACCAAAATGTTGTATTAGTGCTGGCATTAATTTATGATGCATTTGACTGTTGACTCATGTTATATTGTATGCTAAAGTTATCACGGTTGTCATGTGGCTAAGGAAAACTGGATTAAGAAATAGTTCTTTTTAAGAGGAAAGATGGGGGTGCCTGGGTGGCTCAGTCGGTTAAGCTTCTAACTCTCGGTTTCACCTCAGGGCGCCATCTCAGGGTCCTGGGATTGAGCCCCGTGTGGGGCTCTGCACTCAGCAGGGAGTGTGCTTGAACATTCTCTCCCTCTGCCCCTCCCCCACTTGCATGCACGTGTGCGCTCTCTCTTTTTCAGATAAATAAATAAATTACTTTCTATTTTTTAGTTTTTTAAAAAGGGCAGATGACTATAATTACCCAGAGCCCCCTTGGAGCACAATTTTGGATGCTCATTTTATGAAACACAGCTTTAGAAGCAATCACATTATAATGCTACTTTGCTCCCTGTAACAAATAAAAGTTGGGTTCTAAAATGGATTCATATTTCACCGTGTCTTGAGTCATGACAGTTTTTCAAGGCATTTATTCGTAGCAGATGCTGTAGATGCCCCAACTGGTGCTCCCTTGGCCATTGCATTCACCTGTAGCTACGGTGGACAGTTCCCATATATACTGTAAACTTCCCACCCAAGCATTTTTGTCTTTCTGCTTTCCTTCCCGGAGGCTTTTTTCAGCACCCCATGAGCTTGGTCAACCCACTTGTAGGGCAACCTGTAAGTGTCAAGGATTCAACAACTTGGAATAAGTCTCAACCAAAGGGGTCTAAGAGTTGGTGGATAAATTTCCCAGTTTCCTCCTCCTTTGGTGGGACAGTTCTGAGGGTGTGTTCCACATGGTTTTTCCAAAGGTTCCCAGCACCTCTGAGCACCATTTGTCCATAGTGGTAACTCATTCATGAATGCTGTCCTTATCTGCTTTTCTTCCTCCCCTGCTTCATTTCCTGACTCCCTCACTTGGGTTTCCTGGTGTCATCTGTAATGCTTAATTTTATGCATCAGTTTGACTGGCCATGATATACCTAGGTTAAATATTATTTCTGGGTGTGTCTGTGAGGGTATTCCTGGATGAGAGTAGTGTTAGAATTGGTGTTCAGCAAAGTAGATTGTCTTTACCGGTGTAGGTGGGCATCAGCCAATCCATGGAGGGCCCCAATAGAACAAAAAGCAGATGAAGGAATGTGCCCTTTTTTCTTCCTGCCTCACTGTTGAGTTGGGGCAGAGATCTCATCTCATTTTCTCCTGCCTTTGGACTCAGACTGAATTACACCATTAGTCTTCCTGGTCTTCAGCTTGCAGCAGCAAATCATGGGACTTCTCAGCTTCCATAATCATGCGAGCCACTTCCATATCTATCTATCTATCTATCTATCTATCTACCTATCATCTATCTATCATCTATCCATCCATCCTATTGGTTCTGTTTCTCTGACAAAACTTGACTAACATACCTCCCAAATAAACTATCTGCACCCAAGCCCTTGCCCAAGGTTGGCTTTTGGAGGAACTCAAGTAAAAAAATCCTTCCTTACTTCTTCATCCAATCCTACTACCCCATCACCCTAAGAGAATGTACCCAACTGTGGTAACTTCCAGTAGCCCCTTTATATGTGTAGCAAGCCCTGAGTAGTTCTGTCCTAGTATGTACTCTTTAGTGGTGAATTTATGTGAATTAAAACATTTTATACCAATCACAATTTGTGCTTTAAGTGACAGTACATACGAATGATTATTTCCAGTGTGGAATTTGTACAGGTTTACAAATTTTCAAGACCTGAGCAATTTAACATGGTCTAGTTCTTTATGAAATAACATGGCTGTTGTAGACCCCAAGAAAAATAGCAACTTATGATTTATGTGATTTCCTCCCATTTATGCATTTTATATAAATAATAAATACACTGGCATTTTTGCTCTGTAAGATGTTTTCTAGTGGTTGTTTAATCAGCTTAAAGTCCTTCAGGGATTGTTTGAATAAAGTTCTGCTGTGTAATAGAGACAAAAGCTTGTATCATCTCTCACTCTGTGCCGGACACTGTGCTAAACTTTCCACTATAAGAACTATAATCATCCCATTACAGGTGAGAAAAAATATGTCTTAAAAAGGTTAAGTTTTTTTTTTTAGCATCCTCCAAAAGTGACCCATGAATTTTTATTAGTATAACAATGAATAAAGACATTTTAATATAGTGTAATCTCTTACATTGAACCCTTTTACTGATGCTCAGTTTGTTCTATATTCAGCCAGTGTGAGCCTCAAGTTGACATGATCCTAGTGTCTCTGATGGCCTCCTTGCCATTGGGGTCATCTCTTAACATGTGGTTCTTTTTAGTGGAAGTGGTACCAAGAGACTAAAAAGGTTAAGTGATAGGGGTGCCTGGGTGGTGCAGTTGGTTAAGCATCCAACTCTTGATTTTGGCTCAGTTCATGATCTCAGGGTCCTGGGATCAAGCCCCGTGTCGAGCTCTGTGATCAGTGGGGAGTCTGCTTGAGGATTCTCTCCCTCTGCCCCTCCCCCTGCTCATGCGCATTCTCTCCTCTCTTTCTCTCAAATAAATAAATAAATATTTAGACAATAAGACAAAAACATATATTCATCCTCACTACATATAGCCCTTGTATATCAAGCAACAACTGATAGAACAGCAGGGAGAATTAGGTAAAGCATGTCTTTAAGGTTTTA
Source organism: Ursus maritimus (assembly GCF_017311325.1). Taxonomy (NCBI): domain Eukaryota; kingdom Metazoa; phylum Chordata; class Mammalia; order Carnivora; family Ursidae; genus Ursus; species Ursus maritimus. The sequence continues at coordinate 3,725,472 of NW_024424675.1, forward strand.
ATACAGCCCATTCAGAAACTATTAGAATAGATTAAAAATAAGCAAAGATACAAAAATTAGAACAGTGTAGTATAGCTTGAATTAATAGGCATATATAGAGCTTTATACTGAGAGAGAGATTGATTTTTCTCGACCACCCCTGGAACATTTTTGAAAACAAAACATTTATGAGATCATAAAGGAAACTCAATACACTCTAAATAACCAATATCTGTATTTTCTCGGTATGACTATTTCCTCTGCCATAATGGAATCAGTTAGGAATTAATACCAATGATAGCTAAAAATTGGATATATTTATAAATTAAAAATATATTACTATTACTCCCTGAGTTAAAAAAGAAATCAATACAGAAGTGAAGGAATATTTAGAATTGAATGATAATTAAACCCTACTTTTCAAAATTTGTGGTTCATAGCTGGACTTCGAACTTATTTATTTATTTATTATTTTTTTTATTATGATATGTTAGTCACCATACAGTACATAATTAGTTTTTGATGTAGTGTTCCATGATTCATTATTTGTGTATAAAACCCAGTGCTCCATGCAATACGTGCCCTCCTTAATACCTGTTACTGGGCTAGCCCATCCCCACCCCCCCGCCAAAACCCTCAGTTTGTTTCTTGGAGTCCACAGTCTCTCATGGTTCATCTTCCCCTCTATGTAACCCCCCTTCATTTTTCCCTTCCTTCTTCTAATGTTCTCCCTGCAGAGAAGGACAATTATCATATGGTTTCACTTATTTGTGAAACATAGAACTTTTTTTTAAAGATTTTATTTCTTTATTTGAGAAAGAGCGAAAGTGAGTGAGATCACAGCGGGAGAGGGAGAAGCAGACTTGCCTCTGAGCAGAGAGCCTGATGATGGGCTCGATCCCAGTACTTTGGGATCATGACCTGAGCTAAAGGCAGATGCCTAACTCACTGAGCCACCCAGGCGCCTGTAGACATGGAACTTACAAGGAATTTTTTAAGCTTCTAAATATACTAACTAGAAAGCCAGAGAGGTTAGTAATAAATAAATATTCAACTCAAAAATTTGGGGGGGTTCCTGTGTGGCTTAGTCAGTCAAGTGTCAAATTCTTGACCTCAGCTCAGGTCTTGATCTCAGGGTTGTGAGTTCAAGCCCTGTGTTGGGCTCCACACTGGGTGTGGAGTCTACTTACAAAAAATTTTTTTTTGAAAAAGCATAATAGGACAAGTTACAAAGAAGAAAGGAATAGAGCAAACATTCATGAAATAGAGAAAAAATAAGTAAGGGTTCTGAAACCAAAAATGGGTTCTTTAAAAAGATGAATAAGATAAGCTGACCTCTGACCTCTGCAAATAAAGAATCAAAGGATACTGAACCTAATATAACACTGTATGTTAACTATCCTGGAATTAAAAAAAAAGAGTAACAAAGGGTAAGCAACCATACACCAGAAATTTAAATAAAATAAAAGGATACTATTATGTATGTATGTGAATGAAATAAAAATCCTACATGAAATGGTCAAATTCCTAAAAAAAAAATAGCATCCCAAAATTAGTATAAAAAGAAATAGATAACTTGAATAACCAATAAATATTAAATAAATTGAAATCATGGCCAAAGATTTGGTTTTTTCCAAAAACTCACATGCCTAGATTGTTAATATAAGTTGTTTAAAAAAAATTACAAAGAGCAGCTGGTTCTTTCATAAGCAATATTAGAAAAGATTAGAAAGAATTAAGAAAATATAGAAAGAAAATATTAGAAAGAATATAAGTCACCTGATCTCTTTTATGGCATCATTTTGGTTCTAAGACTTGAGGAGAACAATACGAAGAAAGAAAATCATGAGTTCATTTCATTGTGAATGCCAGGATGTCAATACAGTAATACCATAATAAAAACAGAGAGATTAATTGAACAAATGCCTAGATGAATGCTACATGCTGAGATTCTCATTCCTCTTTCAGAGCTTTCCAGAAAGCTAGAAGTCAAATGTTTTCCATTCAGAGAGAAGACTGGAAGACTTCACTCCTGGAAATTAAACAACCCAAAAGGCAATATCCAAAAATATGAATATTGAAGGTTTGTCCACAAAGAGCCCACTCAGATTGCTCAGAAGTGAGGCTGAAAGTTGGTAAACCCCATAATAAAGCACCAAGCATATATAGGACACAGTGAGAAGTTGTAAACATGTGAATTTGGTGTTCTGGGAGAGTGGGGTGAGGGAGAATGGGCAGAGGGAATATTTGAAGAGATTGCAGCTGAAACTATTTCAAAGCCAATAAAAGATATCAAGCCATTGATTTAAGAAGCACTATGAACCTCAGAGAGGATGAATACAAAGAAACCATACCTACAGATATCATGCTAAAACTGATGAAAACTAAGGACCAAGAGGAAATCTTAAAGGTAGCTGGGAAGCGGGGTCATAGTGGTGGTAGAAGACACATTATCAATCCACAGTTCCTGTTTAAAAATTAACCATAAGTTTAATGTTGCAGTCACAAGCTGCCCCAGACACAAGAGGAGGGGACATGGTCTACATCTCTATATGGGAGGAGCTTCAAAGAGTGTATGGCCTTAATTTAAAATGCCTTTAGCCCTCTTGGGACACCTGGGTGACTCAGTAGGTTAAGCATCCAACTCTTGGTTTCAGCTCAGGTCATGATCTCAGGGTCCTGGGATTGAGCCCCATGTTGGTCTCCTCACTCAGTACAGAGTCCGCTTGTCCATCTCCCTCTGCTCCCCCCCCCCTCTCTAAAATAGATAAACGAATCTTTTGGGGAAAAAAGTTAAGGCAATCTACAGATGAATAATTAGGATTAATACACGGGTTTAGCAAGGCTGCTGAGTACAATGAAAATATGCCAGAATCAGATTTTTTAAAAATATCTTAGCAACAATTAGAACATGAAACTTTGAAAAAAGTAATTATTTCCAATAGCATTAAAAATGAAATATTTAGGAATAAATATTGATGTGCAAGAGATCTACACAGAGGTCTACACAAAATTATTGAGAGATATTAATGGATTGGAAGACATTACAAAAATGCTAGCTCTGTCTGTAGATTCAATGCAATCTCAGCAAAAATCAGCACTTTTTTGTGTGTGTTTGGTAGAGATTTATTAGTTGATTCTAAAATTCTTATGGAAATGAAAAGGGCCAAGAATAGCCAAGGCAATCTTGAAGAAGAACAGAGTTGATGGATTTAATTAATTGCTTTATTATAAGACAGTATGAAACAGGTATATAGACAAATAGACTAATGGAACCAATAATCCAGAAGCAGACTCACACATTTAGTCTCGTGATTTTATTGCAAAAATGCCACAAGGGTGCAGTAGGGAAAGGATGGTCTTTCCAATAAATGATTCTGGGTTAATTAACTACCCACAAGGGAAAAAGGATCTTTGACTTTTCCTTATATCATAGACAAAACCAATTCCAAGTGCAATGTTCATTTAAATATGAAAGGTAGCACGGGCACATATCTTCTTGACTCTAAAGGCTAACATTTCTTAAATGGATTCAATAATCACTAACCATAAAAGAATTAAAAATCAAGCCACAGAGTAGGAAAACATATTTGTAATATATATCTATATATCTATGTCAGGCCTTGAATATATGTAATATTCCTAAAAATTGGTCAGAAAAAGATCCTGCAATCTGAAAAATGGGTAAAAGGTTTTTAAAGACATGAAAAGCTGTTCAATTTCATCAGGCAGTAAGGAAATGCAAAATAAAACCTCAATCAGTTACCACTACATACCTACCAGAATGCCTACAAGTTAAAAAAAAAAAAAGACAATACAAAAGTTTGATGAGGATGTGGGGCAATTGAAATTGTCACATGCTGATGGTGGGAGTGTAAATTGGTACAGCCACTTTGAAAACCTGTGTTAATAATTACGATAGCAGAGCAAAAACATGCACATAGAGTTAGGTTCATTGTCAATGATAATGATTGTACATCCTTATTTCCAGTAGTCTTCTTTATAATTTCAATATTTTTTTGGCTGAATTCTTGTCACACTAATTGAATCATTATAATTTTTATAATGAGGCCGATGGAGGATAGTGAGAATAGAAAAGTTAGCTCTGCCATTTTTTAAATTCCTCTGTGCTTCTGGTATTAGGATTATCTTCAATCTGTGACTTCTTGGCGAGAATATTTTAAAGCCACTTTCCCCAAATGGGAGAGTTAATTTGCTTAAAGCTAGATTTATATAATCTGTACATTCATTTAATAGAGCTCACAAAAGTGCCCTTTATTACAGTTGCTGGAAGGCCACCAAGTGCCACTCTCTCGTCTTGGGAGCAGTGGCATTCCCACATTCCCTCCGGGCCCCTTAGGTACCAATAATGCAAGACTTACACTCAGACCAAGGAAGGACACTAGCGTCAATCCATATATTTCAATAAAGCTTAATCATTTTGCCATTTTAATATAAAAACTTACAAATACAAGCCCTAATATATTTTTTAAAGATTTTATTTATTTATCTGAGAGAGTGAGTGTGCGTGTGCAGGCAAGACAGAGAGAGAGAGAGAAAGAGAGAGAGAAGGAGCAAGGGGAGGGGCGAAGGGAGAGGGAGAAGCAGACTCCCTGCTGAGCAGCCCCAAGGTGGAACTCCTGATCAGGACCTGAGCCGGAGGCCTACGCTCAACTGACTGAGCCACCCAGGTGCCCAGAAGTCCTAACATTTTTTTTCTTCATCCAATGGATTGTCATGCATGCCCCACTTTGGAGACCTTGGCTTAAGGTACGTGTGTGTGTGTGTGTGTGTGTGTGTGTGTGTGTAGAAAGAGAAATGAGTCATTATTTAGTAGGCCATTTTCTGCTACCAGGCACTGTGCTAAGTGAGTTACTAGCTAATATCAAAGCAGGTCACATTGTTTGAGCATTTAACATGGGTACCACCAGATTAGGCCCTTTGTGCATATACCCTGAAGCAATCCTATGCGTTAGGTATCATCACTTACCTGTTGAATAGGTGAGAGATGCTGGGTATTTCCTTGGTTTATCTGGAGGCCTGCTGTGCGGAAAGGCATGTCTTTCAGTACCTGAAAACCCACGAACTTGCTCACTCCTCCTTCAGAACCCACTTCCGACACCTTTGCTTTTGCTTCTTCTGATTGTTAACTATTAAAATTCTTTTGGTCCTTAACTAATACTTTTTTTCACAATGGACATCTGTGCACAATATAAAATACTTTTCCTTTGTGTGCAAGATGGTAAGCTCAAGGGGGCGGGAATCCAGCAATCTTCAGCATTGGTATATCATTAGTGTCCAGCAGATATCTAACAGAGAAGTTATGTATATCTTTGTTGAATGAATGGATGAATGAATGAATTGCAAATTTTACTTTGTCAAACGAAAGAATTATAAGGACAGTAACATTTAAGACTGTCTAGAATATATGATAACTTTGGTCTTTACTGTGTCTCTTTTATAAGCATCCTTTAATACTTTTTTCTCAATGGAAAAAACTTTATATGACCTTCCTTGAAAATGAAAATATTCTTCTTTATATTTGACTAATTTTATTTTTATTTTTTTATTTTTATTTTTTTGGGTGGGTACAGTATACTTTATTGATGGTACATGACATGGCGGGAGTCCCCAAGCCCCTCCCCCTCTTCACGGGGTCTGGGATGTCTTGAGGAAGTCTTTCTTTCTTACTTTAGCAATTTCCAAATAGGTGATCACAACACCAGGATTGCGTCCTAGATAAATTAAATCTCAGCTTTAGGATATATATTAATTTTATAGACACGTACAAACAGTTGATAATTGCGCATCCTGAATATTTTTTTAAGGGTATACATTTAGGATTGTAAATGGACTTTTTTTTTTTTTTAAAGATTTTATTTATTTATTCGACAGAGATAGAGACAGCCAGCGAGAGAGGGAACACAAGCAGGGGGAGTGGGAGAGGAAGAAGCAGGCTCATAGCAGAAGAGCCTGATGTGGGGCTCGATCCCAGATCGCCAGGATCACGCCCTGAGCCGAAGGCAGACGCTTAACCGCTGTGCCACCCAGGCGCCCCTGGACTTTTGAGTGTGCTTCTGAGAGCATTTGCAAAAATATCCTCACCCTTTTCTAAACTGGGGCTCAGCTTATAAAATTTTTTTCCCCTCACCCTGAAACACAGTGTCATGGCTCATTCCTGGAGTTTTTCTTCCTGTCAGCCTGACAGACTCTTAATTTCAGCAATGTTGCCCGAGTTTCTGCCAAACAGAGTTGGCTCACCTGATTGACACTTTTAAGAAGTTTTGTGGATAGCAAAAGTGTTTAAAGTGTCCCTTTCAAACAAACTGAGGGCTTCAGAGGGGAGGGGGTGGGGGAATGGGATAGGCTGGTGATGGGTATTAAGGAGGGCGCGTATTGTATGGTGCACTGGGTATTATACGCAAGTAATGAATCATGGAACTTTACATCAAAAACTAGGGATGAACTGTATGGTGGCTAACATAACATAATAAAAAATTATTATTAAAAAAATAAAGTGTCCCTTTCAATGTGACCTTAAGGATTACTTTGTGGCATATGGACTGTCTTGTTTCCTCAGCTCTCTTTGTTTTCTGGACTGATCCTGCATGAAGCCACCCCGCAGACTCACAGAGGGCTCCGTTTCACGAAGCCTCCTGCTGCAACACCTATTTATTTACAATTTAGATGGAACCCTGGGGAGATTTCCCCTCAGCTGGCCAAGATTTAGGAGCTATATGATTTATAGCTAAATCTAAAACAGTGAATAAGCTGATAACAAGCAGAAAAGGTCTTTTTGAAGAAGGCTCTCTGAGGATGGAGGAATGTCCAAGCAACAAGGGAACAAACGTGTTAAAATCAGCCTGCCTGCGTTAAGGGTCTCCAGTGAGCTCTGCCAGCTAGAATCTTTCCTTTGTCTCAGCATGCCCCCAGCTGGCAGACGGGGCTCACAATTTGCTTTCAAATATCTTGGCCTGGCCCTCGGATCTGACGTTTAAAAGGAAAAGCGGCGCATGAAGATTTCTCCAGTCTGCAACAATCTGGGCCAATAATAATCTTTGTGGGGCGATCTTTGGCTGTTGTAACACACGACGATTAACCATTCAGAGAAAGTTCCTTCTCTATTTGAGAACAAGCAATTCATTCAAGCAGTTTATCTGTGCCTAGCTTTGGCCTTCGGTGTTTTTGTACCGCATTTTCCCACTCTGTCCATCCTTTCCTCAGCCCCTGGCGTGATGGTGGAGAAACCATTAACTATAATCAGGGCGCGACTCGCGGCTCCTCTGTCATCTGAATGAATGGTTTGGCCAGTAGGTCCACAATGAGCAGGAAAAAGTCTCAGTTCTGAGTTTTGCGAGTGTAGCAGATGCTGTTAGGATTCTGCCCACCTCCCTAAGCCTGCTTCGGAGGTGGCCTGCAGACAGCTCCCTCCCTCACTCTGCTTCCTTCACCATGGACAGGAAAGAATATGAGGGCCAGGGAGTTAACACCCCAGGAGTGACCCTCAATCATTGAGGGGTGGGAATTAGCAGAAAACTGTTCCAGTGTTCCGGCCTCTCAGAGGGACAATTCTCCACAGCCTCTTAGAGGATCCTGGCGATTGTGCCCTGGGTCCCCACTGTGGTAACGCCCTCCCTGCTGCACCCCTGGTTTCCTCCTACTTCACTTCCATCCCTTCCTCACAGGGCTTCCTGAGACTAACTCCCAAACAAACCATCTGAACTCGAATCGTTATCTCAGGCTCTGCTCTGTGCCAGTGCCTAAAGCTGCCAAGGATGGGCCCAAGAAGCAGTGGGCAAGAAAGGCAGTCTTGTCTGTAGCATCTGCCCTTCTCTTTAGTGTTTGAGATCCATGGACATGATTCCATGCTTGTCCTTTCACACAGAGATAAGCCGACGGACCCACGTACCATGTTCTTTTTTCTTTGTCCCTCACAGGGGCTCTATCAGTTGGTGTGTCCCTTGTCTGCTCTGAGCTACAGTGTGTAGGTGACATCCTCTACATCCCCAGGGCTGAGTGGGCCATAATACTGCTCTCACACTGCAGATGGTCCTCTGAGCTACCAGGCTGTGAGCTCCTCTGTGAAATGAGGGAGTCAAATGCAATGTTTTCTTCTTTGGCTATAGCTTTATTGTCTTTTTGCAAAAAAATGCATGCTTGCTACAAAAGTAGCTAAACAGTACAGGACACATAAAGAAGAGAATAGAGAATCAGCTTTAACAGTTTGGTAAATATCCTTCCTGACACTTCTCTGTGTGGATCACACATTCCCTATACCCTCCTCGAAGCCCCTTGGCCCACCTTTTAACTCTGGCCAGGGCCACCAACTGGTGTAACTCCAGCTCCCCTGCCTACTTTTGCCCCAAGTCTCCTCTACCACTGCAGGTGGAGCACCTGTGCCCATTTGGGGCAGGTGCTCACTGGAAGCAGAAAGGAGAGAATACCCTACAGGGTAACCCCAGGTCAGTGGGGCCTGGATCCAGTGGATAAAAACACTCCTCTCCTGTTCTGCAAATGGACAATTCTGAGGCTGTCTACACAGCTCCTGAAAGGGTCCCAAATAGGACTGAACTCAGCGTGATTGGCTCGACAATTGTCCCTGGTTGGTTTTCCCTCCTTCCCTGTTTCACAGTTCTCCAGCTCTCTCTTCCTATTTTTGTGATCACTTCCCAAAATAAGCTATCCACACACAAACCCTTGTCTCAGGCTTATCTGGGGTGGGTTCGGGCAGTGGGGGTGGGGGGGACGCCACATACACAAGGATACTCTGTGTGTGTGTGTTATAATGAATGAATGAATGAATGAATGAATGTACGGTGTCAAAGACATATGCGATACACACATTCCTATAACCTGGATTCGCACTTTCCATGTCAGTAGATACAGGTCTATATCCTGATTTCTGTAGTGGTGTAGTATTTTCCATTGTATATATATCATGCTTTCCCTAACTCGTTAGATTTCTAGGGTTTTGCTGTCTCACATAGGACCCCAGCCTTACATGAAAATAAGCTGGATTACTTACTTCCAAAGTATTATCTAGTACGAACTAACCAGCCTTGAAAATTCCACTCTGATTGGTAGCTGGAAATATCATTTCTATCTCACCAGTTAATGCTGTGCAAAGCTATGATCCTTGCCTGGGGTCTAGTCACAGCCTCATCCCATGGGGTGCTCTGGAGTGTGAACTGCACCGTGGAGTTCATGTCTTTTTAGGCACATACAAGCCCTTATGAAACAGCCGTTGGACACTGGCTACCCATGGGGTGGGCTCATTACCCCATGGGTGAGGTAGCTTCCCTTTTGGCAGTGGGCAATTCTCCAGAGCAGGAGACAGATGAGAGCTGTTAGCAGCCACTGCTCCCAGCAGCTGGCAGATGGCACCTGGCCCCATAAAAGAGGCCTGGGTGGGGCACCAGCAGCATTTATATAATGTATACACTTATAGAGGTAGAGAATAGTACTTTACTGAGGTATATGCTTGTGTTTAGAATACTACTTTACTGAGAATTATAGTACATTCTCTTTACGATATATATGGATTATCAATTTTCAACCCACACCTTTGCTCTATACTCAGTGAGGCTGCCCTGCTCATTCCATTTCCAAATACCCTGATGAAGACTTATTAGAATAAATTTCAATTAAGCAATAGCAAAATCAGTACTTAAGACATAATGCACCGTTAGGCTCAGAGTAACTAACAGAATTTAATGAGCCACAGTTTCTCAAAGCTTTGTAAAAATCAGTTCCCAAAGTCACACGAGGTCCCTGGGGACTCTCTTACTTCACCAGCAATGTGCAATTTGTCTCATGTCTTAGCACCGTTCCGTGCCAATATCTGTTCTTTTCTGCAGGTGAAGCTTTCTGGCCCCTGGGCTCTGCTCACTGTTGCCTCCTAGAGGATGCTCTGGTGGCTATCACTACAATTGCCCCACTGGTCCCTCAGGAGGATCACAAGATGTCCGTAACCTGCCACTCCAGCTCTTTTGGAGAAGAGTGAAGGAAGCCTTGACTCTGAGTGTTCTCCTCTGGGCATTGCTGGGGTCACTGCTGCTCTCCTTTGAGCAACTGACCACCTGTGCCTTGGTTTCTCTCCCATACCACACATACCAGCCCATCTATAGCTTTGTAGGTGAGCTGGAGAAAGGACTTGTCATCCAGTCTGTTTTCAGTTCCACTGAGAAGCAGCAAGTACCTAGGGAAACACCGGGACTTCTATTTCCCCCTCTTTGCCTCTGACATAACAATGGGAGGAACAGCAGTACAGACCTCATTGAGTTTTTGGAAGTCTTCAACAAACTGATATGTGGAAGGTGCCTGGAACAGTGCCTGGTTTGTATAGGGACTTAATAAATACTTGCTATTATTGGCATAAGGTCGCCCAACCACTAGGCTTTCCTGCCTCTCATCAAGTCTTATGGTAAAAATGGATATTTTCCGTTTGTCTATATTGAATTAAGAGTTTGTCTTGACAAAAGCAGTCTTGGTGAATGCTGGACTTAGTCTATCTTGGTGTCAATACAGCTGGGAAACAGAAGGCAAGTAGGATCCAATTGAGTTCGATGCAAGCAGAGTGGGTTTTAGAGCTGGAGAGAAATGTCTTGGAGTTCCAATGAATTCACCTGGGCCTCAATTTTCTCATCTGTAGAATGGGCAAGCAATACCTCCATAATAGGGTCATTTATGGGAGTTAAATGAGGATGTAGAGCCTGGTGATTGAGAGTGTAGCAGGGTCTAGGGCCAGACTACCTGGCTGTATCCAGTTATATGACTGCCATCCATCAGTTGTATGATTGTGGGCAAGCTATTTATTTAACCTCTGTGCCTCAGTTTTTTCTATCTATAAACTGGGATAATAGTAACATCTTCTTTGTAGTACATTAAATGAATTAACATCTGTGCTAAGCACTTATCTATGGTAAACACTTAATAAACATGAGGCTCTTTATAAAATTAAATTATTATATTACTATCAATGTCAGTATTTAGTTGTTAGCACACAAATGAAGATGATGACAATTATGTAGTGAGGGCACATTTATATGAGTTTAATTTAGTGTAGTATAAAATGTTAGTTGTTTTATATATTTGCTCCCAATTTGAAACAATGCAAGTCTCCATGAAATAAATATTAACTCTGGATTGTATAATTTCAAAGCTGACAGGTTGGGGGGAATGGTACACTGGTTTTATGCTGTTGCCACATGGCTGGTAATAAGAAATACCTCCTTCTTGGGATTAATGTTGAATAATGCAGGCTTTGCATTATGCAGTTTCTTCAGGAACAATACCCTTTGCATAAAGTGCCACCACCTTGCATATAAAAAGCCCTTGAAGGCTGTGCTACATGGAAGAGGCACTCTATGAATGGCAATTACTCTAAAGGTGTAGTCTTCAGTTAGGTACCAAGCAAATCACTTGTGTTTCCACAAGTCTGGTTGTGCCTGAATTCTTTTCCACCTGAGTCCACAACCCATAGGGACTCCCTGACAGAAAGGCAGGGGCCATCATTATCCTGATATGACTGTCCAGGGCAGAGGTTCCCTTCTCTGCAAGCCTCTCACCTGCCTGAGTCACTGTACAACATTCCTGGGTCTTTGCTGTGAGTAAGGGTCGCTCCTCTGGTCACATTTCAACTGCTGTGACTTTGGGGTGTGCCTTTTCTCTTTGGGGTGTTGCATTGCCTAATGGAGTGCTGGGCCACAGTTATTTAGCAATATTTTTTTGACTTAAATATCTTTCAAAATTTAGAGGAATACAGGGGAAAGGCTGTATTTGACAAAATTTTCCATTCAGGACACATGCATTTTTAACCCATTTGTGCAGATGTTCACGTGCACATCTTCTGGGAGGCTAATAAGAAGTATGAATGAGGATGACTTCTGTGCCTTCCTGGTCTAGTCTCAGATGGGGCACAGCCGCAGGCTCCACTTTCAGAGGCTCCTCAGACATTTCCTGTGTTCTGAAGCAGCAGTGGAGGAGCTGGGGGTCTGAGCTGACACCCTTCCCCTCACTGCCCTTCAGCCTGGTTCCCTATTATCTTCATCTGGATTCCCTCAGAGGCAGACTCCGAGATTAGGTTTTGTGGATAGGTGCCTGGGTGCGATGTCGTGAAGCACCATCGGGCGGGGTAATTAGGCAGGTGGGGAAGGCAGCTGAAACAGAGTCCACTATCACTCTAAGGATGGGGTAGAGCATGCGTCGGACTTTCCCCATCTGAGCGACGAAGAGTTGGGCTATTTATCCAGAAGCTTCCATTCTCCATTAATTAAGGGCTTCCTGGAGGCAACAAGTCCCTAGTACTTCTGGCCTGCCCCTCTGTGGCCATGCAGGCTGCAGTTAGGAAAGTCCTCAAGCAGAGAGTGACAGTGGCTTTCAGGAAGAAGTCAAAGGCTGGTATGGGAACAGTGAGTGCCAACAGGGTGCAGACAGCACGAATAGTGTCTGCTCTAACTATTAAGGAGAAGAGTACATATATAGAAATATTCTAACCATACTCATGTTATTACAAGTATGCAGTGCTTTGGTGATGTATTGCTATAAACCATCACGGCAAACCTTACTGGCTTAATCTCCAACCACCATTTTATTACTCCTGGTTTCTGTGGGCAAGATTCAGGAAGGCTTCACTGGACACATTTTGTACGCAGTTGCCATGAGTTGGTGGCTGGAGCTGACAGTTGGTGGCTGGAGCTGATGGATTTCTAGAGCAGCTAGAGATGGCTGGGAATCTCTCTCTCTCTCTCTCTCTCTCTCTCTCCATGTGGTCTGTCTGCATGGACTTATTTGGGTTTCCTCACTGCATGGTGGCCTCGAGGCCACTGGGCTCAGCAGCTGAAGTGTGCAAGAGAAGGTATTCTTGCTCCTAAGGCTGAAAGTGCGTTCGTTTTTATGACCTTCCCTTAGAAGTCACAGCTGCTGGATTCTGTTGGTTCCAGACTCATTGTGAGCCAGCCCACATTCAAAGGAAGAGAATTAGACTCTGCTTTTTGATGGGGAGATGACAAGATTCTAGAAGAGCCTGTGGGACAGGTAAGAGTGAAGTGGCCCTTTGAAAAAAAATACAACTTGCTCCGTGTGTGTATGTGTGTGTGTTCATATTAGTAGATGCTGCCATCTTTCGATACCCATGAAATGAACAGTACCACAGAGTAGCAAATGAGCCTGGGTTAGCACAAATGCCTTAACTAGTAAGCTATGCAGAAATGTCCAAGTTTGGTAACTGTCTGAGGATGCCCACCCACAGCCGCTGGCCCAAGCTGTCGGTGGATCTGTTATAATTCTCAGACGTCTAGAGTGTGCGTGTATGTGTGTGTGTGCACGTGTGTGCATGCGTGTGCACATGTGCATTCTTAGATGAGACAGTATTGGCTAATGATTATCAACAACTACGGAAATGAAGGGAATCAGGGACACAATAAAAACTCTAACTGCTTGGCAACAGTGTTTAGGGCTCATTAGGTAGATTTGTAACAGCTTCAAGAGAAATAAACTCCTGTGTCATTAGATAACAAGGCAAGAAATAGGTTATTTCCTTTTTGAAAGGTATGAAAGCTTCTAATAGCTTGATATATTCGCTTAGTAGATCATTTTCTGTCATCTCAGTTAATTGAATTTTATTCCTTGCTCTTAAAATGGTTTCCTTCAAAATAAGGTTACAAAGTTCAGAAAAGTCATATTTGAAATCATAGACGTTGAAGGCAGAAATCAACCTTATCTGGACCAAGTGCTCCAAGAGGAAATAAAAAAAAGCCTAAACCTTTAGAAGATCACCCTTTCCCCCATATACTTGGGTGACTTGGCATTCAAATAATATTTTGTAGAATACCTCTTTGCAATATAGCACCCAATTTAGATTTTAAAAGAAAACTAAAAATTATTTGTGGTTCCATTGATAATCTTTCTATGAGAACGCCATCAAAGCTGTCATTGGTGGAAAGTTTTTATTTTAGTTAAAAAGGACGATAATCAGAACTCAGGTTTAATTCCCATATAAACTTGGCTTATAATACATTTGATAGTATCATGCTTTCAATCTGTTTATGACATATTTCAAGCCTGCTTTCTTGTTCTTTGTACATTCTCAAGTTTTCCAGATTATGCATACCCCCCCACACCTTCATGCTACGTAGTCAAATATAATGTACATAAATAAGCTAATCTTTTTTTTTAAATGTTAAAAGGTGAACCAAATGAATGTAGCAAAAATACTTACAATGTCTCATATCCGATTTCCAAGGCTTAAATGTTCTTGGCCATAATGTATACCATTTTCTGTCTTTTACTGCCGACTTTTAAATCCATACACTCTTAGGAAAAAGGACTATATGGACATTTGACAGTCCCCTCCCTGCCTTGAGTATATTTTAGTTTGTTTTACTCAAAGCCCCTTTACCCCAGGCCCTCAGAAGGTTTGGACCACGGATAAGAGAAGCAGGCAGAAGCCAACTCTCTGGGAATTCTCCAGCACACTCGTAGGTGCCAAATTATGTCTCATGTGGGGGGTGGAGGGCGGTGTGGAGGGTGGTCTGATAACTTCCCTCTCTCATGGTGAGAACCTGGAAGAGTGTAAGAAAAGAAGTTTCTATCTTCCGTGGTCGTAATTCCAAGCCCTTGACCAGAATAATTATCTTAGAACGAGAGGTGAAGGAGATGTGATTGTCAGATTTGAAGCCAAGATTACCTTTGTATACAGTGTACACAGTGTATAGTATATAGTATATAGGAGCTGTACACAGTGGGGCCAACACTGTCCACAGCCATCCACATCCCTGTCCCCTGGCCCTCACCATGTTTATAGAAAACCTGCACAGGTCAGGCACAGAAGGGGCCCAAAGTGCCTAGAAATTAATGCCCTCAACCACTGACAGGCAGGCGTCGGTGGATACAGAGCCCGGCTTCCTTAGCCCCGGTGGGACAACTCTGAGGCACATTCGACATAATCACCCAGATGTCTCCAGGGGATTGTGTCCCAGCTGCTCACAGTGGTAACCAGCTCCAGAGAGTACCGCAGATTGGCTTCCTTCTCTTCCCTGTCTCACTTCCCCATCGCCCCCCAACCATTTTTCCTGGAATCACCTCCCAAATATGTACTTGCACCCAAATTCTTGTCTCAGGGTCTGTTTTGGGGGAACCTAGCCTAATTCTACTGGTGAGGGCAATGAAGTTTAAGAATAGATGCTCTCATTTGACAAAAATGAGGCCAGTCCAGTAGAATGGATTAAGGTTGGCTATGGTCCCTCCTGTGTGCAGGTCCACTGTGTGCAGGTCCTATCTGGCTCTCCTGCATGTTAAGAGGCCACTCTCTGAAGTTAAACCACCTGTGCTTATTTCCGGGCTCAGCCATCTGGAGCTGGGTAATTCTGGACAAGTTACTTGTCCTCTCTAGCCAGGATTAGAGATCAAAATGGTTCTTACATTATGGGTATTGCAGGAGATGAATGAATAAAATGTAAACGGTGTCATATACTGCCCAGCACACAGAAAAATGCTTCATAAATGTTAGCTATCATCACTATTATTATTACTACTGTTACGGCCACTATTATGCCTAACTTCCTGGAACGCATTTCTGGACATAATTTAGAAGCTTGCCATCTTTGGTTCAGTCTTAAGGTAGATATGCCACAAGGAACCGAAAAGGGAGATGAAATTTTGGTTCAGAATATTTCTACGGCGTAAAATATCTGAATTCTGGAGCCTGGTATTTACAGATCCTAAGTTGTATAGTGACAAGTCCTTTAGTACCCCTTAAAAGGATAAAGTTTCATCTGATTTTCTCTCCTTAATTGCAACTTCCGGAATGTGTTTCTAATTGTGTCTACAATTTTGTGGAAGCATAATTGGAAAACATAACCATTTAAAAAGTATTTTAACTTAAAAAACTTATTTATTTATTTTTTAAGATTTTATTTATTTATTTGA
The DNA here is from genome assembly GCF_017311325.1 of Ursus maritimus. NCBI lineage: Eukaryota > Metazoa > Chordata > Mammalia > Carnivora > Ursidae > Ursus > Ursus maritimus. Next base: position 3,741,378 of record NW_024424675.1, read on the forward strand.
CAGAGAGAGAGGGAGAACACAAGCAGGGGTAACAGCAGGCAGAGGGAGATGCAGGCTCCTCACTGAGCAGGGAGCCCGATGCGGGACTCGATCCCAGAACCCTGAGATCATGACCTCAGTCGAATGCAGATGCTTAACTGACTGAGCCACCCACGCACCCCTAAAAGAAACTTTTAAACTGCAAATTTTCTCTCTCCTATCTCCAAATTATGTTCTCATCTAACACTTGTTCTTGAGGGCAAGTGTGCCAGAAAGTGACAAGGGGCTGCTGTCTTCCGGTGGAGAATTTACTACTTTGATTTTGCTGTGGCCCAGACAAGCAATTGTATAAAAAGAAAAGCAGAATCATTTGGGGAGCCCCTCTTGGATCCTTCCCTAACCTTACATTCCTGACCTCCTCCATCTTTCTTCCTTGGAAACTTCTTTCTCAGGCCTCTCCTCCTGTCCTCCTTCTTGACATAGGTTTTAATTCAGAAGCTTCCATCAGTGAGAATTCTTTAACAAGGGATTTCTAGTTTCCCACAAGAAAGGGGATGCTCTGGTGATCACATTGCATGATAGAGTGTGTGAGGCTGGATGGAGTGTTTCTGTCCTCTTGTGTGCTTACATGGAGTGGGTGGTACTGAATTGTGCAGTGGGCTAAGTCTTTGCCTACAGTCTCTCTGGCAAGGATGCAGGCTTCACTGCCATGTCACCCTATCCAGTGCTTAATCTCTTCCTTATTCTTTGCTCCATTTTGGCCCCCTCTCTGCCACCAAAGTTCAAGAATCTGTGGTTAAGTTCTTTACGCTTTAATGCCATTAAGCAGAATTAAGGGCTTTGAACGTTATTAGGATGGCATAGGGGCCAAAAGAGCAGGCGCTCCGGAGTCTGACATTAGAGATAGAGACAGGGTCAGCAGTGAAGGAAAGTGAGTCCCTTATTGCTGTCAGTCATGGTTGGGCTGCCACTGTGCAGAGCACAGAGCTCTGGGATACTGAGCCTGAGAAGGTGGCCCAGCCCAGCATGGCTTCCCTACGGCAAACCCATGACCTCGAAGTGCTCCACGCACTGGCTAGTGACCCAGAAGGCCAGGGGACCCATAGAAGGAGAAGACCAAAATGCATCAGGGAGAGCAGAATGGCTTTGTGGAAGGAGGAAGCAGGGAGAGAGAGACAGACAGATAGAGACAGAGAGAGGGAGGCACCAGCAAGATAAAGCAAGAGGATCAGGCCTCCTTGTTGTTGGCAAGGCCTTGGGCCAGCTACTGCCATTGACCTTCTGACACAAACAAACATGCCCCAACTGATGTCTTGGAAACTGACCAATTATAGTGGGGTCCCTCCTTTGGGGGAAGAGGAGGTATAGAGACAGGAGGAATTAAGGTGAGAAATTCCCATCTCCAGAGATCTCAATGAATATAAATTCATTTTTCCCTATGCCAAGATCCTTTGCATTTTTAATCTTCTATTAAAGGAATTTCAGGCATCACCGAATAGGTGGGAAGAGGAATTTGGGTTCATTTAGAGCCTTCCACTCTATCTTGGGAGTGTCACTCCAGCCTGAGTCAATAAAGGCCCATTTAGTAACTTACAAAGCTGTGGCTGAAGAGATCCTAGTCAGCCTGGAAGTGCCTGGGAGGTTGGACAGATGAGCGTCTCTTATCTCAGCATTGAATTGAAGGTTAATACCTTGAATTCTCCTGCAGTAAGCAGGTGTCTAGGGCATATAGATTTTCTGCTCTATAAGCTTGACTCTCACTTTTTGTTGGTCCACATCAGGCCAATTTCAAACCCATCGGAACATATTATGGGGAAGTCAGTCTTTAACAAACCCACACACGCTGTTTCTGGCATTTAGGGCTGATATTGGGCAGTAACTCCTCCCCCTCCATCCCCTTCCCTTTTGTATCCGAATGACAGCAGACCCTGACTGGTAGCAGTATAGCAAAGATATCACACTCTAGAACAATTCACACTTACAGTTTTGTATTCGTCCATTGTTGTAACTGTTCTGGAAAATGATGGACGGTGGGTGAGCCAACTCTGCCTGGGTATTTGCCACATGGAGAGAGTACATTTAAAGCCTGTTGATATGCATAAACCAATGTGATGGTTAATTTTATGTGTCAACTTGACTGGGCCCACTAAATGCCCAGATTGGGCACTTAATTTGGTAAAAAATTATTCTGGGTGTTTCTTTGAGGGTGTTTCTTATTAGGCTTAACATGTAATTCTGTAGATTGAGTAAAGTAGATTGGCCTCCCCAAAGTGGGTGGGCCTCATCCAATCTGTTGAAAGCTTGACTAGAACAAAAAGGCTGTCCTCCCCTGAGTAAGAGAGAATTCTTCCTTCTCAATGGACCTTGAACTGGGACATCAGCTTTTTCCTGCCTTTGGATTGGAGCTGAAAATGTTGGCTTTTCCTGAGTTTTGAGATGGTGGCCCTTGGACTGGAACTACATTATTTATTCTCCTGGTTCTCAGGACTTTGGATTTAGACTGGAGCTAAATCATTGACTCTCCCGGGTCTCTAGTTTGCTGATACCCTATAGAATCTGGGACTTGCCAGCATGTATAATTGTGTGAACCAATTCTTTATAATAAATCTTTATACACACATACACACACACATATTCTGTTGGGTCTGTTTCTCTATACAATTCTGACTAATACAACCAGCAACTCAAAATAGGCATTGCCTACTAGCTCTTTCAGTGTTTTCCTTTGGTTGTTATGCATTTATTCATTGATTCATCTTTCTATGATCTCGACAATGACTCATTAAGCGTTATTATTTGTCAGACACTGTACTAGGGACTGGATGTACAACAGTTAACAAAACAATCTCTGTTTTCATAGAATTTAGTTTATTTGTCTTAAGTAGCAATTGCCACATGTGCTGCATAGTTCGCAACTATAACACTTCAAGGGCATACAATAGCAAGCATTCAGTCGAGTCATCCATTTCTGGGTTGGCTGGGAGGCAGGCTGATCTTAAGTGGTCTCGTCTGAGTTGGGTCACATATCTGAGGGTTGGTTGAGTTAGAATGATTTGACTGGGCAGCTCTACTTCAAGACGTGGATCTGCTCTGGCTTATCTCCTTCCTGAGGCCTGATCTCAGGTCTGCCTACATGTGTCCATCTGGAGCTCAGACTGAAGGGAATGGCTGAGATGCATGCCCAATTGTGCAAGACTTTTCAAGCCTAGAGTCATGTCACCTCTGCTCACATTCCATTCAGCAAAGCAAGTCAATGGCTAAACCTGCCGTCTTGAGGGTGGGGGAATATACCCTGCTTCACCAGTGGGAGGAGCTGCCCAGTCCCATGGTGAAGAGAGGGATGAAGATTCAGGGCCACTAATACAACTGCTGCCACCCATGCCACTAGTTTTATCTCTCAGAAGGGACTCCAAGATCCAGGCAAAAACTCCTACCAGAAGAGTCTGAGCATTAGCAAGTAGCTGCCTAGGGGTGCTGGGCGTGTGTGGTGTAGGGGACAGTTTCAGACCATAGTACTGTTGGTGAGAATGGCTCCAGGGGAGCCAGGATGGAGGCCTGCAGGACAAAGGTGGTGGTGGTCCAAAGAATGTGTGAGCCTCAAAATAAAGGCTGAACTCCCCTAATGACTTGGGAAATCTGGATGTCATTGTGTATGCATGTGTATGTGTGGCTGTGTCTGAGTGAGGGGCAGATTGAGAGGGACTGCCCATGATACCTGTTTTGGAAAATAATTTATGAAGAAGAAAAATGATAGAGGATGAATCAGTTTCCTTCCATCTCGGTTATGTATCAGGATGTTTAAAAAAAATGTACCTGGTTGGATCTTACATGCAGATTTCTGATTCTGCAATTTCATAACATTCCAGTTAAAAAGATTTATATTCTGTTAGAAAAAACATTATGTGTTTATACTGTAAGACTAAAAGTTGAAAACCAATAACTGATATTTACATTATTGGCATTATGTGACTATTTGTTCACCAAAATGTTATGTATAGGGCTAGAGTATGTCTTTCTCTACATTTCTGGGACTAGTCTGGGTAGATTCTTCTTTGCTTCAAGGTGAAGGATGAACTGTTTGGAGTGGGCAGGCCCACTGGTTACCATGACCTTAAGCCAGTGGTTCGCAGCCCTGACAGCCCATTAGGATCACCTGGAGGAGCTTTTAAACCCTCCCCAAACCTGAACTGCACCTGAGACCAATTAAATCAGAAACTCTCAGGGTAGAATCCAGGCATTGTTGCTTTTTAAAGCTCTCTACGTCCCACCCTATAGTCCTGCTTGAGAACCACTCTTTACTCCGTAGGGTCCAGCTCACTTCATATCCCTGCCCTGCCGTGCCTGCCCCATCCCATCACAGCCTTGGCGGGGTTTTTCCAGGCCGGTGGGTACTCCTCTATCTCAGCCTCACCTGCAGTGTTTTTGCCCGTGGCAACTTTCGTGTATTTCACTAATCTCTCACTTTTCCCTGTCTTCCAGAAATGTGTTGAAACCTCACTAGCTGCCTACATCGTTTATCCCATTTGCTTTGCTGTTACTGGGTTTTATTTTTTTGAATCCCGTATTACAATTTTAACAGGATCTCAGAAGGACGTGGAGATAAGTATGTACTCAATTCACTATTTTGAGCTGCAAAAGCCCAGGATATTTAAAAATATTTCTGGTAGGTTTTCTTTCTTTTCTTTTCTTTTTTTTAAAGTTTTCTGCTTGATAGTGACTCACAGCCATGAGGATGCTGTATTCACTTGGGAACAATGGATATAATGGATTTCTCTCCCATTACACAGCTTTATTGAGATATAATCGACTTATAACATTGTGTAAGTTTAAGATGTACAACATAATGATTTGATATATGTATATCTTATGAAATGATCACAATAAGTTTACTTAATATATATTACATCACATGGTTACAAATTTTTTTCTTGTGATAAGAACTTTTAAGAGCTACTCTCTTTCTGACTTTCGAATATACAATACAGTATTATTAACTATAGCTACCATGTTACACATTACATCCCTAGGACGTTCTTATACCTGGAGGTTTGTACCTTTAGACCACCTTCACTCACTTCCGCCATCCCTGGCCCTACCTATGGCAACCACCAATCTTACAATGGATTTCTTGAGAGATTTGTTCACAGTACCTGATAATATCCGTCATTTGAATAATGTGGTTGCTGAACCACCAGGTGCTATAGTAGGAGGAATATGGTCTTGGAATTACATAGATGTGGAATCTAATTCCAGTTCCAGGAAAATTATCTAACTTTTTCAAGGCTCAGTTTCATTATCTATAAAATGGGGATAATTACACTTTGCTTTGCAGGGTTGTTGTGAGAATTTAATTATATCTCCTATATGGAAGCTTCTGGTACAGTGCCTGGCACAGGTTATTTTCCTTCCTACTTCAAAACTGCCCCTGGGATTTTGTAAGTGAACGTGGACCTTCTGCGTAGATCAGACATCTCCCATTTTGTTCTTTGATAATGCAGGTATACCAACACAGGAAACTGTCTGCATTTTTCAAAGGAATTTAATGGGCAAATGCAAATGTAAGAAGAAATTGTTATTTCTTTATGAGCAGCATCTGAATGTCCCTCTTCTATTTTAAGCTATGCTTGGCCATGCACTAATTTTTCAGTAATGTGATTTCTTTCCTTCATAGGCAAACCTGAGCAGATGTTTTTACCTTCTTGGTTATCTCTGGTGTATGTTGCTCCTATTATTTGGTTTTCTAGCTATTATGAAACATTCTCTCCCCAATCCCACATCATTATAAAGAAAAGGCCTAAAGTAAATCAAGGGTATTTCTTTTTTTTTTTTTAAGATTTTATTTATTTACTCGAGAGAGTGGGAAGTGCAAGTGTGGGGGAGGGGCAGAAGGCGAGGGAGAAGCAGACTCCCTGCTGAGCAGGGAGCCCCATGCTCAGCTTGATCCCAAGACCCTAGGATCATGACCTGAATGGAAGGCAGCTGTTTAACTGACTGAGCCCCTCCAGGCGCCCTTAAGGGTATATCTAACTGATATCCATATTTCATGAAGACTCAGCTGTTGCTCTTCGGTGATAAGCTGACAAGAGTAGTTTAGTTTCACAGGAAAAATAATGCTGAGAGATTTTGATCTTAGCAAGCTGACATCCTGTATACTCTCAGCCAGGCTGTCTCAATGGGATGGTGGGGCAGGGGTTGGGCTTACCTGGAGAGCGCCAACTCTGTGTTTCCTTTCTTAGTCACCACTCTTCCTCCTTTTGCTACCTGGAAACATTGCATAGGGTTTCAGCCCAAGACCCTTGGAGAAACAAATGTTGATTTCAGTCCAGGTGGGCCCCATATGGCCATGTACATCTGAGCTTCTATCCCTTCCAATCCCTGCTGTAGCTTGAATACAGAGGTCCTTATCCAGCGCAGCTGAGTGAGGAAGGATCATGGCATAGGGTGTGACACATAGTACTGGATAGTGGCCAGCATCACTGTATTACTGAGTGGGACTAGAGATGAAAAGAGAGGGAAACACTCATCAGATCATCTTCCCCTGGAGAAATGGCTGAAGAAGATGGATCTTAACAGCCAACATGAGGCATGGGGATTGTCTGTTGATTTTGGAAGTGAGTGTAAGCTCTGTGTATAGAAGATGTCTGTGTATAGAAGATACACAATGTCTTATCTCTAATGATGCCATGGACTTTCTTATATACAGTCATTTTATCCTCAACCATCCCCACAGAGTCAGGATGTCAAGTATTACCTGTATCAGCCTCAGTTTTTGGTGGCATCAATGGTGGTTGACCTTGACCTTGAAAAATGAAGAGCAGCATGAGGACTAGAATCACAGTGTTGTGATCAAATAAAACTTACATCAGAGTTGATCTGACATATTTAATGAAATGCATCATTGTCTTTAACTAGGTGTGAATTAGGCCCAGGATAAGTTGTGGGAATGACTTTGGTTCTTTCTGAGTGACCATAGAGGTGGAGGTATGGGAGCGAAGAAAAGGGTAATGCCATCTGGATCATAACCTGCAGGAACCTAGGCTTCTTCCCTTTCTTCCAGGAGCACCTGAAACCAGGCGTTTCACCCACCTCCAGGTATGAAGAATAGGGACAAGGTAGATATTGAGTTTCGTACTGTGTAGTTAGAGGGGAACAATTTGTCCTAGAAGATGGTCATTGAGGAAGGAGGATCAGACAGGGCAGTTAGGACTAAAAGCTAATGAGTGGCCAACTTATCCATTTGGTTGNNGAAAGAGTTTGTAAGGAAAATAAGAAGAGTACTGTGGTGGTGAACCCTTCCTATTCAGACCAATTTGAAATAACAAAGAAAGCTGACTGTCATGAATTATGGAGAGACTTGTACCAGTGTACACAAATTCCTTACTTACATGGCTTGAAATACTAATTAAAAATGAATTTTAGCAAATAAATATCTTTCTGTGAAAAGATAATAGCAAGTCATTCTCTACCAAATATGAATTAGTATAATCGGCTTGTTTTCCAAAAGACTTACAGAAACACAGTAAAGGAATAGAAGTTTTGTTAGGGTCAGCAGTGGAAGCAGGATCAGGAGACTGCCTTTGGGGAGCTGTAGGACATGTCAGGACAAGGCTGGCTGGGTCAATGCCATATATAGCTGCAGGCATCTCAAGCCAAGATAAGGTGGTGGAATTACTGTCAGCGTGTGTGTGTGTGTGTGTGTGTGTGTGTGTGTGTGGTAGATGTGTATGTGTTTACACATGTGTGTGAGGGGTGCTGGGATTGTAGAAGTATTGAGTATGTGGCATGGAAGCAGTAAGCAAGGTAAGAAGACCAGCAAGCAGAAATTAAGGAAAGAAGAAATAGAGATGTGAAGGAAGTCTATTTATTTGGCCCTGGAGGGAAGAGAAACATACAAGGTGAGACACATGTTGCATTGGCTGTCTCCTCAGAGTGCTTTCCAGAACACGCTCTAGAGACCTGGAGACCGAACAGACCATGGTGGTATTACTGATGTGAGGAGTCAAAGATCAGTTTGGGTCTGCTGCAGCAGCTGGAGTCATCTACTATGTACAAATGAACATTTTGTTTCTCAAACTTTTTATAAGTAAAATCATCTCTTTTTGTTATGGACCAACCACTTCATAGTAATTCTGCTTTTTACTATCTCTTGACTGAGAAAGAACATAATGAGAAAAAGTTAAAGCACACCTGGCCCTGGCTCATAAGGTTAGGACTACCCAGTGGAGCATACAAAGATTAATTAAACGTGAATATTGTAATAATTGTAACAGGCAACATTTCTCAAACACTGTGTTCCAGGTCTGCTGCTAATTGCTTTACATGGACTATCTTATTTCAACCCTCAGAATAGCCCCATTAAGAAGGTATTATTCCTGATTTGTTTACAGACAAAGAAACTGAGGCTCAGAGAAAAGGAAGTTCCCCGAGGCATTGCAGTGAGGCAGAGATTGCTAGGTGGTCAACAAAACCCATTTTTTTCTTTCACCTAAGCATCTAATTAAATTCTATTTCTCAATTGTCTGTGCAGTTAGGTGTGACCACATGTATGAGCTTTGAAACAATTGATTGTGTGTGGAAATGGCCACACAAACCTCCTACCTGATCCTCTGTGCTCCCTTCCCCTATCTGGCAGCTGAGTGCTGAGGACCCAACAGAGGACTCCGAGGCCCTGAGTGATGGTGAAACCACAAGATGGAAAGGAACTGAATTCCTGCATGATCATGTGGAAAGTACTTCCTGACGAGAAATATCCACTTTGGATTTTGTGTGAGCAAGAAGTCAGCTCTTATTGTGCCAAGATGCTGAGATGTGGGACTTTGTGATAGCAGCTGGTGTTATCACCCTACCTCATTCACATAGACTGCAAGCATTCATGCCGTGGAGCCAGGATCCACCCAGGCGGAGTCTGTGAACTGGCTGCATTGCCATCCTGCTCATAAACAGTGAAAATGCAAAGGAGAAAGTGACAACGTCTTTCTTCAACCTTCTTGCTCTCATTCTTAGTGCTCTTAAGAGACCTACCTATCCCTTTATTTTGGCCTTTCGAAGAATGGTCAGTGGTGGATATGAACAGATGCAGGAATGGGGTGGGCACTGGAAATTCTGGAAGGGAAGTAGAGTGCAGAATGGGCATTGAGCTGAATCATGTGGTTAGGAAAAGTAAAAGGAAGGTATGCGCTAGGGCAAATTGTAGCTCAGACAGATACCTGGTGGGTCATGGGGATAACATGGCTCTTGTGGGTTTTTTGTTGTTGTTACTGTTTAATAGTTTCCATTTCCTTATTGAGATGCCCCATTTGTTTCCAATTATGGTGTATTTTTCTTTAAACCTTTGAATATATTTGTAAAAGCTGCTTTAAAGTCTTTGCTTGCTGATTCCAATGGTGCTGTCATTTCTGGGTCTGTTTCTATTGACTGATGCTTCTTTTGATTGAGTCCCATTTTCCTACTTTTTTGCATAGCTAATTTTTTTTTTATTCCCTGCTGTTGAGTTCTGGGTTCTGTGGAGTGCCGAGTGAGTGTTCTGGCAAGCATTTAACTTACGGTTACTTGCAGATCAGTTTGACCCCTTGGAAACTTGTTTTTAAGCTTTGTTAGGTTTGGTCTAGAGCAGCCTTTACTTTAAAACTAGTTTATCTCTGCCACCAAAGTGTGACATTTTGGGGGTTTTAACTCATTGCCTGGAACATGGAGTGACATCTTTCCAATCTGGTTATTAGAACTCTAATGTCTCCCTATCCTATTCAAGCTCCAGAATCCACATTTGGCTTACAGCACACCACCCCCTCCATTGATTGCATTTTCCCAGGACCCATGAATTTTCACTCTGAACATATGCATCTTAGTATTTGGCCAAAGGTTCAAGGGGAACTTTATCCAGATTTATGGAGCTTTTTCTCTGTATACCTCAATCCCCTTTGTATACTGTCCCTTGTACTCCAGCTGCTGCAGCAGACCCAAACTGATCTTTGACTCCTCACATCAGTGAGACCACCATGGTCTGTTCGGTCTCCAGGTCTCTATAGTGTGTTCTGGAAAGCACTCTGGGGAGACAGCCAATGCAATATGTGTCTCACCTTGTATGTTTCTCTTCCCTCTGGGGCCACAGTCTTGTGCTGCATTCCAATGTCTAAAAACAGCTTTTTTCCAATTTCATAGTGGTTTATAGGGAGAGGGCTAGTCTGGAACTTGGTACTCCATCGTGATGGGAAGCAGAAGTTATTTCTTGTTATTCTGATGCTCTTGGATTTGGAAAGAGTCAACTGCCTCTTCCATCCCTTCACATCCACTCCATGTTGTTGCAAGTAGGCTGGAGGGCTCTTTTAGAAGAGAAGCCATCCTATGCTGTGGATGGTGTCAAGACCTCAGAGGGGCAATGACTGCACAACAAGAGGTTGTGCCTTGCCAACTGAGAGGCCAGCATTGGTTAGGGTTGGCTGCTCAAGACACTTTACTTGGCAGGATGAGGTTTTCTGTTTGTTTTCAGTAGGGAGTAGGATGTAGCTATGAAGAATAGGAGAAGGTCTGGACTAGAAAATCTGGGGACTAGACCCATTTCTATCACTTAGAAGCCAGGAGGTGTTGGACAAGCCATTTGGATTTCAAATTCCATTTTCTCACCTGCAAAATAGGAGAAATGGTCACATTATTGTACAGCACAAGTGAGTTTATGAATGTAAATGCATTTTATAAGCCATGAAGCCTCTTATATACAGGAAGGGTTTTTCCTGTCAAGGAAATGAGGTGAGGTATAGAATTGGATTTGCCTGGCATCCTTTTGGAGAAACCCCAGATTGCTGAAAGAAGCAACCAAGAGAAAGAATAGGGAGAGACTCCTCCACCCACCATCCCCCTCCAGGCTTAATCGGTCTATCTGTTTCTTGGGCAGTAGTGAAATCAAGCTTGTCCTCTTGGGTGTGTCTGCTGGGCATTTTTGGTCCAGAAAACAAATAGGCAAACCTGAGACCCAAAGTTACCCTGGAGAGGCTCCCCTAGCCTGCCTGGTCTGCCTCTATGCTGGAGGTCGGCCAGTCACCCAGAACCCAGGCTGGTTGGCTTTGGGGTCCCAAGCCGTTCTCCCTGTGAGGATTTTGACTTCTCTCCCATTGGCCCACTGTGCCCCACAGGCTGCCGCACAAGGTCATCTGTACAATTTCCTGAGAGTCAAGATTTGGTAATCTCCCTGTGTCCTGGGGAGGAACAATGGGGACCACCAGGGAGAGGTGCCAGTTTGGCCTCCGGGGCTGACCCCAAAGGCTTTATCAGCAGGATCAGGCCATATGTCCTCATTAATCCAACATTTGGGTCACAGGGTGGAGACATGTATAGAGCCTGGTTAATGCCACGGCTTAACTCCCCACCTGAATTATAATTCTGAGACTTGATGGCAGAGGAAATTTAGTTATCGAGAGCCCGTGGTGGGGCCAGCAGAAAACAAAGCAGATTTTGGAAAAATGAACATATTTAATTGTGCATGGAGTTCCTAAGAGCATAACGAGTTAATGTTAACATCATCCCACTCCCTCCCACCATCCAAAGATTAAACTGGAAATGGTGGAGGTGGCTCTTTATGGAACTTTGGGCATGATGTGGGGTTTTACAGCTTTCTCATTAACCTTTCTTGAACCCATGTTATGTGCACATCCCACTCCCAGTTCAATTTTGTCTGTTTGAAAAGTGAAATTTAACCCTAACTTAACATCATTAAACACCCTTCCCAATGGTCACAACATAGCCCTGGGCAGCTAACACATTTAACTGGCTTAAAACAACAACAACAACAACAACAGCAACAGCAACAACAATCCCCCTAAAAAACCAACCCAAAAAACATTTTTTGCAAATTAAAAACATAATCAGGATTTGAAGAGGACAAGTAATTGACAAAGGATTTTCAGATCTAGGAATTTTAATTATGTAATCACTCTGCCGATGTCCAAGATATATTTTCAAGTTCATTTTCCACTGGGCTGAGGAAGTTCTACGTTCTAGACAAAGCACTTTCCTCCCTCCTTGATTTAACAGACATAGGTGAACTGGCCAAAAAGCAGTTGGTGGTTTCTTCTGTTTTGTTCTGCTCTGTTTTTTGCTTCTCCCAAACACTGGCTTTTTGAGAATGTTCCAAATCATGGACATAAAACATCTGACTGTAAACACATATTGCTTTCTGTGTCTTCCCTGAAATCACTAATGAAAACAAGCTTTGAGTTACCTGTTGGGCGTGTATCTCTATTTACAACCCAGGATTTCTACTTAATTGTAACAAACACGCTTCCATCGTGAGAAGAGAGCTTCCCCTTCATCAGATCAGAGACTGAAGAGCAGCCGGCTGTCAGCGAAGGCTGGGGCTGGGCCACCCAAGACTGTGCCATAATCCCACGGGGCTCTCGAGCTGGGGGACTTTCAACACTTTTGAAAAGGCAGGCTCCCTTTTCTGCTTTGGTGATTAATGACTGTCCACCAAACACATTAGAATAAATTGCACAGCAGATACGACATTGTTATAAAGTTCCCAAACTATTACAAAACAGTTTCTACGCCAGTACTTTTTTCCCCTGGGCCAGTCCAGTAGAAAGATCTTGGAAATATGATACACTGTGGAAATGAGTGCAACCTTCTCCCTTTGTGCTCCTCATGTGGGCATGAATTTGTGCAGATTGGGGGGGTGTTTAAATGATAAAAAGGGAAAGTATTCAAAGGTGGATGGAGACATCACCACACTGAATTCTAGAGAAGCAGATGAGCAGTGAGAAAAGACATCTTTGCCCATGCTAAAATTTGCCCAGTTAAAAGGGACAAAGGGATAGTGGTGGTACTTTTAAAACACCATGTCTGAGTGCGTGTCTGAATGGTAGTTCTCTTTCTGAAATGTCAGATTGGTAGCTTGGGATCTTCACAAAAATTTCTGAGCCACAAAAAGGCTCATATACTTAAAGAATGTTAATGGAGCATCCTCAGAGCTAAGCTTGTGTGCCAAAACTTTCATGAAACAGAATAAGGTGACTTCGGAGAATCATTTCATTAGGAGAAGAACTCAGCTGCCCACTAAACTAGATTGGGGTACAGGTGGGGGTCTGCCTCTTTCTGAAGGAGAACTGCCCCACCCTCTTCCTGAGAGGTAACCATAACTAGAAAGACCATGGCAATAAATACAATTTTTTGCATTATTTATTTGTTTGCTTTTCTGAGGGCCTACCATATGGCATAAGGTACCGTGAGATGCCAAGATTAAAAACACAGCCCCTGGTCACTGTGGCTCATAGGTTAGGACAGAAAATTAATCACCATCATCGTATATAACGATTAGTGAGCATCCATATGTGGAGTGTGGTTTGAAGCACTGTATATATTTTAGTTCCTTGAGTCTCACAGCAAGCCTCTGAGGTAGGCACTGTCACTGTTTCCATTTCTGAGATGGGGAAAATGAAGCCCAGAGAAGTAACTTGCCCAAGGCTATAGAGGTAGCAAGTGGCAGAGCTTGGGCATGTAAATCCATATACACAGATCACTAGGCACCACGTGGCAGGATCTGTCAGAGAGGCATCAATTGAATGCAAAGGAAATTGAGAAGGGAGAGGTCATATATGGTTAAAGAGAAGGGCAGACTTCAAGGAGGAGGTAGCAGTTCAATGGGCTTGGAAAGGTAAGAGGGATCTCCTCAGGTGGAGACCAGGGCCTGGTAGAGGGATGGTAGATACATACATGGGTGGACTTTCAGAAGTTCCCCTGTCACAGAGGACTATGTTCCAGTGCTCAGGATTGAAGCTTATTGTACTGCAGGGCCTTATAGGACCAAACAGTGATCACCTGATCTACTAAAGTGGGTTTCTGTTAAAAAGTTGAGACAATGTCCACATGAAAGAAAAGGTGAGCAGAAGGTGCCAGAGATGGCAGTGTTGGGAGTATGTTTGGGGAGAGAGGAGCATAAACTTCCCTGTGGGTGAATAGTTGGCATTAAAGATGGAAGAGGAACGGCTGTGGAGGGCCTGTGGGACAGTCCTACTGTGTGTCAAGCATCTTTACATACCTTGTCTCATTCTTTCCTAAAACAGCCCTACAAAGTAGGTATTATCATCACCATTTTATTGATGAGCACATTAAGTACTGAAAGATGAGGTAACTTACTCAGGACCACATGGGTTTCAGTGCAGTCCTTGGGGCACTTGAGTCCAGTCCTGAACTCTTCCCACTACACCAAGGAGGTTAAAGCCACTCATGCAGGATCTCGAATGCCAGGCAACTACCATTTTTAAGTAGAGCATTTGGGAATGGTAGTCTGAACTGGTGATGGCAGGAGAAAGAAAAGAAGAGGCTCAATTCTAGAAATACTTTTGAGTTAAATCAATAGGTCAGTGGTTCTCAAAGTGTTTCCAGGCCAGCAATTTTAGCATCTCCTGGGAACTTGTTAGAAAAACAAATCTAACTACTGAATCAGAAATTTTAGTGGTGCGGCCCAGAAATCTCTGTGTTAACAAGATCCCCAGGGGATTTTGTTGCCCTTTTCATGTTTGAATGATTCTGTAATAGACCATATTGGTGAACTGGATTTGAGAGGTTGGGAGTGGAGTCATGGGTGCAGATTAAGGGCAGATATATAATCTCTAAACTACTTGTATTCCTACAGCATTCTCCTCTCCCCACAGCCCCTGGCACCCACCGTTCTGCTTTCTGTACCTATGAATTTGACTATTCCAGGTACCTCATATAAGAAGAATCAAGATTCATCCACATTGTGGCATGTGTCAGAATTTCCTTCCCTTTTGAGGCTGAATACTATTTCATTGTATGTATATACCACGTTTTGTTTATCCATTCATCCGCTGGTAGACACTTGGGTTATTTCCCCCTTTTGGCTACTGTGAATAAGCATACTATGAACATGCATGTACCATTATCTCTTCAAGACCCTGCTTTCAACTCTTGTGGGTATATGCCCAGAAGTGGAATTCCTGAATCATATGGTAATTTTATTTTTAAGGAACTGCTGTACCTTTTTCCATAGTGGTTGCACGATTTTATGCTCCTAACAGTGCACAAGGGTTCCAATTTCTCCACATCCTTGTCAATACTTGTTCTTTTCTTTTCTTTCTTTTGTTCCTTTTCCTTCTTTCCTTCCTTCCTTCTTTATTTTTTCTTTTTTTGACAGAGGCCATTCTAATGGATATGAAGTGGTATCTCATTGTGATTTTAATTTGCATTTCTCTAATGATTAGTAATGTTGAGTATTCTTTCACGTACTCATCGGGCATTTGTATATCTTCTTTGGAGAAATGTTTATTTAAGTCCTTGGCCCAATTTTGATTGGGTTCTCTGGAGAGTTCTCATTTTTAATCCTCTTTAAAGACGGTGATTAGAGAGGTCTGGAAGGGAACCCAGGTATCTGTAGGTTATGGAAGCATCACAGATGTCTCTGAAGCAAGTCAGGTTTGAGAGCCACTGTGTTATGTGGCAAGAGCTTTACCCCTGACAACTTAATTAAATGTGCACATGTTCATATGAATGATTCAAGCGAAAGTTTAGAACTCGCTCATGTTGTCCAATTTTTCTCTATGTCCAATAGAGTCACTGTGATTTTATGTTCGTTCATGGATCATTTAGCTCCCTTCCTTTGTTACCTTCAGACAACTGCAAGGAGGTTAACGCTGGTCACAGTGGCTGAGCAGAATAAGAAGAGGAAATGAAAATCTAACAAAGTAACAGTTCTGGTTAGGAAGGAGGCAAAAGCTATTTGCCATAGCAAAACAGAGAAATTCCTGTTTTCATTCTTCTCAGGATCACACTCCATGAGCAAACAAAGAACAGACTTTAAGAGTCCCAGAGAGGAAATACTGCACTTGTACCCAAAATGTGACCAAGAAGAATCAGCCAGAGTATGGCTCTCAGAGGTGGGTTCAGCCACTGGATTTCACACAGAACCATGGATGACAAGAAGCCTGGAATCCAGAGGTGTCAGTCAGCCAGAGATATGTTGGTTGCAAGTGACAGAAGTGGGATGGGATGGCATGTAACCCGCCAGACTTCCAGTTCTCCATGCTTTCAAGCAAAGTGGGCCCTACCAGCTCAAGGATTTCCTCCAACAAAGAGATGCAGGTAATGGCTGTTGGGAGTGAATAAACATGGGGAAGGTTTGCATGAAAATGACAAGGACTTGTAGGGGACATGGGCAGAACACTGATAGCAGGTGCTACACCCACACACTCTCATTCAGTCTTCAAAATATTAAAAAGTGTGATTTCTAGGGGCGCCTGGGTAGCTCAGTGGGTTGGGTGTCTTCCTTCTACTCAGGTCATAACCCCAGGGTCTTGGGATTGAGCTCTGTGTTGGGCTCTCTGGTTGGCGGGGAGCCTGCTTCTCCCTCTCCCTCTGCTCCTCCCCCTGCTTGTGCTCTCTCTCCCTCTCTGTCAAATGAATAAATAAAATCTCTAGGAAAAAAAAGGTGTGATTTTTGATACAGTACCTGTACGGTGAAGTGCCAGCTTTGACAGATGATTTGGTGCAGTAGGTAACAAATGGAAACACCAAGAGAGTCATAAATATGCCATTAGGACTCATTGGCACCTACAACAGTGTACAATTTTACTACAATTTTGATGGTTCATGAATGAAAAAAATATCTGATGTTTCAATAACAAAAGAGAGTTTAAATGAGAATGGGCCTTGGTCACATTCTCTGCACATAAAGCAGCTTGAGTGCAAGTTTAGCTCCTGATTCTGTCGGTTGGCAGGTGACTCTCCTGGGCTGGACTGGCTTGGCTGACCCCTGTTGGGCTCTTGCATATGTCTGTGGACTTCCTATAGTAGATAGAAGATGGTCTTGCTCACAAGTGTGATCATTGGCAGGTTGTTGGGTCTTTTCTCCCCGTGTCTCTTACCTTCTAGTAGGATAGCTCAGGCTTGTTCACATGGTGATTTCCAAGTGCACCAAGAGTGTATGTGTTTAATGCTTTTTAAATTTCTGCTTGTGTTACATTGATTGATGTTCATTGGCCAAAACAAATTAATCAAAGCAATGGACAACTTTGCATCCAGAGGACACTACCAAAGGGCAGGTGTGGATCGTGGAGAGAAAAAGAATTTGTGGCCATTTACTATCATATTTGCTCAGTCATATTTTGTAGGTGTGCTTATATTCAATGCCTCAGAAAACTTAACAGCATTTCAAAGAAGTAGAAAAAAGGGAAATGGCTACATCCCTTTGTATAAAATTATTCACTTGAAGCCTTGAAATATAAGTGCTATTTTAAAATTGTAAATCTATAAATAGGTTGTCAAGATTTTAAGACCTAAATATAGGTGAATATATATGTTAAAAACAGATTTTTAAAGATGGCTTTGAACATTATGGCCTCTCTAGATACATGAGTGTTTATACATTTCTAAAAAGAATAAGCTCAGGTTGTAGAATATGTTTCTCAGTACTCTTCTGTGAGCATGTGTGCCTGTGTGGGAGCATCCGGTCAGAATAAATCCCTACCTTCATAAGAGCTTTATAACCTTCCTTAACATAGGTGGTCATGACACATTCAATAGCTCCTTTCCCCACATTTTCATTTGACTTTTAAATCAGTTATGGTATTAACCGATTTGAGGATTACAATATTTATTTTTTATTTAAAAAATAAGGGTAACAGGGGCACTTGGGAGGCTCGGTTGGTTAAGCATCTGCCTTTGGCTCAGGTCATGATCTCAGGGTCCTGGGATTGAGCCCTGTGTCAGGGCTCCCTGCTCAGTGGCAAGTCTGCATCTCCCTCTGCCCCTCCTCCTGCTTGTGCTCTCTGGTTTTCTCTCTCAAATAAATAAATTTTTAAAAATCGTAAAAAAATAAAAATAAGGGTTAAAAGTTGAATCCCAGCCTGATAAAGACCTTTTCTCACCTAGAATTAGCCCCCCCCCATTTTCCACTGAGGAGGGTAGTTTGTAAGGCATTTCCTTTCTCTCTTTACCTTGGGAACGTGTGAAGTGTTCACATTTTCTGTGCTTTGCTCATCACTTGTGGCAAATCAGTGTGCATCTTGTTCTGTCAATGAATGAACTAATCTGCACAACAAAATCATCTGAAGGCAAGGTCGCTCAGCATTTGTGAACATTGCTTTGCTCACTTGGTACACCTCTATTTACCCTATGATTACTCCTAAAAAGTGTTGTTGTTATTGTTTTTAGACAGAGACAGAGAAAGAGAGAGCATGCACAGGAGGTGGGGTAGGAACAGAGGGAAAGAGAGAATCTAAAGCAGGTTTCAGGCCCAGTGTGGAGCCCGACATGAGGCTCCATCTCATGACCCCGAGGTCATGACCTGAGCCAAAATCAAGAGTTGGACACTTAACCAACTGAGCCACTCAGGCACTTCCTAAAAAAGTTTTGATCAAAAAATAATGGACAAATTTCAACAAATATATGGCCAGCAACATTCAACAGGAAAGTAACCTAAAAAAGCTCTTTAATGATGCCAAATACAGACCGAGTAATCATGATGTCTTCCCTTTCTCCATGATTAAGCACAAATATTTTTTTAAGTCTCTTCTTGAAGTGGAGCAGTGTTCCAGTAACTTCCTCACCATGGGAAGAACCGTTTCTGCTCATTTGCCCTTGTCCCAAACTGGAGCGTATGATTTTTAAATGAGACACCACCCCCCTTTCCTCCCACAAACAACCCTCCAAGTCTACCTTTTCCATTTTGTTTCTTTGTTGAATTGAGTCATGCACCAGTGATGGAGCCTGTGTCCAGAAAGGGGTGATACTCTGATAGTGTCCTCAGCCAGCTTTGAATGTGAAGTCTGGGTCAGAATCTATTCTGGCTGCCCAGCCTCAGCAATTAGGATCCCAGGGTGGGGTAGACCCTGGCCACCCGCACACAGTGACATAGCTACTCCATGGTCAATCAGTTTGGCTCTGCCTTGGGCAGGACTCCACCTGGCTCTATAAGGACAGCACATGGCAAAAGCCCTGCCTACACTTAAGGACTCACTGGGGAAATAGGAAAAAGGCGGAAGGCATGACAGCCAGGGGGAACTTGGACCATATAGCCCTCCACTGTCCTAGCAGAAATGCCCGTGAGCTGAAGACTGCAGCCCGTGACAGACAGCTCCTTATTTGTAAGTAGTTAATGTTTCTTAGCAAGCACTTCTGAAAGAAATTGGTATGTAATGACAGCACTCACTGGAAAACAGGCCGATTAGAAAATGCACTAACTTATCTGGTATTCATTTGAAAAGTAAATGGATGCACGGCAAGGTGAGAGTTCACTATCAATTCAAATATTTTCCCATAACAGGCTCTCGCACTCCTGCTTTAATTCAAGCAGAAACACAAGTATGAATAATCAAACTAGATGACGCTCATCAGGAACCTTTGTGCCTTGCACCATTTCAAATGGTCATTGAAGCTTAATGGCAAAAAATTTACATTCTTCCTTTAATTTGTATTCTATTCCTTCCTTCTGAGTGATGTGATTGTGGCTTGCTGCTGCCCGCTGTATTATTTTGATGCAAATGCTGTGTTGTGTGTGCCTGAGTCCAATTTCCTGGCTTTTGCTAGGAAGAGGAGTGACTTCGAAAATAGTTCAGAATCAGGGTTATTTAAAGAGTTTATAACTACTGCTCCTAATGAGTGAAACAATGCAGCTGATGAGTCCACCGTTTGGAGGCACCTTGATAGCCCTCGGTTAACAGATGCCCGCAAAGGAAAATAAAATCAATGGGAAAAACACTGTTTACTCGTCTTCCTTTCCCCAGCCGGAAAGCTGACTTTATTCCGGTTTGCCGGTTGCCGCCTACAAAAGAATTAAAAAATTTGTAATTCAAGCAAAACTCCCTTTTCTGTGCCACACACCCACTGGGGAGGAATGCTTTATTGCGATACAGGGGTTGCTGGCCAAACGCTGCAAACATCGGGCCCCCAGGGCCATGCTGGAATGTAATGTATGCACAAACTCATTTATGATACTGTGACTAATTTCCATTTCTTGTGCTTAGAGTTGCCTGGCTAATTACAGGGATGTTTTCTTAACTTTAGTAATTATGCTCTGTGCTTTCGCCAGGCGACAGAGCAAATGAGTGAGGGCGGATTGCGCGGCACTTGGAGCCGGGCGCGTCCAGGCGAGAGGGGACCGTGCGCCCGCGCCGCAGGGCCAGCATCCCTGATCACAAGCCTCGCCAGCTTTGACCAGCGCCCACAGGCTGCATCGAAAGCATCTGGAGAAATATTTGATGGAACGCCCCGTAATTAGATGGCTAGCTTAATTAGGAGAAGTTTTCGGGCAGAGAGAAGCTGGCGGGTCCGCTCTGGGATCTGAAGGTTTGCAGCCTCCTCCTGGGAGGTCCGAGCACAAAGCTCTGCCCACGCTGGGGCGGTTGTGCTTCCAAAGCGGCCCCGTGCCCCGGGTGGGGGGACCCAGAGGCCTGCCTCTCTGTGGCAGCCTTGCCAAAACGACAGCAGTCATGCTCATTTGGCTGCTCCTCCTCCCCCTCCCCCCATACGAGGCAGAAAGGAGGAAAGCTGAGATGTGGTCGCCCTGCCCTGTGGAAGCTGACTCTTGGAGGCAGTTTTTGAGACTGGGAGTGAGTGGGGGATTGAGGACCATGGTATTTCTCTGAGTTGGGGGGGGGGAGAGGCAACATCCAGCACATAATTCAAGGTCCCAAACAAACATTTAGCTATTTAGGAACCAGTCTTAATTGCCCGATCCCATCAGTCAGAGCTTTCAAGCAAACTTAGAAACACTGGCCCTGACCATATATAATTAGGCTGTCCAGGAGGGCAGAGGGATGGGGCGGGGGTGCTGGAGCTGTGGGCACAGTACACATCTGGGAGACATCTACCCATGATTAGGTGGAACCTTCTCATAATCAGGGACCGCAGTGGCCAGAAGGAGAAAGGAAACACAGCAGTCACTAATGCATGTCAAACTCACATTCTGGAGACTTCTCTCCTCCCACAATTGGAAGCAGCAAGGGAGAAGCTGAAGGTGTGTGTGAGTGCATGTGTGTGTGTGTGTATGTGTGTGTATGAGAGAGAGAGAGCAGTGCATGCGTGTGAGTTGTTCTCAGCTCAGCGATTTTTGCTTTCTGGAACATCAAGGCTATTTATTTTTGACATATTATCAGGAAACGTGAAAAGATTCCAATAATCTGTTCCCACTTTACCAAATTAAAATGGTTCCTTCTGCTTTATAGAGATGAGGTGATTTGTACATCAGGCCATTCAAGATATAAAAATGATCTGTCCCCTAAATATCTCATTAGATATCAACATTTGATGAAATGCACTTCAAGCCACTCATGATATCAATTTTAAACTAAGCCAACCAGGTAACCTGCATCAAAACAGACCATGCTGAGGACAATGCTGTTGAATTTTTAATGTACCATTGAAAAACATTAACAGGCTTTATTTTGAAATTCTAAAAATGGATTTCAAATGCATTTGAAAAGATTTCTTCACATAATGATGAAACTTACATCAGAGCTACTGCCAAATCCCTTTCTAAAGGTGGCTTCCCAGTTTAAGAATTAACATTTCAGAGGACATCGCCTTCACTTAAATAAAAAGAAATGAGTAGAGGAAATTCAGAGGAATGCACCACAACTCAGACATCAAATAGGACATTTGTAGGGTAAATATTCCTGCCAGTATGGCTCCCCAGTCAACCAGAAAGAAGAGGCACAAGCGAATCCCAAACGTTGGGGGGAATTCGCCCAGGCCCAGTCTGGAATTCCAGTCAGCCATGACAGAATGAAGAGTTCCTTACTGGTGGGTGTGTTTCCCCTGAGAGCAGCCTCCACTGAAAAAAAGTGCTCCTTTTATCCATTCAAGTGAGGCTGATGTGCTTGCTCATGTGATGTGGAAGAAAGGAAAGCAACAAAAATGTAATTATTTTGACACATTCTTCTTAAAAAGGTTATTATTCCTACTTAATGCAAAGTGGTTTACACTGCCATTATGAAAGGGAGTCCACTGTCCTTGGTCTCTAAACTGTGAGCACTTTGAAGATTCAGTGCCAGCCACAATGGCCAGTACTAATAGTTTGATTGCAAACTGCAGGGAGAGATCATTTCCGAGCTGTGAGAAACCCAGACCTTTCCCTGTTCTTTCCTTCCAGCATTCTCTGTGCCTGACATTTTTACTCCATTTTACAAGGGAAAACTTGTTTTTAACCTCGAAAGAAGGAGAAAACATTTGGGGGTATCTGCCCCTCATCCATCCATGGTTTTCTCCCCCAGGGACTTTTATTTAATCTGAAGCTCTATGGCACGTGACTTCGATTCTGGAATTCCTCTGAAACAAGTTCTGGACAGTTGCACCTGTGAGTCATCATCACACTGCCCCGCCTGTTTGGAGAGTAGTTGCAGGTGCCTGTTAATTACTGTGTGAGCAGTTGCTGGTTTGGGGAGAACCGTGCCCATTTCTTTCCCCATCCCATTTTGTGTTGAAGATGGTTGAAGATGGTTGAAGAGGGGTGGACCCCTCAGAACCCCCAAACTCTGCTCCCTTTTGATCCACCCTGCAGCTGCGGAGGGGGCCCAGATGTTCTTCCACAAAATGTCATTTGTGAGTAGAAGATCAAAGGCCGATAACTCACCGGCCTTATCATGCTCCTTGTGGCATCCTGGGGAAGGAAAGGATCAAAGTCAGAAATAGAGGCCATATCACTGATGAATAATTTACATGCACAGTGGGTGGGAGTGAGTTAGTACATGAAGGTCCTTTTGAAGAGGAAAGAAATTGCTGCCTTTCCAGTAAACACTGACTTTGAGAGAAGCCTATGAGAGAAACCCTTTCCATGGGAGGGTTTGGCTTTGCTCTGACCATGACCACGGTGCTCTAAAAGTCACACGTGTGCATTGAAGGCAGGACTTGCAGGCTGCAGAGGATTTTAAAACACATTTGTTCATCCACTGCCTGAGAGGTAGAAGGGCTCAAACTCTGTATTGGAGTTAATAACTCTAGCCAGAAGCCTTCGTTGAAAGAATTTCCACGTGCCCTGATTTTGCTTATCATGAAAACTACCTTCCCCTACTGGGTCCTCTCTCATCTCTAGGGGTTCTAATAAAGTTATGTGAAATTAAAGACAAGCTTAAAACTCCAAATCGGAGTATCACACCACATTTTCCTGCAGAGCAATAATTATATTTGGAACAAAGATGTCTTTAGGTATATGTGTATCCGGATTAAGTGAGGCTGCTGGTATTCTAGTACAAATGGAAATGTCTTCTTTCTTTACAGGATGTAGGCATAAGAACTGGCTTTTGAAAGCAGTCACACACACACAAAAACCACAGAAAGAAATAAAGAGGGATGAAGCATGTTGTTCTCCCAGTCTGTCTTAATTTTAGATGCTGACATCATTCATGCGTTTTAAATTATTAGATGGATAATCACTTCCTTAAAATAATTTCAGCACTCAGCTACAATAAAATAGATTTCTTTCAAAGCCCCTTACTTAAATGTGCTCAATGCTACTTTCTGTATCATGCAGGTCAATTTAATTCAGTTCAGCTCTCTCTGCCCAGCTAAACAATTGCTTTTCAGTCTCTGGAGAGCGTGGTGAACACAGCCAAGAATACCCATCTGGAGACGGCCTTGGACACTTTTGCTCATAGAAACTTGACACCTGAAGTCCCACTCTTTATTAATCTCTTGTCAAAGAGATAGTCAAGATTTCTGAGAAAAAGCCAATGTCATATAAATCATGATTAATGATTCAGTAATGAATGAGATTACAAATAGAAGAATGGAACATTTTAAGAATGGAACCAGGACACCCAGTTTATAAGTAGCCCCTCTTGTGACGGTTATACCTCTTCATCTGCAGCCTGCTTTTCTCTGCAGCTCCAGACCAGATGAACTAGCCTTGCAGCTGATGGTTTAAGTCATACTGCACGGATGGTCTTTATCTCTGTGTCTATCTAGGCCTCTGCTTGTGCCTTCATTTCTTGCTTCTCTTTTACCAACATGGCCTCCCCACTTGTTTCTCTTGCAAGGTGTCTTTGTTTTTAGTTCTCTGGAAGCAGACCGGAGGTTTTGAGTGCAAGTAGTTTATTTGAAGGGTGACTCCAGAAAGTGCAGGCAGAGAAGAACAGAAGTGAGACTAACAGGTTTGCATTAATAAGCAGGCTGCTGGTGGGCAACTGGGGCTCAATCCTGTTGGACCTCTGGGAGGTGATGTGAAACATGTCTCAGGGTTGTCCTACCCAAGGGCAGGGGAGCCAGAGTATGTATGCATCAACTCTTGTTTGTCATTTGTCAAGGAGCCAACTATACCGCTTTGGCCAGAGAAAGCCACCTCTGGGGTTGCTGACTTGCATGGGAATGGTGAATGCCAAGATGAAATGGAAGGAGCACTGTTTCTGCTACTCAAGATAGGCTGGAATCGCTCAGTGCCAAGACACTCCTCCAATGGCCCAGCTTCAAGCCCGATTCTGGAGCTAGCAGGTTGTGCAAGACATCTGCAACTCCTGTGTCGTTTGAAATTGACTAAAGATCTCCCAGAGGTGCCGTAAGCTCCAGTTGGAGTCCATAATGGTCTTCCCCACCCTAACGTACTGCTCTCAGGACTTCTTCCAGAGTTGCCCATCATAACTATTGCCCCAAGTCACTGCAAGGCAGTGTCCTGGACCTCATGCCCATCTCCTGCTCTAGATTACAGTTGGTTGGATCAGGGTGGCCACCTGATCCTAGGCAACCAATCAGAAAGTTGGTTGGAAACAGTTTGTGGCTTGACTTGAAAAGATATTCTGGGCCAATCTGAGTGCCTCTTTCAAGGATCTGAGCTAAGAAACAAGGGAAATATGCCCATGAATGATGGGAACAGCAGCTGGAAGATCACAAGGTAGAACTTCAGATGTAAAGAGCAAGATAGAATCAAGGTCAATGAGATCAGGGATATTTGTACCCAGTGCTGTACCCTCAGTGCTTAGCACAGAGTAGGTTCTCAATAAACATTTGTTGAATAAATGAATAAATTAATTGTGCAGGCTGAAGTAATAAGTAGCAATGGTGAGTCACCAAAGGAAACCAGTTGGAGACAGAATAGTCAGAAGTGGAACTCATTCATGGCAATCTCTATAATGAAGATAAAAATGGTTAACCTATTGTATGAAGGACCTTAGATTACCCTTTTTAACAGACTAGAAAGCAGAAGCATGGAGAGATTAAGTAAACTTTCCAAGATGTTACAGCTAGTGTCAGGTGGAACCAGGGTTTGAACCAGATTGGGCCCTCAGGAAAGCCTGTTGATAGCACTGTTTCACTTCTGCTAAAATCCCCAGGCCTCCTTGCATCTAGAACAAGACCCAAAGTCAATTGCCATGAGGTCCAACACTATTTCCATGTCTGACTTCAGATTTTTACTTGACTGCATTCCTCTGCTGTTCCATACTGATGCTTACAAACATTTGCCCTCCTCATCTCTCTGACTGGAGACAGCCTCAGTGGCTTTGCAATCAAAGAGCAAAATTAAAACAGAAAAACAGATAGCACTGAACATGTGGTCCCTGAAACTGTCTTCCAGGTGTTTGCCTATGGTCTGGCCTTGGCCCTGTGGGTCCTGTTGTCAGAGGACATTTGCAGAACAAATTCTTCTAGTCACCAGGAACCAAGTCACTCATCAATCTTAGGTGTGCTGATTATCTTCTGCTGCATAACAAATCATTCCAAGTCTTAGTGGCCCAAAAACGATGACAGCATTCATTTTGCTCATGAGTCTACAGTTTGAGCAGGCTTGACAGGTGTAAGGGGTGGAATAGTGTTCCCCCGAATAAATTCATATTGACGTCCTAACCTCAGTACCTCAGAATATGACTCTATTTGGAGATAGGGTCTTTACAGAGGTGATTAAGTTAAAACAAGTTCATTAAGGTTGACCCTTATACAATGTGACAGGTGTTCTTATAAGAAGAGGAAATTTGAATGTAGGTGTGGGAGGGGAGACAATGTGACCTCCAGTCAAGGAGAGAGGCCTGGTACAGACCCTTCCTTCCAGCCCTCAGAAAGAACCAACCATGCCAATACCTTGATCTCTGACCTCCAGCCTCCAAACTGTGAGAAAACAAATCTCTGTTGTTTAAACCACTCAGTCTATGACACTTTCTTATGACTACCCTAACATACTAATAGAGCGGGGATTGCTTATCCATGCTCTACATGGTATTAATTGGGCAGCTTGAAGGGTGGGGGCTGGATTCACCCAGAGACTCTTCACTCATCTGTCTGATGGTTGATGCTGGCTGTTGGCTGGACCTCAGCTGGTGCTGTCAGCTGGAACACCTCCATGTGGCCTCTCTGCATGCCAGGGCTTTCTCACAATAAAGTGTCTGAGTTCTGGGGATGGAACCAGCCAGGTGGAAGTTGCCCCTTTTAAGACCTTGCTCAGAGGTCACTCAGAGACATTTCTGCATTTTATCCATTAAAAGTGAGTCATAAAGGCCAGTTCATATTCCATGGGAGAGGAATTAAAAGCCCTACTTTTTGATGGGATGAGAGTCAAAAAATTTGCAGACATATTTTCAAATCACCACATCAAGCAAACCAATCAACATCCTTATTTAAACAAAGGCCTTGGCAGACCATAAGTCACACCAGCTTGGACTCCTATCATATTTTTTCCTACTTTATTCACACAAGTACAGTTTGCAGAAATGACATACTCTAACTGTGTTCATAGGGCAGTTATTGTATATGGTCAGCAGAATTTAGTGACCTGGACATTGCCAGATATTTAAAGCTAATACAAAATAAAATATAAAAACTTTAGCACTATCTATTTATTGAATAGAGGTTATCCTAAGCTGTCCTGTTTGAATCAATGGGCCACAGGAAATATCATCAGTCAGAAATTGGCAGAACCCTGACCCCACTCATGGATTGGTTGTTTATTTCTATTGTTATAACTTGATAACTAAATCAAAGATTGAAGTACATATGGCATTTTATAGCCAATATAGATAATGACTAATAATATTTTACTAAGGTTTTATGCATTGAAGGAAAGTTTATGAGTAGGAGACAACATGTCAGGGGCAGAGAATTGGAATCTGGGTGCGCAAGGAGACAAACTGGGATATGTGCAACTTGCCACTGGAATAACTTCTTTTTTTTTTAAGATTTTATTTATTTATTTGACAGAGATAGAGACAGCCAGTGAGAGAGGGAACACAAGCAGGGGGAGTGGGAGAGGAAGAAGCAGGCTCATAGCGGAGGAGCCTGACGTGGGGCTTGATCCCATAACGCCGGGATCACGCCCCGAGCTGAAGGCAGATGCCCAACTGCTGTGCCACCCAGGCGCCCCTACCACTGGAATAACTTCTGTTTCTGACTTTACAGTAATAGGGAAGCTTCTGGCTAGGGAAGGAAATCAGAGCTCTCTTCTCTCTACCCGGGACATCAGCTACCTCTCCACCTTTTCTCCAACCTTTCTCACAACTATAGTCCAAGTCAGACAGTTGGATAGTTGGCAATTACTCCATGAAGGCTGTGGATATTTCCATTATCATCCCAAATTCTTTTCTATGACAGGAAGACTGAAAGCTGCTATCCCCCAAGAGAGGGCTCCTACTTATTCTTCCATTAGGGGCACCTGCTCATGTCTGCAAATCACTGGGACACCCCATCACTCTCAGGAAGCATAAATATTAATGAGTATTTGGACCAGGCATTGAGGGCCACATAGCACTTATTATAGCAGAGAGGAGAATGCAGCACGCCTGTGGAAAGCATCATTAGTGAGACACGTGGTGTATGCATTAAGCAGCGTCTTCACCACAGAGATAGATGGCTGGGGAGGGTGAACTTGAGAAGTGAGAGCATCATAGGCATTCAACTGGCATCAGACCCATAATTCCCAGTTGCAGCTCTTTCACCTGGTCCAAGTCTGACCCCTCTGATCAACCTAGTAGTGGAGTAAAAATGGTGGCATCTTCACTCTAACTTGAGTTTGAACTCCATCTAAATTAGCAAAAGGGACAAAGGATAGAAGTACAATCCATCATCAGTGAAGTAGGAATCTGTTAACAGTATCACACCACAGAGTATGAATCACTGCTGGCAAATGCCAAGAAATCTAGGGTAAGATGAGGGAGTAAGCTGACAGCTGACACACGCTGTCTCAAACTCTGATAAGGATATGTATTTCTTCAAAAGTGTTTGCCAACATCAAGAAGAACATATCCAAGGATTCTTAGAGAGTTGAGATCCAGTTTCATGGGCAGCCCAGGGGAGACGTATGGAATGTTCCTATCTCTATGAGGAGATAGTCACTGCTTTTAGTGAGGTCAGGGATGGAAGTTAGCTAAAAAAGGAATTTGTATGCCGGTAGTCTGTTTCTGTTGCCGGTGACCAAGGCTTTCATTCAAAAAACAAAACAAAACAACACAAATCCCAGAGAGGAGGCTAAGGGAGTGGTAAGGAATGGACAGCCAGAATCTGATCACAGCCCAAATGGCATGCACCCTAAAGAGCCTGCTGTGAGCAACACTGGTCCAGGAACACAGACCTGGGGGAAGATATGCTCTTAGGGTAAGGAAATTAAAGGTACAGGAAACAAGTACCGGAAAATAAAAACAAAAATAGAGACGGTGTGTAGGCTTGAGATCATCGCACAAAATGAAATGGAAAAGTCCATTACAAATAATAATTACAACGAAGATGATATATATGGGAGATAGAGGAGACCCATGTATTCACAATTACTGTTTCTGAAGAAGAAAACAGGAAAATGGAGCAACATACTCAAGGATGTAATAGAAGAAAACTTTACTAAAATAAGGAAACATTGAAAGAACAAATATTCCAGGAAAAAAAAATGATGTACAATGATCCACACGAAGTTATATCCTGCAGAAACTATTGAACTCCAAGTTGAAAGAAAAAAATTATAAAGACATCCGAGTAGAAATATTTCAACATTTGGGGCGCCTGGGTGGCACAACGGTTGGGCATCTGCCTTCAGCTCAGGGCGTGATCCCAGCGTTCTGGGATCGAGCCCCACATCAGGTTCCTCCGCTGGGAGCCTGCTTCTTCCTCTCCCACTCCCCCTGCTTGTGTTCCCTCTCTCGCTGGCTGTCTCTCTCTGTCAAATAAATAAAATCTTAAAAAAAAAAAGAAATATTTCAACATTTAACACATGCTTTGAGTGTTTACTATGTGTCAGACCTGTACTAGACTTTGAGGATTCCCTGCAGTGGACAAGATAATCAAAGTTCCTGCCCCCATGGACTTTTCCAGTGTAGAGTTTGGAGTAGGAAGGTTGGAAAACAAAAAATAAACAAGTAAACAAATAGGGTATTAAGTATAATATTATCCCCCCAAATAGACCACCTATCTATATTTTGAATATTTGAGCTGTGTAAGTGTGTGGAGAGATGTCAACTGTGATTTCTAGAGAGAAAGGTTTTTCTGTTTTTCTTTGTGCTTTTATGGATCACTCAAAAATGAGCATGTGCTTACAAAGTCTAAAATCATTATCCTAAATTAACAAATAAAAGCGTAGTGTTGGGCCCTTTGACCAGTGACTCCTTTCCATACCTGACTTGCTTTTCCTCCTCTGCTCTTCATGAAGTGGTCCACAATATGGCTCAGTCTAGATGATGGATAATTTACATGTCTACAGATCATCCGACTGAGCTAGAGCCTAGGAAATGAGATGGAGCATCTGGTGTTGCAAGGATGCTGGGAATATGTTCTCTTGCCCGCTAACTTTTAACTTTTTAGGAATTAGACTTTTCAAGCCAAGCTCTCTGTGCCAAAGATGGGGTCAGAATTCAGGGATCAGTAATCACAATCCACCAATAACTCTGAGATCAGAAAGCAAACACTGCCTACTGCATGCCAGCAGCAAGGAGGGCTTGCAGAAGACTTTTCCATATTTCCTTAAAAACATCACTGGCCTACCTCTTTTAGGAAAGCACTAAGTGTTTTGGCTGTGGAAACTTGGTTTAAGGAGCAAATGGCTGATTTGTTGAGTGCCTACTATGTGACAGGTACAGCATTTCATTTAATGCTCATCAAACACTATGGAATGGGTATACTACTTCACAGGTGGGGAACCTGAGGTTTGGAGAGGGTAAATAAGTCACCCAAGGCCACACAAGAACTGAAATCAGGTTTGTCTGGGAAACTAGTATCTCTTCCCACTGAAGGGCTTCCAGACAAGAGACTCCTGCCCACAGAGGTAAGAGCTTGCTGAGCATTCAAATCCTTTTGATTTTATGAGTCCAATCAATTTCTGAGCTCTAGGGAATAGGAAGAACAAAGATTTTGGTTGGTGTTTCTAGCACCCCTTTACAAGTATCAGTCAACTGGTCTTGTGACACAGGAGTCAGTGATGAAGAGTTCCATCATGGCTTGAGTCAGTTGGGCAAGGAACAAGAAGACCATGAGACAGGAAAACAGCAGACTGTCCTTGCATATCCCCATCTTTCTTCCTGCAGATGCCCAGATTCAAACGCTGAGTGGGATGCTTTGCCAGTATTGTAATAATAAAAACTGAAAATAAGCTTAAGTGTGCATCAGAGAGGGAATTGTTAAATAAATTAGTCATACATATGTAGTAATGGAAAAGAATAACATCAAGCCTTTTGCACTAATATAGCTAGGTCTTCAAGATGTTTAGGTAAGTAAAAACACCATGATGCAGACCAGTATATTTTTATGCTCTTATTTACATTAAAAAAGATACAGTAGATTGTATGATAAGACAGTCCTGTTTTTGTAGGTCAAAAATGTTTCAACAGTGGCAATTACATATGGTTCAATCTACTATGTCTGTGTAACACACACACACACACACACACTCACTAGTAGAAGCATTTAATACATAGGAATCTAGTAATAAGGTGTGCATCCTGGACAGTGACTGGGGGCTAGAGGTCTGGGGTAATGAGGACAGGCAATTTACTACCAAGAGCAAGTATTACTTTTTTAAAATAAAAATAATTAAAAAGAAAAAGAAATATATTTGATGCCTTTAATCTGAGGTTATAGTTTCCCAATTTATGACAGATTCTTGATCCAAATATTAAAAACTTGAGTCAGATTTTTCATTTCATCAAATTCTGTTGTAAGAAACAGAGTACATTTACTTTTTTTATTTTGAGAACACTTTAAGCAAGAAAGATCCTTTAACCCAACAAGCCCCACTTTGCTGGTGAGAACATGGCATGGATTGGAGATGGGAGCACATGTTTAGCAAGGGGAATCCAACTGTATACACATTCTTCTTTCTCCTGTCATTATTTCTTGCCCATGGTACAAAGCTCTTCCACTCCTCTGCTTTTTTTCATAAGAAGATATGATGCAAGATGACCATCAGAAGAGGTAACACTAACCATGATGGTCAATTAATCAGATCTCCACCTAGTTGGGTCAGAGAAATAGTATGGTTTAGATTCAGGGATTTTTTTGGATCACAAAGATGGTGTCAGCTGGGGTCAAATGGCTCTGGCTCAGTTACATCAAATGTACAAATTCAGCTCTTGAGAATGCTTGTCTGGACATCAGAATGGGGCTGGAATACTTTAACGAAAACAAAGGTGATCTCAGACGAATAGTTATTTTCATATAGAGTTCTGGCCCCAGAAAGGATAACACCTGTGGTAGATTCATCACAGTAATGGCCCCAATTTGTTCATGCCTCCCCATTACATGCCTTTTGGTAGTTTTTATTATCATACTGACTCTAGGCTTGGTCATGCAGCTCGTTCTGGCTGATGGGCAGGAGTAACTGTGATGTAAGCAGAGACAAGAAGAGCACTTGAGCGTTGGCCCTTTCACTGCCCTTGAGGTCCTGCTGAGCTGCCATGTTGAATAAGCCTGCTGGAGTTTGAGACAACACATGGAGCTGAGATGAGCCATTCCAGCTGAGCCCTCTTATACCAGACCTGGCAACTGAAAGCAGCCACAAGAGCACGCCCAGCCAGCATCAACTATGTCTAGTCCAAATAGGCAGAACCACACAGCTAAGCCCAGCCCAGACTGCCATTTCTTAGGACAGTGATTAAATAAATGATGGTCGTTTCAAGCCATTATATTTTGGGATGGTTTGTTATGTAGCAATATCTATCTGATACAACATCCTTGCTTTATAATATTTTATATAAAAATACCAAAAATAATAAACTTATTTTTACCTATCCAGAAGTGACATTTTGCTTTTTTTCCCTCTAGAACTTGCCTTTCTTTTTAATTTTATTTTATGTTAGTCACCATACAGTACATCATTAGTTTTTGACGTAGTGTTCCATGATTCATTGTCTGGGTATAACATCCAGTGCTCATTGCAGTAAGTGCCCTCCTTAATACCCATCACTGGGCTAAACACCCCCCGAAGTCCATAGTCTCTCATGGTTCGTCTCCCCCTCTGATTTCCCGTCCTTCATTTTTCCCTTCCTTCTCCTAATGTCCTCCATGACCAACTCTTGAATATCTGAATAAACGGACAATAAGGACACAATGAAAAGGCAATTTTCATAGACAACCCCAAGTTCTACAATCTGTTGGAAAAGTTCTGGAGATGGTTGTTGGTGATGGTTGCAGAACAGTGTGAATGTACTTAATGCCACTGAACCGGACACTTTTAAAAATGGTTGAAGTGGTAAAGTTTATGTTGTGTGTGTTTTACCACCATAAAAAAAGAAAAAAATATCATCTGTTACTAGTTTCAACTTTATTCTTCATTCTGGCCTGAATCAAGTTTAAGAAAAAGGACTCCCGTGAATCTGATCTCACCCATTGCTCCTTTGCCAGGGGTGCTAATGAGCAGTGAAAGGGGGAAAGGCCAGCAGCTGTGAGGGAGAGGGGAGAAACAAGAGATCGGTTTAATCAGTTTCTGGTTAATGAGTCAACTAGCACCAGGGGTCTACTGTTGGTGAGCACTTTTCTCTCCTGCCGCCTTTTGATCAGCTTGGATCATAACAGCTACCATGCGCTGTGGCTCCCCAATGATACACATCCAAGGCTTACTTCTTCCATACACTCCAAATTAATATGTGACCAACTCTAATGAATGAATCTTGTGTTTGAAAAATAATGTGTACTCTGCCTACTTCTAAAAAAGAATTTGATGTGATGGAAGGTCTGATGGAAAGATGTTTATACCAGGAGCTGCCAATGCCCTTCCAAATTCCCTCAGCCTACCATGGAGGTCTCCTGTGGCTTTCTGTGTCCCTTGAGCTGGGGCAGCCCAGAGATGCTGGGAAGTAAGTGCCCCCAGGAGTGACCTACACTGGATGAGGGACAGGAGATGGCAAACAAAGACCCAAGTTCCTTGACCCTTAGTGGGTCAGGTAGATATGGTTCTACACGGTCACTTGGAGGTCCTCAGTTGTTCTCAGTGATAACCCCTTCATTACCACAGTTTCTGTTAGCTTTTCTCCCTTCCTTCTCATGTGCTGCTCTTTCATGTCCTGCTTCCTGGGATCATAAGTAAGCCACTTGTAGCCAGTTCTCTGTTTCAGCATCTACTTTTGGGAGGAGCGAAACCAAATCCAACAGAGTCACCACAACTGGTACTTTTAGCTTCTTAGCAAGTAAGTTTAAGAAAAACACAAACCCTATTATTCAACAGAGCTGTATATGAACCATCAGTTTTGAAAATGTTCTGCCTTTTCAATTAACCACCTTGGCATTAGAGGGACTGTTCACTCTTTAGATCACCATCTGGGAAGCCCTCTTCTGTGAGCTGCAATGAGTTACCCAGGGTCTGAGCCCTTCTTGGGCTCTGGAGGAGTTTAATAGGCTTGTTAAGGATGGAAATGTTAATAAAGGCTCTGAGGGAAGACCAGCTTTCCCAATAAAGATAGTGTGAGAAGTCTTGTGAGGGGGCTTTCCAAAGTCATCCCACAGAGGGAGAAACAGAGATGTGGTATTTCTCTGGAGTTGTCAGTGGAACCCAAAGGTGCCAATTAGGATTTTTTTGGCAGTTTGAAAACACATCCAACAGTTACATGAAACTTCTCCCATCTAGAGGTGGGTCTGTGTTGCCATGATGTAGTAGCACCCACCTTCGTGACTACATGATGCGTAGAACAGGGTGAAAGGGAGACTGTGTGAGCTCTGATGCTAGGTTAGGAAAGGCCTCACTTCTTCTCTTGGTTTTTCTTGGAACATTCTCTATGGGGCCTTAGGCCACCATGTAAGAGGTCTGACCTAACTATCCTGAAGCTGGGACAGAGAGAGAGAGAGAGAGAGAGAGGAGAGTCAGCTTCTCTGTGAATATTTTTTCTCGCTCCTCATGATAGCAAGACCATTACTACAAGTCCAAGCAGAATATTCTCATACAAGTTATAAATGTGGGCAGGAAGGGGCATTTTGCCCTATGTATCTTTCTTTTTATGGGAAATCTTTCCAAAAATTCCCTCTTTAGACTGTCTTTGGGTCCCATTGGCTGTGACCTAGGCTACAAAGGAGGCTGGGGAACTGAATATCAAATAATTTTAGTTTCTAAAGTAGAGGTGGACTCTGCCACCATGGAAAAGAGGGTTGGGGATGGTTTTTGAATAGATAATCAAAACTATTCTCTGAAAGTTAGCTTCCAGGGGTTTCTGGGTGGCTCAGTTGGTTAAACGTCTGACTCTTGATTTCAGCTCAGGTCATATCAGGGTTGTGAGACTGAAGCCCTCTTTGGCTCTGCACTGAGGGTGGAGCCTGCTTGATTCTCTCTCTCCCCCTCCTTCTGCTACCCCCCCACCCCGGTGCATGTGTATGCTCTCTCTCTCTCTCTCTCAAAAAAAAAAAAAAAAAAGAAAGAAAGAAAGAAAGAAAGAAAAGAAAAAAAGAAAAAGAAAGAAAATTAGCTTCCAGATAATTGAAGCTTTCTTGTCAGGTAGACATTTAAAAAAAATTTTAATCATAATAAAAATCTTTAAAAAATATTTTGGTTTTACATTTTTTTCTTTAACCACCTGGAAGCTTCTCTGTTCTCATTTGGGATGCTGATTCTAAATTGGAAGCAGCTGTTCATTCAACAGCATGGGAAATATTCCTAGTCTCTCTGAAGCTGTTTTGTCGACGTTGGCATCCATGGTAACCCCTGCATTTCCCCCCCGGCCTGGTTCTGGACTCTTTTCCGTTTGGTATCTGGATTTGGGTCCCAGCGTTTGGTAACACTCATAAGGGCACAAAACATGCTTTGAGTACATGCTTCATGCATTCATTGCCTATTGCTGTGTAACAAATTACTCTCAAACGTAGTGATTTAAAACAGAAAACATTTATTATTTTACAGTTTCTGAAGGCTTAGCTTAGCTGGGTGGTTCTGACTCAGGGTCTCCCTATGAGATTGTAGTTTAGATGTTAGAAGGGGCTGCAGCCATCTGAAGGCTTAACAGTAGCTGGAGGAACTGCTTCCAATAGCTTACTCACAGGGCTATCGGCTCAAGGCCTCAGTTCCTTGGCTTTCTCTGGGTTGTGGGAGTTCGTCAGCATGGCAGTTGGCTGCCCCCAGAGCAAGTGGCCCGAGAGAGAAGCAAAAACCAATATGTCTTTTATAACCTAGCTTCGGGGAGGTGACGTACCATCACTACTGCCATATTCTATTGGCCACACAGACCAACCAGGATCCAGTGTGTGTGTGGGGGAAGGCCACACAGAGGTATAAAAACCAGGAGGGGAGGATCTTTAGGGGCCGTTTTGGAGGCTGACTACCACATTTCATAAAAGAGTAACAGTCTGCCAGGGATGCCTGGGTGGTTCAGTCAGTTTAAGCGTCTGCCTTTGGCTCAGGTCACGATCCCAGGTCCTGGGATTGAGTCCTGCATTGGGCTCCCTGCTCGGCAGAGAGCCTGCTTCTCCTTCTCCCTCTGCCTGCCACTCCCCTTGCTTGTTCTCTCTCCCTTTCTCTCTCTCTGTCAAATAAAGAAAATCTTAAAAAAAAAAAAGTAGCAGTCTACCAGTCCTCTATGCTGCTTCTTTTTGTTCTAATTTTTGAAAAGAACATTTAATTGTTTTTCTCCCACTTCCACTTTCTCATTCATTCATTCATTCATTCATTTGTTCATGTATTTATTTATATCGTATAGTTGACACAATGTTACATTAGTTTTAGGTGCACGGCATAGAGATCAGACAGGTCTATATGTTATGCGATGCTTACCACAAGGGTAGTTACCATCTGTCATGATACAGCGCTGCTACAATACCATTGGCTATATTCCCTACGCCGTGCCTTTCATCTCGTGACTTATCCATTCCATAACTGGAAGCCTGTACCTCCTAGTTCCTTTTATCCCTTTTGCCCATCCCACCCCCCTCCTGTGGCAACCACTTTGTTTCTTTGCTTGTTTTGTTTTTTAGATTCCACCTTGTGCACTGTTGGTGGGAATGTAAATTGGTGCAGTCACTGTGAAAAACAATATGGAGGTTCCTAAAAAAATCAAAAAAGAAATGCCACATGATCCGGTAATTCCACTGCTGAGTATTGACCCAAAGAAAATGAAAACACTAATTTAAAAGATGTATGTACCCCTATGTTTATTGGCTTATTGCAGCATTATTTACAATAGCCAAGACATAGAAGCAACTCAAGTGTATGCTGATAGAAGAATGGATAAGGAAGATGTTGTGTGTGTGTGTGTGTGTGTGTGTGTGTGTGTGTGTGTGTATGGTATATATAAATACACAACTGGAATATTACTCAGCCACTTTCTCTCACTTTTTGATAACTTTGTTAGCATTCCCTATGTCACATGCTTCTTAAAGGTATCCACAAGAAAAGATGTTGCTTAGCACTTTGCCTGTACCCCCCAGGGACCTTTTTACCTTTTCTATTGTGGGCTTCCCCTGGTTTGGGGGCTCTCTGAACCCTTGCCCCAGGTTGAGATAATTCTGAGATGTAACCTATGCTCCTGAGGTTCTGAGAGGCCAGGTTCCCGCTGTCCTTTGTAGGACTTTGCCTGGACCACACCTTTTCTTGGCTTCCTTTCTTTCCCTCTCCAACTTCTCCAAGCCCTTCTCAGTTTTCCCTGGGAGCACTTTAAGAAAACACTTGCTTCGGAATTTGAGTCTCGGGATCTGCTTCTGGGGAGTCAGCCCTGAGAGCTGTTGTTATTACAGTAGACAATTCCCTCATTTTATAAGCTGTGCATGTGTTTGTAAACTCCCTCTATAAAGGAAGAAGAGAGAATTTCCTTTTAAGATTCTTCAAAATTTCAAAATCGTTTAAAATAGACATATCTACATATGATAACATACTGGAAAGTGTTCCCAAATAACAGAAAAATGTGCTGTGCATTTATTTTTCTGCTAAACCATTCCTCACTATCTCCTCTGCTGAAGCTCTGAGGATCCTGAGAGCCTAAAGAGAGTCAAAGAGCCCGACACCGTGTGCTAACGACACATTAGTAGGGTCATTAACTTTTGAAGGGCGTATGCTAAACCTACTCGGCAGTAAGGAGCTATTAAGCTCACTTCAAACCTTTCTCTAGGAGCCCTCTTGGCTGCTTCCAAGTCTCTGGAAATATGAAGAAGGAGATCAAAATCACTTCCTCCAAAAATAGGCATGCATTTGGTTGATGACTGAGGATCCTTGATCATCTGGCACATGGTGATTATCAAGGTTTCAGCTTCTCATCTGAGTCACAAGGTAAAGCTCAAA
Organism: Ursus maritimus; assembly: GCF_017311325.1. Lineage (NCBI taxonomy): Eukaryota > Metazoa > Chordata > Mammalia > Carnivora > Ursidae > Ursus > Ursus maritimus. The sequence continues at coordinate 3,778,939 of NW_024424675.1, forward strand.
AGACAGCTTCATTAGTTTGTGAATGCAGTAGAAATGAGTTCTCTTCCCCCGTTAGATACCTGCAATTTTTAATGTTTCTATAATATTCACAAACTTTTTTAGGGAGTAGAAACCATGCAGACACTTTGTTAGTAGGTCGCCAGCCTGACTTGTTGACTTGGCCATGCTGGTTGGTCAAGAGTGGCTTGTAGTCTGCAAAGCCTTTCAATCCTGCTCCTGTAGTAACCCCTTTTAATATTTTGGTGTATCTCTTAAATTTGTGCTTTGCCCTGAGAATCATATTTTCTCCATATACTCACTGGTACTTCGTTTGGGATCCATTTATAAGCCCCGAGCTGGGATACATCTTTCACCAATGAGGCATATTCACCTGGAATACACGTCTGTGCAGGAGCAGACTCCCAACATCATTCTTCTTGGGAGCAGACACATTTCCAATAATACACTTTTATTCTCTACAAAGGTCTGTCTGTGTTTAAAAGGCTGGGAAAAATAGGCTTTTATTCAGTTCTACTGTGGGACCCCTTTTATACAAACCTATCGAGGAACCCCTTTCTCCTCCCTCAGAATGGATTCTGTACTCTTCTCCCCACCCTCTGAAATCATATTTTCCCTTGTTCATAGTAAGTACCAAATGCACTCAGTTTTCACTAATGCTTGTTTCTTCTGTTTTGATCATTTCAGTGATATTTGGAAATATAACTTCCCATGTAGGGCATCCTTTTTGTTTGTTTCACCTTTTTATTCCCTAAGATGTATATACCTTTTCTTTGTGTCTTGTTCAAACCAAATCTCTTTGAATTTAGCAAACTGGTGCTTTGTTTTTTTCAGGGGTCTCTTAGACCAAGATTTTGGTAGGCTTCACAGATAGTTCATTCACAAAATAAATAAATTTATAGGTCTGTTCAGTCAAACTGGGGCACTTTCCTTTCTATTTTTCATTTTTTACCTTGTCAAGCCAGACAAAATAATCAGACTGAGTAGCATTGTCTAAAGACTCTGAAACATTCTCAGTGGGTTTTTTGAAATTGAAATGAAAGGCTGGCTATCATTATAGGTGGTTATTTTATGTATAAGGGAGGTCAGTAGTTGCAAGCAATAGAGAAAAGATTTAAATAAACTGAGGGTACACAAATATCTCCTGCACTGCAAGAATTTCCCTTCCTCTGTGCCGTAGTTTGCACAGAGGTAGTAACCACATGTGTTCCAGCATCAGCCATGATGCTATGGGCCTGGCTCTGATAGAATTCTATCATCTGTGCCCATTTAACTATGACACATGTTGATTCAATAATGACGGGAATCACACACACACACACACACACACACACACACACACACACACACACAACTATTCCAGGGAGGATTGCTTTCGGAAAAACACGCCACCATTTGCCTACTCAAATTCACAAACTTGCTTTGGTTTGTGCTTGGTGACTTACAGCCCAACCAGTGAGGCTGGGAAGAGTCTTTCACCAGAAGGAGGACACCTAGCATTTCACTGAATTGTGATAATGTTTCACATCCTAATGGTTTGGAGATATCTTAAGTTTTTTGTTTTTTATTTTTTTATTGAAAGGGAAGACATTCCCCAAACTGGAGAATAATCATGTACTACCAGGTACTACCAGGTTTAGGAAAAAATATCCTTACTTAAAGTTGTGCTTTTACCCATTTGGACTTTGTCTTAATGTGGAAACAAAAGGAAGCACAATCAATTCAACAGATATTTCTGAAATCCTACTGTCTCCCAGCACCTGGTAGGGGTGATTGGGGAGTCAAAGATGAAGCTGACTTGACCCCAGATTTCTAGGAAGCTATATCCTTTCCAGGAAGAAAGTTCATGTGTGTACACACATGTATCCCCAACCTCTGTAATACAACGCCCATTAAGTTACAGATTCTAAGGGATTGCAGAGCACAGAGGAGGAAGTTGCACTCACCAGGCTCAGTGGCTGCAACGAACCAGCTGCTGCAGATCAGTGGCTCACACAAGGTCTGAACATTCCATCCAGGCCAGCTGGGGCTGTCCTCACTCAATCAGGGGCACAAGCTGATGGAACTGCTGCCATCTTCTAACTGTCTCTTTGGGATCATGTGGCTTCTGAGGTTGCTGTCGTAGGTAAAGAGAGGGACTGAGGAGGAGCTGAGCTCATCCTGAACATATCACCCATCATTTCTGTTCACACTATGTTGGTCAGAACCAATTACATTGCAAGGGAGGCTGTGAAGTGAAAGGAATCGCATAGGTAGTAGTAGAGTGATAACTGCTCTGCCACACAACTAAAACCCATGAGGTCCTACTGTGTGTCTGCCTCTGGGTGCCCACCAAAGTGGAGGTCCCCCTCTGAGGGAGCCACAACTTTATGAAGGGAAGAACTTCTTGTCTGTGCCTTGAGAAATAGTAGTCTCTAAAATGGAAGAAATAAAGGGAGAGAAAGGAAGAAATTCTACCACAGATGCTGATGGGAAAAGGGAGGGAGAGAAAGAAAAGTCAGAGCAGCAAAAGGTACAAACTTCCAATTATGAAATAATTTAGCTTTGGGGATGTCATGTACAGCATGGTGACTGTAGTGAACAATACTGGTACTGCATATTTGAAAGTTACTAAGAGAGTAAATTTTAAAAGTCCTCATCACAAGAAAAAAAATTTTTGTAACTAGTGATGGATGCTAACAAGACTTACGGTGGTGATCATTTGTACAATATATACAAATACTGAATCATTATGTTTTTTTAAAAAAAGCTTTATTTATTTACTTGAGAGAGAGAGGGAGGGGGGAGGATCAGAAGGACAAGCAGACTCCACGCTGAGCTTGATGCCCAACTTGGGGCTTGATTCCACAACCCCGAGATCATGACCTGAGAAGAAATCAAGAGTCAGATGTTTCACCAATTGAGCCACCCAGGTGTTCCACAAACCATTATATTTTTTACCTGAAACTAATATAATGTTATATGTCAATCATACTCAATTAAAAAAAAAGGACAGAACAGATTTGGAAAACGGGGAGGGGGTCTAATCTGTTGAAGACATTAGGGCTGAGAAGATGGTTGGGGTCAGATCATGAAGGGCATTGGCTGCCGTGGTCAAGTGTGGGCTTTGTTTTTCTGGCAAAGGAAGCCTGTTGATGATGAGCTTTGCTCAAGGAAGTAACATCATGATTGTCATTGCTCTAGGGGCCATTGTTTATCAAGAGTGTCCAATATCCTAGGTGCCATTCTGAGTGCTCTCCAAGCATTATCTCATTTGATCCTCAAAATAACTCTGCAGTCAGGTGCTTTTCTTCTCCTACTGTACAAATGAGGAAGCTGAAGTTCAGAGAGGTTAAAGAACTTTTCCAAGATATCACACTGCTAGCTGGTGGTAGGGAAAAAAACCCACTATTTTTCTTGAAAATAATTTAAAATTCAGTGGATTCATTACTATTATCACGGTTATTGGTATTATTTTAGAAAGCATTGTTATTTTTCCACATTTAAGAAAGACTAAGAAACTGCTGAGAGTCTTGGATAACAAGATTAAAATGCTTTTGCAGTTGACTTTCATTGTAACTATAAGCAGGTGACCACTAAGTTAAATGAACCCTATGTTGGACAGGTAAGATGGACAAAACAGCCTGCCAGAAGAAATAAATGAGGGTAAAGAGTGAGTTTGAGGCTACTTAGTTGCCCAGGGGCATCTCCAGTTTGCTCTGGAAATAAGCCAAGCAATTTACATTACAGAGCCCAGCCTACTCCAATTGCACATGATTTTGCCTGCTGAATTATGACTCATTTCTGCACACCCTTTTTTCACGTTAACAGGGAACTTGGGAGCTGCCCTTCTGGAAGGATCAGAGGCTGTAGGCTATGTGTATTCCGTGTGCTGCTATCCCTCTGGGATCTGATTACAGAGATAATAATGCTTTCCTTGAGCTTTATTGTTTAAATAGGGAAAGCCATGGATAAGTAGTAGCTCCGAAAGGCAGCAATTTTCATTCCCATGACTTATATTTGGTGATTGCACCAGAAAAAGCTATGATTTGAAGCAGGGCAGGAAGAGTTTATAGGAGATATACTTGGGAAGTGGTCCTAGGACACCTGATTCATCACCCCTATGTACTGTGACACTTGCCCTGCCTCCTGAAGAGTGTAGCATACACACTTTATTTGCCTTCCAGAACCTTCTCTTTCTCTTGCCCAAGACAAGGGATTGACACTGGCAGGATGCTGGAAGTGCTGGAGATTCAGATGGCATAGCACTTTCCCTCTCCAGTTCAGTGATCAATGTTCTTGCTTCTCAATAATAGACATCTTTCTCAGATCCCGTTTACACAAGACCAAGTCATTGGTGAAGGAGTTTGAGGTCTAGCTACAAAGTGCCATCTGTCTTAGTCACCTATGTTGTAGAGGCAGAGAGGAACACAGATGCCTCACAGTACATTAAAAACATTAAGTTAAATGTAATTAAAAACTTTATTACAGTATATACAGAGAAGTACACAAATCAATATATTTTCAGAAACCAAATACACTAGTGTAACCAGCACCTGGATCAAGAATCAGAATGTTATCATCCCCAAGAAGCTCTCCCTGCTGGCCTTTTCCAGGAATTCCACCAAGGGTAACCACCCTCCCAAATTCTCACATCCCAGAGCAGTTTGTCTGCCTCTGAACGTGTATAAATGCAATACTTTATATATGTACACTTCAAGTTTCACTTCTTTCACCCAGTATCCCATTTGGGAGATTGCTCCATGTGGTTGTAGCTCAGTCATTCTGATGGCTGTATAGTATTCCTCTGTAACCCTATTCCTGGTCAGTTCATCTATTCTACTGCAGGTGGGCAGGCATTTGGATGAATTTCTATTTGGCATAGTCGTGAGAGATTCTGCTACGACATGCATCTCCATTGGAAATCTGCCTAGGAATGAAATTGCTGGGTTTGCCTATGTCTGGCTTTAGTAGAGACTGCTGGTTTTCCAAAGTACTTTTAGAAATTGATACCAGAAATGGATAAGGGCTCTGGTTGCTCCAGATCTCATCAACGTCTCATCAGCATGTTCCAATTTATACATTTTTTTGGCTCTGCAGCAGAATTACTGTCAAAGAAGAAGGAAAGAGTAGGCTTGGGGTAAGAGTAGTTTGATTTGGTTAACATCCTGGACATTAAGTACTCCAAAATTCGCATACTGCTGTTCTGCCCCTAGCTCAGCAAATGATGCTGGTAGTGTGACAGTAGTTATTTATAAGCTCCAAACACCCTTCCCTCCTTGAACAACACAGATGGTTCTGGGAAATCCTTCTAGAGGCAAATGTGTACAGGCAACTGAGAGATTAGCCAATGGCTATGCTTCTGCAGGAGTGAGCCCACCTCCTCCCCTCCCCATCCTTCCCTCCTACAAGACCAGTACAGACGACTGACAAGCCAACTGTGCGTCCGCCTCCCAATAACTCAGCATTACCACCACCTGCCCGCCAGCCAGAGCCTGCTCTCCTGGTGTGCATAGCGCCCTGGCTTGCTTGCCAAGACGGAGCACAGTGAAGCTTCCACATAATCATTTCCAAACATTAAAATGGCCCCATTGTCATTACAGCAGGGAGATTGAATTCGCCTCATCAAAGCGGAGTGTGACAGGTGACTCAATAGGACAGTGCCAAGCGCAGAGGCAAGAAGATTAGCAGGGCACTGATATCATTATTTCCGCCTATCACAGATTCGGCAGGGAGGCAATTGTAATTTCTGGGCTTATTAGTCTACATTCGGAGGGAAAAACCAAGTGATAAAACTCACGGTGACAGCTAGGCATTTGTGCAGCAAGTGCTGTCACGGTGACACTTAGAAAATGCCAATGTGGCTACGTCCTCATAATCCTCACTAATAGAGGTTAAAGCCGGGCACAAAGGCACCCTTATCAGTCATCAGCCCACTAATAACATTTGCATTTTTAAGTTAAATATAGTTAAGTAAAGGAGTAAGCAGTTCTTTGCAGTTGGGACAATTAATTTCACACTGGAATTAGAAAGCAAAGCCAAAAATTTCTAGCGGCTCCTATCTCTTCAATCGCTTGCAAGAATCCTCCAAGGGAAGAGATGAGTGAATGGTGTTAAGAACAATGTTACCGGCAGTATCTATTGCCTGTGAAACCGTCGATAGGAGAACATCACTAAACTCCTGAAATTAGATTTCTGCCCCCCTCCAGTCAACAGACAATGCAGCTCAAGGACTTAAAACTAACAAATGCAGCGGAAAATATCTTCACATGCTTAACATATTCCTGTCTTAGTGCTGCCAATTTTGCCATCCAGAGGTATATTAAATCACAGAAGACTCCAAAGAGCTGGGGAGGGTAAGACAGTGTAACTATTGGTGACGGAGGTGGAGTGCTGCCTGTTTCAGGACCACTTCCCAGAAAAGACTTTCTAGCCCAGCTGATTTACATAAATCTCCTCTAATTAATACGTTTCTATATTAGCATTTTTTCAGATCGTTGGCAATGAAAGAGAAAATTAAGAGATTCTTTTTAGAGATAATGCCAGAACTATAGTTTCATGGCTAATATATATTCATGGCTAGATGATTGAAAAAAATCATCTAGCTTAGGGAAAATATTGGAATTCTAATTTTACTTTGTTGGGAAAATATTACAGGTGGCAAGCCGTTACTTTTTCACATTTAAATAAATAAGAGACCAATTAAGAAGACTGTGTAATTCAATTCTTGAGTGAGTGCCACTGAATTCAATTTGTTTCAGGTCAATGAATATAACGCAAAGTTATTAACGAAAAGGTCAGGGACTGCGTATAAAGCACACACACACGATACAACGGGGTAATTAGTACACATTTCCAGTGTGCAGTTGTGCTGGCATATGGTGGAGAAAATCTTAACAGGATTAGATGTTAATAAATTTTCAAGTCTGTTTTTCTTCCCCTACTCCCGCTATAAAAAAGCCTTGAATTGACTGTTGTCTCCATTTCTGTCTCTGTCTGACACTCTGTTCCTTCATCATGCACTGGAGATTACACATACAGGAAGTTGGTTTAGAAAACCACACATATGAGTGAGCAGGGTTGAAACTTGCACTTTGAGAATCCCTACTGCACGGAGAGGTGTTGGAGTTAAGAAAACGTTAAGTGCTCCATCTGCCATCATTCTAAGTTAAGGAATCTGATCTCCCAAATCCACCAAAAAAGGCAACCGGGAGAATGGGGTGGGGCATAGTTCTTACCTCATTTTGTGCAGGTGGAAGGAGAAGTTTGGGAAGGAGGTTTGTGCCTCCTGGACTTTTGGAGTGCTGTTTAACGGTCTCTGGAAGTAGGATGGGTGGACAAGTCCAGGTGTCCCTGATGACAGGCATACCATGCCTTCCATCCAACAGAGCTCAGAGCCATACCACTGATGCTGGAAGTGGCCACACGGGAAGCTGACTGTGTTCCACTGTGCTGCTGAAAAGCACAGTGGCTTAGGAAACAAATGTGGACATGTTCTCACAAGTCTCCACCTTGGCCTAAACCTATCCCTGCTCAGCACACCTGTAGGAGGGAGAGCCAGTGTTTGGCTAAGCCCAGGTGGGCACACTGAAGACAAGGGACCTCCAGGAGAATTTGAGGCTCATTTTCCTTTTTTTTAATAATATTTTTTTATTATATTATGTTAGTCACCATACAGTACATCCCCGGCCTTTGATGTAAAGTTCCATGATTCATTAGTTGCATATAACACCCAGTGAACCATGTAATACATGCCCTCCTTACTACCCATCACCAGCTTATCCCATTCCCTCACCCCCCACCTCTCTGAAGCCCTTAGTTTGTTTCTCAGAGTCCATAGTCTCTCATGCTTCATTCCCCCTTCTGACTACCCCCCTTTCTTTATCCCTTTCTTCTCCTACCGATCTTTCTAGTTCTTATGTTCCACAGATGAGAGAAACCATATCATAATTGTCTTTCTCTGCTTGACTTATTTCACTTAGCATTATCTCCTCCAGTGCCGTCCATGTTGCAGCAAATGTTGAGATTCGTTCTTTTTGATGGCTGAGTAATATTCCATTGTATATATGGACCACATCTTCTTAATCCAGTCATCTGTTGAAGGGCATCTTGGCTCCTTGCATGATTTAGCTATTGTGGACAATGCTGCTATGAACATTGGGGTGCATATGGCCCTTCTCTTCCCTATGTCTGTATCTTTGGGGTAGATACCCAGTAGTGCAATGGCTGGATCATAGGGTAGCTCAATTTTTAAATTTTTTTTTAAAGATTTTTTATTTATTTATTCGACAGAGATAGAGACAGCCAGCGAGAGAGGGAACATAAGCAGGGGGAGTGGGAGAGGAAGAAGCAGGCTCATAGCGGAGGAGCCTGATGTGGGGCTCGATCCCATAACACCGGGATCATGCCCTGAGCCAAAGGCAGATGCTTAACCACTGTGCCACCCAGGCGCCCCTCAATTTTTAACTTTTTAAGGGACCTCCACACTGTCTTCCAGAGTGGCTGTACCAACTTGCATTCCCACCAACAATGTAGGAGGGATCCCCTTTCTCCACATCCTCTCTGACATTTGTTGCTTCCTGCCTTGTCAATTTTTGCCATTCTAACTGGCGTAAGGTGGTATCTCAGTGTAGTTTTGATTTGAATTTCTCTGATGGCTAATGATTTTGAACATTTTTTCATGTGTCTGTTAGCCATTTGTATGTCTTCATTGGAAAAGTGTCTATTCATCTCTTCTGCCCATTTTATGATTTATTTATTTGTTTCTTGTGTATTGAGTTTGAGAAGTTCTTGTAGATCTTGGATACCAGTCTTTTATCTGTAGTGTCATTTGCAAATATCGTCTCCCATTCCGTGTGGGCTGCCTCTTAGTTTTTTGACTGTTTCCTTGGCTGGGCAGAAGCTTTTTATCTTGATGAAGTCCCACAAGTTCATTTTATCTTTTGTTTCTCTTGCCTTTGGAGATGTGTCATGAAAAAGGTTGCTTTGGCCGATGTCGTAGAGGTTGCTGCCTATGCTTTCCTCTAGGATTTTGATGGATTCCTGTCTCACATGGAGGTCTTTCATCCATTTGGAGTTTATCTTTGTGTATGGTGTGAGATAGTGGTCAAGTTTCATTCTTTTGCATGTAGCTGTCCAATTTTCCCTGCCCATTTATTGAAGAGACTGTCTTTTTTCCACTGGATGTTTTTTCCTGCTTTATCAAAGATTAGTTGCCCAAAGAGCCGAGGGTCCATTTCTGGGTTCTCTATTCTGTTCCATTGGTCTATGTGTCTGTTTTTGTGCCAGTACCATGCTGTCTTTGTGATCACAGCTTTGTAGTACAACTTGAAATCCGGCATTGTGATGCCCCCAGCTTTGTTTCTGGTTCCACACAAATTTAAGGGCTGTTTGTTCCAGTTCTTTGAAAAATGTCATTGGTATTTTGATCGGGATAGCATTGAAAGTGTAGATTGCTCTGGGTAGCATGGACATGTTAACTATGTTAATTCTTCCGATCCATGAGCATGGAATATTTTTCCATCTTTTTGTGTCTTCTTCAACGTCTTACAAGAGTGATTTATAGTTTCTAGAATATAAATCCTTTACGTCTCTGGTTAAGTTAATTCCAAGATAACATATGAATTTTGGTGCTATTGTAAATGGAATGAGGCTCATTTTCCTAAAGGCACAAGTCATTTCTCCAGAAAGAGGGTAATAAAGAACCCCACTGCCCGAAGGGTTTGATGTACATATTGCCATCGAGGCTCTGGTGGGCTGAACCCACCTGCTCCTTGGCCCCTCTCACTTCTCCCCTCCCGCGGTGTACTTCTTGGCATCACCTTCCTCGTAGACTGCCTGTGCTCACCTTGTCTCTGGGTCTACTTCTGGGGGAAGTCAAACTGAGACCAGTAGGGTAACCAGGAGGTAGAGGGAAAGGCAGATCAAGGATATAGCTCAGCCTGGTATCGAAGCAGCCAGTGTTGCTGTGCTGGAGAGCAGCATGCCCCTAACTTAGAGGGATTAAACCTGAAGTGGCCTGCCCATTGAAGATCCAGGGGCAACCCAGTAACAGGCTTGAGAGCCCCCGCTATGGGCTCTTTTTCTTCCCTGTCTCAGCCTCCCACTCCCCAAATGATGTTTCGGAGGGGGGGGATTGTTTGCTAAGTGGTTCGCCTCTTTGCACCTGAATTCCTGTCTCAGAATCTGCTTCTGGGAGAATGCAACCTGAGGCAGTGGTCAAGGAGTACAGTCTGTGGTGTGGCCTCAAGGGCTGTCCTTCTCTAGAATCATGCCAGTAGGTGATTTTTTAAAGTAGCCTTCTCAAAAAAAAACAGCCTTGCAAATAGGTATGAAATATTTACCAGCTTCTGTGTGTGAATTATTAAAAACAAAAACAAGACCAAAGGCAGCCTAGTTTCCCTCCCAGAGATAACATAGAGAAGCAAAGAATAGAACATGAATAGAAATTCACTTTGTCCTTTGACAAGCTATTATCTATAAGGCTAGTCTAGTTGCAAACCGGAAACTCGGCTACAAGGCTGACACACAGCCATGGTGTTGCTTTAGAAAAAAGACTTGCTTTTCACAGTCTTAGAGAGAAAGCTGGCATCCCACTAAGTGCTTAGTGCTAGCTCTGATTATGTGATAGTTGGCCAACCTTCCATTAGGTCTACATGTCACTAGTCCTCAGTTGAGGAAGGTAAAATGGCTTCTCCCTGGTCTAGTTGAGGACCTCCAGGGTATGGCAGCTAACGTGCCTGTAGACACCCACATGCACGTGGAAGGGTGGTAAAGATTTTCCCATAAACCTGGCTACATAGCAGCAAAAAGGGAGAAGGGTGTACTTGGCTTGTCCGTCTAAAAATTATAGGGACATTCATGACATTGAGCAAAGTAGTTAATGTCTCAGTTTTGCATCTATACAATGGGCATAAAAGACCTAACTTTCAGGGCTATTGCATGCCAAGTGCCTGGAACATGGTAAGCTCTATTAATGAGAGTCATTATTAATACTTAACACTTTGAGAACCTGATTCTTGAGGCAAGAAAATTCTCCCCTCTTTAATAACTCAAGCAATGCATATTTTGAAAATTAGAAGTTATAGAGAAGCAGGAACCGTCCCCAAATTCTATCATGGGAAGATGCCTTCACATTTTTATTTATATCCTCTAGATTCCTTTTTGAGGTCATAGAGGCATATATATTTTAACAAATACGAGTTCATACAATAATATTGTACAAAACTGCATTTTTACATTAATAGATTTTAATTTTTAGGGAAGTTTTTTTGAAAGATTTTATTTATTTATTTGACAGAGAGAGAGAGTACAAGCAGGTGGATTGGTAGGCAGAGGGAGAGTGAGAAGCAGGCTTCCTGCTGAGTGAGGACCCAATGTGGGGCTTGATCCCAGGACCCTGGGATCATGACTTGAGCCGAAGGCAGGCGCTTAACCTACTGAGCCATCCAAGTGCCCAATTTTTAGAGAAGTTTTCAGTGTATTGAAAAGTTGAGCAAAAAGTGTAGTCCCCCCCCAAAAAGTGCAGTTCTCATATATTCCCTTTTCTCCACAGTTTCACCTTTTAACACATTGCATTAATGTGGTACATTTGTTATAATTAATGAACCAGTAGCCAGTATTGATACATTATTAACTAAATTCCATAGTTTACATTAGGGTTCAGTCTTTTTCTTGTACATCCTATGGTTTTTGACACATGCGTAATGTCATGTATTGACCATCACAGCATCACACAGAATAGTTTCACCGCCCTCACAATCCCCTGTGCTCCACCTGTTGACCCTTCACTCTTTACCCTGAATTACTGATACCCACTGATTTTTGTTTTTTTGTTTTTTATTTTCTCTACAGGCTTGGCTATTTCAGAATGTCATATGGTTGGAATCATACAGCACATAGTCTTTTCAGATTAACTTCTTTAGCTTAGCAATATGCATTTAAGTTTCTTCCGTATCTTTTGTGGCTTGTTAGCTCATTTAAAAAAAATTCTGAAAAATAGTTCATTGTCTGGATATACCAGTTTACTTATCCATTCACGTACCAAAGGACATCTTGATTGCTTCCAAGTTTGGGCAGTTATCAATAAAGCTGTTATAAATATTTGTGTGCGGGCTTTTGTGTACACATAGTTTTCAACTCATCGGGTAATACCAAGGAGCATAATTGCTAGATCTATGGTAAGACTACCTTTAGTTTGTCAGAAACCTCCGACTGTCTTCCAACATGGCTGTAACATTTTGCAATGAATGAGAGCTCCTGTTGCTCTACAGCCTGTCAGCATTTTGTGCTGTCAGTGTTTTGGATTTTGGTCATTCTAGTGGGTGTGTAATGGTATTTCATTGTTTTAATTTGCAATTCCCTAATGACGTATGATGTTTAGCCTCTTTTCAAATGCCTACTTGCCATCTCTACATCTTCTTTGGTGATGTGTCTGTTCAGATCTTCTATTTTTTAATTAGGTTGTTTTCTTATTGTTAGATTTTAAGGGTTCTTTGTATGTTTTATATGCAAACCCTTTATCAGGTATATGTTCTGCATATATTTTCTTCTGATCTGTGGCTTGTCTCTTCATTCTTTTAATAGGGTCTTTCACAGAGCAGATGTTTTTAATTTTAATGAAATCCCACTTTTCAAGTTTTTTCTTTCATGGATCATACATTTGTTGTTGGATCTAAAAAGTCATCACCAAACTGGAGGTAACCTAGATTTTCTCCCGTGTAATCTTCTAGAGGTTTCATAGTTTTGCATTTCACATTTAGCAGATGATTCATTGTGAATTAATTTTTGTGAAAGATGTTAAGTCTGGGTCTAGATTTTTTTTTTTTGCATGCAGATGTCCAGTTGTTCCAGCACCATTTGTTGAAAAGACTATCCTTTGTCCATTGGAATATCTTTGCTCCTTTATTAAAGATCAGTTGGCTATATTTATGTGGGTCTATTTCTGGGATATCTGTTCTATTTAATCAATTAATTTGTCTACATTTCCACCAATACCACAATGTCTTGATTACTGTAGCTGTATAGTAAATGTTAAAATTGGGTAGTATGAGTTCTCCAACTTTGCTCTTCTTCTTCATTATTGTGTTAGCTATTCTGGGTCTTGCTTTTCCATGTAATCTTTAGTACCAGTTTGTTGATATCCACAAAATAACTTGCTGGGATTTTAATTAAAATTGTGTTAAATCTATAGATAGCAGACTCCATTTTACATATGTTGACAAATTGCTAAAAATTTACCTTTTTATTATATAATCTCATACATCATGCATTTTTAGGATGCAATATTATGCCATTCTATGCAGGGTGACCATATAATTTATCATACAAACTGAGATACTTTAGAGGGTAAAAAAGAAGTTCTAATTCCAACTGCATCAGGACAGCAGGAGTCAGGTTATCCTTCTGGCTGTGACCCTCTTATTTAACCTGTTATTTTGGGGCATTTAAGTGCAAACTTAATTTACTATTTACTATTGCAAACAATATGATAAACATCCATATAAATGCAGTCTTACATACTTTTCTGATTATTTCTTTAGGATTAACTACTAACTTAACTGTATAATTGTGTGCGCAATTTATAAAAGAGCAACTTAGCAAAATAGAATCTCATTGTATTTTAGAAAAAATTAGTTCATACATACATAAAATAGGTCAATGAAGAAAAAGATCTTTTTTATTTTTGATCTTTTAAAATACCTCTTCTTTTGACTTATTATTTATATAATAGCTGTTGGAATGCTTAGAATTAAATTGTATTTTCTGGCTGTTGTTTTTTTAAAAACAATTTGATTTTTTTTTTTTATTTTAAAATTACAGTGGGGGCCCCTGGGCTGCTCAGTTGGTTAAGCTTCTGACTCTTGATTTCAACTCAGGTCATGATCTCAGGGTTGTGAGATCTAGCCCTGTGTGGGCTCCGTGCTAAACATGGAGTCTGCTTAGATTCTCTCTTTCTCTCTCCCTCCACCCCTCCCCTCAGTCCCACTTTCTCTCTCTCTCTCAGAATAAATAAATAAATTAGTTAAATTAAATTACAATGAATTTGATTATACCACAAGTAAAGTCAAAAGGAAGACTGAGAACATTTAAAGATATCATATCACTTTATCAAGATTATTTTAAATTGGCCAACTACAATTTTAAAATTTGTTTAAAAATACATATTTTAGGGGCTCCTGGGTGGGGCAGTCGGTTAAGCATCCTACTTTTGGTTTTGGCTCAGGTCATGATCTCAGAGTCCTGGGATCAAGCCCCACTTTGGGCTCCATGCTTATCATGGAGTCTGCTTGAGATTCTCTTGCTGCCTCTCCCTCTGCTCCTCCCACTTGTGCTCTCTTTCTCTTAAATAAATAAATAAATAAATAAATAAATAAATAAAATCTTTAAGATATTACATATTTGAAAGTAAATAAAATCCCCTTTGAAGTACTTTTAAGCAGGAGCTTAAAAATTTTGGTTCTTTCTCTTCCTTCTATGTTTCCAATTCTTATTGTGGCTCATTTTTGTGTCGGTAGTTTGAAGGCTACATATATTTTATAGATGGTTTATATATATAGTAAGTGTGGCAGAGGTTGCTATCTGGTGATCAAAATCAATACTTGCTGAACCTAAGATTTTGTTGTAGTTGAAAAGTGGCTGCCTAGGAAGGGACTGCATTTCCCAGTTTTCCTGGCAAAAAAATGTGGGCTTGTGACTGGCTCTCATCAATGGGCTAAGGCTGTTGAGAGATGGGGATGCTTCCACTATACTCTCCTACCATCAGCTGAATAAAAACAGATGAGGATTTAAGAACTGGCAGAGCCATGGATGAAAGGAATCCAAAGCCTTAGATTATGGTATGGAGTGTGGGTGTGTGAGTCCATTATCATGTAAATCAGAAATAATTCTCTATTGGATTTTCACCTTAATACATTTTTGGAGTGTGTTTTTTATAGCAGTTTAGCTTACCCTAACTAACACAGTAAGGAAACTCTCTCAGATAATTAAAATTGGGCATGAGAAATGCATGAATCCCTGAAGCAGGATTTCTCACCTGCCAACTGGTTTGCTATTGTCGTGGGTATGAAGTCTCTGATTTTTAGGAAATCCCATTCATGTGCTATTTGGAATTCATTCTTCTTCTATGTTAGCCTGGGAAACTTCTCATTCTTACAGGATTGTTCCAATCATCACCACCCTTATGAATTCTTCTTTGAGCACGCTATCCTTTTTCTTAGTATAGTTAATAATTCCTTTCATTATGCCACTTAATTCTATTTTTGCATCTTTTATATGCTATTACAAGTACTTGCTTACATCTGTCTTTCCAACAGATGTGCTATGGATTGAATGGCTATGTTCCCCCCAAATTTATATGCTGAAACCCTAAACCACAATCCCCAATATGACAGTATTTGGAGAAGGGACCCTTGTGAGGTAATGAGGTAATAGAGGAGGATCTCTCATGATGGTATTAATGCTTTTATAGGAAGAGACACAGGAGAGTTGCCTCTTTTCTCTGTCTCTCCTTTCTCTCTTTCTCTATCATGAGAAGAAGCCAGGAAGATGGCTCCTGCCAAACCTGACCATGCTGGCATTCTGATCTTGGACTTCAAGCCTCAGAGCTATAAGAAATAAAAAAAATTTTTTGTTGTTATTTAAGCCACCCAGTCTATGGTATGTTTGTTATAGCAGCCCAAACTGACTGAGGCAAGATGCAAACAAATAACTGAGTTCCATCAATGCATTCTTTTTCTTTTTTTAATTTACAACTTGCATCTAGATAGTGCCTTGTCCATACTAGGGATGTAATAAAGGCTTGCAGAATGAATGAATGAAATGGTAACAATATTTGCTAAAGAAGTGTTGATTTTATAATAAACGGAAGACAAAGAGGATCATTCTGCAATACTGACTTGGAATTTTAAATACTCTTGATCCCTAGGGTTCCCAACCTGGGGACACTGATCAAAGGCAACCTCAGATGGTAAGAAATTCAGGTGGGTATTACAGTGTGCCCAAGAGAGTTGTTTGTAAGCTTAGATGTGTAACAGCTCATGGAATGAAAAGCCCTGGGATGGAGGGGACTCAGCAACATTATAACCGGGGATTCCATTATGGCAGCCTCAGCCCTTGGCTAGAGATTTCCACCTCTGTTTGGGAAATACACAATCATTGGCTCCCTTGAACTGAGTCATCTTAAGTCAAGCAGAGAATGCATCTGTTAAAGCCATTAAATCTTAGCAATCATTGGGTACAAACTTTTGGTAAGAGAGAGTTATGGTTTGGCAACCTATGATCTCCTTTTTTCTGGAGATTTCTCACCATGGTTTTACAGGGGTCAACCATGTTGTTCTATGACTGGAACTCTTAATACAGTTGATTGGTATGAAGTGAGCCAATTAGAGTCTTTCTCTGGGGATACTTTTTAAGAGATTTTATGTATTTATGAAAGAGAGAGAGACAGGATGAGCAGAGGGGAAGGGCAGAGGGAGAAGCAGGCTCCCTGCTGAGCAGGGAGCCGGATGTGGGCCTCAGTGCCAGGACCCTGGGACCATGACCCAAGCCAAAGGCAGATACAACTTATTGAGCCACCCAGTAGCCCCTCTCTGGGAATTTTGGAGCTGAAATGTCTTCGTACTAGTGGCTGGGCTTTATGATGTAATACTTAGAAATTATTCAAGGCTGTATAGTTTAACCTCATAGACCAGAAAGACAGAAATGGAGCCATTTAAAGAGAAGAATGATGCAGATGTTCAGAGAAGGACACATCCGAGAGATGGAGAGAGTCTACCTGGGGACTCAGTGTGTTCCAGGATCTAGTTGTTCCTGAGGCCAGACATATTCTTCTCATAGCTCTAGATCACTGCCCTTGTTCCTGTAAAATAGCCCAGGACCCTTATGATCAGGTTCCCTTTGAGTTTAAGCCAGTTCCAGTTGGGCTTCTGTCACTTGCAATCAAAACAGTCTCAACAAATAGGCTCCAAATCTTCAACATGAGGAAGAAGGATGTACTTCATTGCGTGACGTTGGATGGACATTCCATCCTGAGAAAAAACAGTATTCTGTAAGTTACATGAGTGTTTGATGAAACTATGGCTCATATTATTAATTTCTTTTTCAGAAGGGCTTTACAATAAAAATTCATTTAGAAAAATTCATTTCTTTTGTATGTGTTCGACTAGGGGGTTATTGAAGGCAAAATGGGCTGACATGTCAGCCTTGACCTCCTTTCTGGCTGCCAGTGCCCCATTGTCATCCCACAGGCCCAGGCTCCTGATAGGTGGAGTGGACCCACGGCATAGTGTACACCTTTGTGGGGGTCACCAAGAAGCCAGAGAGCCAATCACCACACACTTTCTTCACCTCCTGAGGCTGAGAGGCCCAAGCCAAAGAATGATTATAATTCTTTACAGAATCAATTAAGAGAAAACTATTACCATTGTACACAGGCCCCAAACGGGAAATTGGGAAATTTCTGAGGTAGAGCCAAATGAATTTTCACATAAGCTTTGGAGTTTATTCATAATGCAAGGAGAATTCTTATCAGCTAAAAGAAAATAGGCACAGCTCTCCTTAAAATAAAATGAAATTATGGACACAGGATTATAGCTATCCCAAGCTGCCAAAGATGCTGTTTGCAGAAACCAAATCTTTTAGACACTC